>NC_060124.1:388680252-388992752 GCF_021461395.2 Schistocerca americana
ATAGTCCTGTTCCCACTAATAACTCTTCCTTGCTTTTTCACTTTCAAACTTCTATCTTCAGGAAGGGATTCAAATGCCATTTCCCTTTTATACATTTAAAGACTTTTCAGTTGTTGGCAACAAGTATTCCAAACTGATGCTCTACACGTATCTGCCTGACAAAATATATGGAGGGCATGCTTGCATACAGAAAGAGGTGTAAAATGTCATTGTTCTATGTGAACCAATATTAGTTTAACTCAAACAGCTATATCATGCAGTTCACGTTGACAGGTACACCTCTCAGTAACTGACTAGTGTTAGGCCTAATGATTTTATTGTCTTAACTGCTACCCACAAAATTAATTGTACAACATACCTGCATAGTCAACTGCAACTTTCATGACATCATCTATTGAAATTGTTCCACAATTTCTTCTGTTCTATGGACAATGTAATCATCATTTGGATAGCCTTTTCCAAGGTCAATGAGTTGTGCAGCCAATCCGTTTGCATTTCACTATGTAATCACATAATCTGCAAAGGCATTTTTCAAAAGCCATCCTCGTTTCTTTAAGGAAGAAAAGAGAATAATTTGTCAGTGTTTAGTAGCTACCTTTAAACACATATGACAATACAGACAACACCACAATAACTATATAATGCTCAACTAGTTGCAAAAAGCACATAAAGTAAAGTGTGTGAATAAAGAATTGTTCAATGTGTACCAAACACTCAAACCTGGGAATACAAAACATTCTCTAGTAAAAATCATTGTGACACAAATACTGCGCTGACACAACGGACGCGACAGAATCGCAGTTCTCCCGTTTTTCTATAATCACATAGGAATATTTGCGCAGAACATTAGCATTATATTATCATTCAGTTTTTATCCCGACAGCAAACAAATGTCTTCTTTAGTAGTTAACTCTGACTGCTTGTAAAAATGCCTGTATGATCCAACATTCCGTTTTCATAAGATTCGAGAGTAAATGTATAAGATACTACTCTTGTA
Organism: Schistocerca americana; assembly: GCF_021461395.2. Classification (NCBI taxonomy): domain Eukaryota; kingdom Metazoa; phylum Arthropoda; class Insecta; order Orthoptera; family Acrididae; genus Schistocerca; species Schistocerca americana. The sequence goes on from NC_060124.1 coordinate 388,681,250, forward strand.
CTCTATAGCATAATCTGAGGACTTGTCGAACTGCGAAATATGACAAACATTCTATTTCACAGTTACACTTCTGGAAGCGCTTTATTAAATGACATAAGATACAACTTAAATGACATAAGATACAACTGACTCAATGGAACATAATGCTGTGCAGCGCTGAACAATTTGCAGTTATCGCTAAAGAAAATTCACACCTGACGAATTCGGTGACATCCACGGAGGCTCTCTTTGTCTTCAACATCGAAGCACCTGTTTCCGAAATTCTGCAGACAAGTAATTCATTATCGTCTCATCCTCACACATAACGAATATCACAGCTTCCGTAGCCTGCTTCAAACCAAACAGAGTAAATAAACACACAAACTGCTTGCAAAACACATTTTTTGTTCATTACAAATCATTTGAATCAAAATAGACGCTAACCGGCAAAGAGCTGAAAAATTGTGAATTGGACAGGGATCCCAACATCTCTGAACACAATGAAATAAGAAATCACTGGAACACTTGTTACAGTTGGCTACATGCATTAGGTAACGATCAGCATGTGATCTCTGACTCCAATAAAAATTCTCGTTACACACAAAAAAAAATTAACTTTTTGCTTTTTATCATACACCTGAAGCGCTAACGTGAAGGCCAAATTTTTGCAGCTCGCAAATAACGAAAGTTCGTATAGCGTAAAGTGTGTTATGTGATTTAAACGTGTAATCTATGTTGCAATACGTGATAAATGTGGATGGTTCAAATGGCTCTGAGCACTATGGTAAATGTGGATGCTGCCGGAAGCCTAGGTTACACGGCGCCACTGGTGTGCGCAACTCCTTGCGTGAAACGAGTTGCACGCAAATGGTTTCGCATATGTCTGTAGACGCGACGGCACTTCAGTTTCGTCGCTTTGTGAGTGCCGTATAGTCTTAAGGAAAATGAAAGTTTTGCCAGCTGTACGAGTTGTGGCGGAATTTATGCGTATTTGCGTGATATAGCCATGTAAAAAAGATTAAAAAATAAGAAACGTGTTTGGGTTCGTGACTGGATAAAGAAAAAACGTCAACTCGATTGCTCAGCGATCTTGTTGAGAGAAACTACGGTGGAAGAATTTAGAAATTATTTTAATCATCTTAGAATGTCATCAGACCAGTTCGCGGTTCTGCTAAATACAATTAATAAAGTAATAAGGGAAAAAAAGCTGCTGTAAATGCCAATCAACACAGGCCGTTCCGCCACATCCTGTCAAAACATTATACAATGCATTTCAAATCCTGTCATCACACTGGCCGTCTCGTCCCGTTACCGCAAGGAAGTTTTCATGGCTAACGTCATCCATCCGTTGTTGATCACTTGATCCACAAGTTCATTTCCTTCTTACAAATGGCCATGCGCACATATCCAAATTTCTTTCCGTTGAGGTTTTAGTGGTTGATATCAGCTGGTTTTAGTAAGATATTTGCTATAAACCTGTTTCGTTCCGTTATTTATTTTTTAAATTTATAATAAATAACGAAAGATTAATTGAAGCAGTAAGGCAGAAGTCTGAATTGTATGACATGAGCGTACCAAATTACTTGATCTCTACTACATTTATAAAGAGCATTTTTATACATACCACTACCAAAGTCCAACATAACAGTCGCGATACTCACTGCTGTAAAGCCTAGTTTACACGACGACACTGCATTGCGTCACTCGTTGAGTGGAATGAGTTGCACACAAGTGGTTTCATATTTGGCTGTAGACAGGTCCCTGAGTAGTGTCTGAACTGAAAGTATTGACAACTTCACGTCACACGAGCTGTGTTGGAGTTAAAGCTTGTGCATGTAATTGCTGCATAAGAAAAAATACAATAAGAAACGTGTTTCGATTCGCGACTGGATGAAGAAAAGACGTCAGCTCGGTTGCTCAGCATCCATGCTGAAATTTATAACGGAAGACCCAAGTAATTCTTTAAATTATCTCAGAATGTCACCAGAACTGTTCACGTTTCTTCTAAATAGAGTTAATTATGCGATAAGGAGTAAAGGTACTGTAACACATGAAGCACTTGTCACCAGAACTAAAATTACATATGATATTGCGTGCATTACAAACGAGAACATTTGGCATGATACAAGATGCGATTTTAGTCGGTGATGACGCTTTTTCATTAACACCAATAATTATTAATATTAACAGTAATAACTATTAACATTAACAGCAATAATTTTTTGAAGCAGGCTGCACTAAGAAGAGAATGGTTTGCAAACTACTCTCTTCAAGATAGATCTGAACTGTGGCAATATTTCAAAATTCTAACATATGTGAATGGGGAGCGCTGCTGCAATGTTTGAAGTAGATAAAAATTGAATAAAGAATGCAGCTTCTTGAATTTGTATAGCCTTCCCTCCTGTCAACAATATTCCTTAACAAAGAGTTGGACAATTCGAAAGATGGGATTTTAGCCTTGTAGACGAGTGCATTGTAACAGCTAGAATTACACTTGCTTGTATTTTTCTCAATTCAGTTGTATACGTGCTCCTAACTCAATAAATTTCGCTCTGCAGCTCGTATATTGTCAAACCATCTATACTATAATCGCACATGACGGTCTCAGCAATATGTTGCCATGGAGGTATCTTTACCTCCATGTATGTTGCTTATTTTTGTAGTCAGCATCACTGAAATCCCACAAACACCTATTCAAAGCAAAGATATCCACAAAGCGAACATTATTCTCCGTTTCCCACTTCATATTTCAGTTTTTCTACATTCTACAAACACAGCTAACCTCAAAACTCATGCAACTATATTTAGTGTTGCCAAAGTTGGAACATGCCGAAAGTTAGTTTCACCAACAAGATGCACAAACGCACGGCTCACATGTGCAGTGCCCGATAGCGCAGTTGTCTGCAACCTAGTGTCGTCGTGTAAACTAGGCTTAAAAGTTGTTACCCTTTAAGGGCTGGAGCGACACTAGCGCTTCAAGCGGCAGGAAAGGAGAACTTCAGATGTGTCGTAAACATACTGCTTGTTTTGCATCACTTTCCTATGTGATTTACGAAATATTTGTATTGTTTTTTTGCCTCCAAGAGTTTGTGTAATATCAGAAGACACCGATGTTTCTAAAAATGATACTAAAATAAGAGCACGTAGGGATAAAACTCATGAAGCCAGTGGCAAATTACAATACATTCGTGAAGAAACACTTGCGACATTGGATGGAACTGCAGCTTACTATGTCGATATCAACGGAATATAAACACATAGATTCACACATAAGAAGCACAGACATGTACCTGTACATGGAAAAGGGATAGACGCCCCCTTTATCGTTCCCACAGGCCTACTGTGTTTTAGCTATGTCGCCCATTGCCACAGTACGGCCTTCATCTTTATTATTATTCTAAGTGGGACAAGCAACTGCAAAATAGTGGGAGAAATATACCATAAGTGTAAAGCCCAAGTCCTCACAGCCAGTAATACTGTCAAAAGTGGTGTCATATGTTAAATTTGTCGATAAAGACTTTTCATCCAATAACATATGCACTAATTTATCAGTATCCTAGACATGCTGTACCTTCTGCTTTAAAAGGTGGAACATATTGTCGCTTATCCCACATTTTACCTGTATTCCTTCAACATACCTCTGTAACGTACACATTGATGGAACCATGAAACCTTCTGACAAAACCTGTATGCCTGAGTGCTGTAATATAATAAATTTAGAGCAAACAGCCCAGATTTGTCTTTCCATCTTGGAGATGGCATGCTGATTTGGTTTAACAACAAACCACGGGCATGTTTTTTTTAAATATTGGGATCCTATAGTCTTCAAAATTTGTTTTTCCTTCTTCACTTGATCCTTCTGATACAGTTTCTGTTGCTGTCTGTACTTAAAATGATAGGTACTTTCCTCGTCCCCTAACAGTTTTGTACGAAGTCAAGCAATCTGCACATTCTGATATTCCACATGTTTATTCTAAACACGAATAACTGCACTTAATTTCACCACTTCATCGTCAAAGGAGGTCTGTGTTGACGATTCAGATGAATCTGGCATTGATATATGGAGAATTGAACTGGCTACTGTTGTGCCATAGGAGTGTTTTACAGTTTTAGACGGACTGAAGAACTTTTGTAGCAAGTTCCTCTGCATCGTCAGTTGAGGCGGCGTACTTGGCATGTCAAACAATTGGTTAACTGCTTTCTACACGAGTTTATTATTGTCTGCATTCATGAACTGGTTTTGTTGGACATGGAGCGGACAAAACATTATTATAGAGGTAAACAGGGTCCTTTTTCATAAGATCTTCCTGGCTACCATTCACTAGCCATTGTCTACTCCTAAAACGAAACATTAATCATCGACATATATCTAATTTGCAAGCGATCCTGACAATGCAGTTTAGTAACATGATGGTATACACCTTTCAGGGTCCTTAGGAAACCTAAAAAAGGCAGACATCGTATCATCTTCTTGTTATTGCTGTAATTTATTGCACTAAGCTACGCTCCCATTTGTAAAAACCATTGTAGAAACCAGAATAAACAAACCCTATTCGCTTTCGCTTCACGATCGCGCCAGACCTAACAGTTTAACTTACTGGCCGCTTGATGCGCTGCTGGCGCACTAGGCAACAAAATCGAGGCGAAGTGTCAAAATTGTTATGTTAGACTGTGCTGGTAGAGTATTGAATATTTTACAATGAAATGCATGCAATATGGCTGCAGCCAGATTTGGAGAAAATACTGTGGACTGAATCAGGTTGATTACCAGGTAGAATTTATTTGTTATTGTCAAGAACTTTAGCGACTCGTAAATAAATGGCCTGAAACCTTTAGGCACAGCAAGTTGATTGTATAAACATGTGTTTGTGGCAGGCTTGTTTATTGTTAAGCACGTGTCTGGATTGCGAGTGTGGAACAGTTTTGCAGGCATCAGTAGTCAATATTTATGTGGTTTCACTAGCTAACCCCAGTGCAAATAAAAGCACTTGAACTACCAAAAGCCAAATACAAGATGTAAAGAAAACCTATCAATCTTGAAGGGAAAGATCTTGAGGGAGATACGACTATTGCACAAAAAATTGCATTGGACTAATAACTAAATTTAACCTTAAAGAAACAAATTTTTCATGGGATGTGATGGAGGCTCATATCACTGTGTTTGTTTTAATAATTCTAGGTGCAATTTAACGTAACAAATAAAAAACAGATCCTTCAACTTTCTGCAATATAAAATGAAGACTACTCTTCCCGAACTCCTTGTATAGTGTATGAAATACCTTTTCTCTACCATGTTATGATATTTTTCGGGCCTGCACTCTTTTATTTTCACTTCTGTCTTCTTTCTCTAAAAGACAAGCCATCCCTGCTAGTAGCAAACAACTTGAGGCCAATAAATGTCATTTTCGTACAAATGTGGACTCAAATATCCATGTATATAAGTTACCACAATGAGTATGTGCACCTTGCACGTAAAAACAGTTCAAAATATTCCAGGTAATATCGCAATTCCCGCTGAAAACACAGTTGTGGACAGCCATGCGAGTTGAGAACACGCAACTTGAATTGACTTGTGATAGTGCCGTGATGGACAGTGTGAATTGGGCTTAATGCGTGAATCATAGTAGCCAGAATTAAAATCACAAATCACATTGCGTTTGTTCGCAAGTGGGGATCCATATTCTTCTCTTCAGTACCTGTATCGTGTTCCTGAATTCACAATTGCCAATTTGTTCCAATTATTTGTGCTGCCATCCACATAAGACTTGCGAAATACATGAAAGTAAAGCAATCCAATCCACCATTTCATGATTTAGGTATTATTATTAAAGATCAAAATAAATGCATTTGCAGTAACAACACACCATTGCAATTTAACTAATTCATTTTAACGTCACAGTACAGGGTGCTGGTTTCTGACTGTGACAGCCCTTTTCCCCACCTGGTGTTTCCTCAGCAGCAACTAACTGTTCTGAGTGGAACTATTCTTTCTTTTGCCTTTCAGCCAAGAAACGCTTCTGCTAATAGGTAATTAGGGACTACATCTGCTCCATAAGTTCCATACTAAATCCTTCTGGAAATTTTCGCTTTTGCTACATAATGCTCTTGCAAAAACTGGCAATGTCATGTTCCTCCTCAGGCTGATTTGCAATTGACCTTAATACGTCGATAGCAGTTTCGAGATACTGGAAAGAGACTTCATCGAGACTTTTCTCTGTACTGTGTTTTGAAGCTGACTGCGAGCTGCTGCTGCAAGATTTACCACTCACACTGTCACTGATTTTGTTAATGCTTGATGTGAGTGGAGACTGTGGTTCACTTATTAGTGTGTGCTCCACTACATGCTGATTTTCAACTTCTTCATTTTCTTTATTAAGGGAAAAATGAGATTGTTATAACTGATTTTTAGCATACCTGATCATAATTTGGTATCACTCTCATGAAATGCAGTGTTTGGGTCAGTAATCCCCCTTACCTTTTACAGGTAACCCAGCCAGAAGATGAATAGAGAGATATAATGAAGGACTTCGAAATTCGATGGAATTTCTCATGCTTTGGTGAAACAGATAGGAAACATGTAGTGATCAAGTGTCCACGAAAAAGTGTTTCTGAATTTCATAAAAATATAAGGGCACTTTCAGCATCGTTTTCTTTGCTTTTGCAGACAGTAATTACTGTTTAGTTTACGTTGATATAAGTGAAATAGGAAGGGCATCTCATGGTAATATTTTTGCAAGCTGCACGCTACAATCGGCAATAGAACCCAGAACCCCAGATCACGTAAGAAACAGGTCGACCGTCCTTACCACGGAACAGGCAACAGTAAAAATAGTTTTCCCGTTGGTCAACAGATGTCGCAGGCGACGCTACAATGCTAACTGAGCTGTCCATGTCGCGGAATTGGCAACGCTGTATCTTCGGTGACGTGAATAACGCTGATTTGCGTTCAGCTAGAGCGCTGCGCGCAAAACGCATTCGTCACACAGCTGACTGTAGCTCATAATCGGCTGTGGTTTTTCCCGAGAATCGAAGAATGTAGATTATCTCCTGTAATTTTACAAACCAAGTTTATTTCTTCTGTAGGGAAACTTCTCACAATCATGCGAAATGAAAAGTAACAGACAAACATTTCTCGCGAGTTGGTGTTTAAATGTAGACTGTATTGCAGCCGCATAGGTTTTACATTCGCCTTCCATGCCGTCTATTTCCTCTTTGCTATACAGCTCTTCTGATATGGATTATGGTGGAAAAAAAGATCTCCACGTGCAAGTTAACACTAGAAAGTTTTCAAAATCCGCACTCAGTTATGATGCGAATTAAGGCTGGACATATTTCAATGACAGTCATTTCAAATTTAAATTCTTTTACTTTGCATGTAACTTATCGTAAATGATATGAGTGGCACAAAACGATGAATTTTGGATTGTTGTTGAAAGGGGGCTGCAAACGCGGTAATATACAACTGAAAGCGTGTTTTTCGAGCCTATTTTGGCGGTGTCAATTTTGAAGAGCCACAGACGGCAAACCATAATTACGTTAAAAATTTACTTTGTACTGTTTAAAGATAACCCGCAAATATTCGCAACAGACGTACGCTTTTATCTGCAACACAGTTATTGCTGGGGATATCCGTACTCGCGCAGACCTGTTACTATAAGTAGTGTTGTTTTCGAGTGAAAGCTGTGTGAGGATTATTAGCGCACAGATAAAAAAAATTAAATTAGGCAGCGTCTATAGTTTGCATGCTATGCTCGTTCTCTTCTATTCTCCTCCCTTCATTCCAGTATAAACGCTTGTTCACAGGTATAAACGAATGGCACTGAACATTTGCGAACTATCTATGCATACTCGTTTGTAGCAGTGTAAACGAGATTTTACACTCGTTCACTTCGTTCGCTATAGTATATACCAGGATTTAGAGGGACTGATGACCTAGCAATTAGATGACGGCTATTATTCATTTATTTCACTGTTGCGATTTCAGCTCTAGAGCCATTTTCAAGTACCAAGGGAAAGGTCTTGTAAGCTAATGCTTCTTAAATTGTTTACCAAATGTTAGCACACTACGCTTTGCATTTTGTTATCCATATCTTATATCTGTTTTCACATTGCACACAAAAATGCCTCTACAGCCAAAATTACGATAGTGAAGTGAATAAACAGTTTAAAAAAGTCCAGATGGCAGCAAAGATTTCATTAAAAATTATATGATATGATTCTTGTACAGGAAGGGCTGCCACGTTATATCAGAATATAAGATCGACAAAATTTAGATAGGATCGAATGCTTAGGGCTCTTTATTAATTCTTACTCGTAACTAATTTATTGATTTACCTGAATTTAAAATCCACTCCCGTGACCTTTCTTTATCTTTGACGGGAAATCTGAACATTTTTAGTTCAGGATTTGTCCGTCTACTCCTTCCACAGTTTGATATACTCACAGGCCCTCGGCATGACGACTCGATCCACTACCACCGGTATGTCAGAAACAGCTGTACTTCACAGACGCCAAATGGTGGAAAGCTGCACGCGTTCGGCCCATGGTGCCACATATTTCACAGAACGGAGTACCATAGTGGTTGGTGCCACAAGTAAGAGTGTGACGCTGTTGCCGCCTGGTGGCTGTTCCCTGACAACGGTTGCCTGCTAGACCAAGCGATTGGGCAATCTGTTTCTTACGTGATCTGGGCCAGAACTCTCGGCTTGCCAGAAGATGTAGTTTGGCTAGTGACCATGCCTTCCCATTGACACCATATTTAATGAAGCCTTTTTCAAAACATGAGTCACTGAGTTTAAAAGCAAAAATATTCAGTTCAAGATTTTCGAGAGCTCGCTGAACTGTTGAAAATAAGTTTGGAATTCTGGTGCCATAATTTCGTACATTTGATAAGACAATACCACTTCACGCAACAAATGTTCGACAAAATTGTAAGGAATACATGTGCCATCCATAACTCACAGAGAAAAACAGTTCACCTACAATACGTGCAACCACAATTGCTAGACCAGGAGAAACTGGTTAGCGGAACTTACCAGAAAGGAACAAGTAGAAGCATAATAGCTAGGGGGCTGACAGATGTACAGCTGCATGCAGGCAGCAATAATTATTTGAAACAGGCTGTATTAAAGGTAAACTACTTTATTACAGATGGATCTGTACCTTTGCAAAATTTAAGAGTTTAAAAATATGTATCAGTAGTATAAATTGTAAATGTCAAACACTGATGTGACTTTTTAAACAAATGAATATTGACACAGGAATTCAACTTACCACATTTATGTATCCTTTCTTTCTGTACACAATTCTCCTCAAAAACGAATCAGTCAACTCGAGCCTTGGGGATTTCGTCTTGTAGATGGAGACGTCTTGCTTGCCTGCAGTTTTCTCATTTCGTTTGTGTATGTACTCCCACTTCAGAGTATTTTGCCATGCAGCTCAGACAACAGCAATCCTTCAGTGTTTGGATCACATAGGATAGCCTCATGTGCAACAACACATTGCTGCTTTTTTTTGTAGTCAACATCATTGGAATCCCACAAAGAGCTATGCATAGCAAAGAATTTCTACTGTTCCTCACTTCATATTGAAGTTTGTTTACACTGCACTGATACATCTAATCTCAAAACTCAAGCATGTAGTCTCGCCAAAGCTGGAATGAGCTGAAACTGCTTCAAGGACCCCATAAATGATCAATCATTTTGTCAACTTAATTATGCTTGCCAAATATTTGACTGTGTACAGTGCTGTTCCACATGTGTGTTAAGCACAGGTCGTGTTTAGCGTGTTTCCGAGAATTTTTGTTTGACAGTGAGTTTGGCAAGATGGCGGACATTGTTTGTGTCGATGTTTCGCTGCTTGCTGTTTGGCCACAATAACTTAACGATTTTGTTAGTGCTGCCAGATGCAGAGAAAATCGGCACTACGTGAAAGGTATTAATTTGTCTCCAAGTGCTGCCAATATCAAGCTTTCCCCAGTCGTGAAGTACTAAGGGGACACAATCGCGAACAGGCTCAAAAAAATCGATTTTTTTTAGTCTTAATCTATGCTCCAATTATTTGGCTACAAAGTGCCGTTTCTTTCATACAAATCTGATTATTAGATTCGGAGTTATTAATTTGTTCGTGAAGCATGGTAACTAGCGTCACGTCCATTTTTGCTGTGTCTTGTGCAGTAGTCAGCATTGACTATAGTACAACAATCATTTATGTTCCACGGATATAAATACTCTTTATTTGGGTTGCAAGAGAGAATTGTTATTCTGATGTTTGCCAGCCTGTCTGCATTGTCGACTATCATTTGTCAGTTTCTTCATCCTAGTTTTGGTGATACAAATGTAATGATTTTGTGAAACATTATAACACAATGGGTAGAATAAGGAAGTTTGAATATAAGCCTAAGTTTCGTGGAAGTAAATATGTAAAAAATAAACCGCGAAACTGCTAGTTTTGAACAGAGGGCAGAAAATAATATTCGGTTCTAGGTGCTACAGTCTGGAGCCGAGTGACCGCTCTGGTTGCAGGTTCGAATCCTGCCTCAGGCACGGATGTTTATGAGGTCCTTAGGTTAGTTAGGTTTAATTAGTCCTACGTTCTAGGCTACTGATGACCTCAGAAGTTAAGTCGCATAGTGCTCAGAGCCATTTTTGAAAATAATATTGAAAGTGAAGTCAGTGCGAGTGTCAGTGCTTGAAGCAAGAAGTTTCTAGGTGCTGCCGGTTTTCCAAGTGCCTCTCCAATGCGTGACAATGCAATTATGTGGCGTGAACAGTGTTTCTGTTGTTACTGACACAAACATTCTGGTGTCCATGAGGTTATTACGTGAACTTATAGAAAAACACACAAATTGTAAAAACTGTGGTGGAAACGTTACTTTGCACGAAGATGTGGTTAAAACCAAGGGAATTGTTTGTAATTTAGTTTGGACATGTTTGGAATGTAGCTGTACTGCCAATACAATGTTATCCCACGTAACAAGAAGCAGATTGTATGAAAACAATATAATATTAGTGGATGCACTTAGATCTACTGGAAAAGGGCGAAGTGCAGGTGCTGTTCTTTGTGCAGTGATGAGCATTCCTCCACCTCCAAGAAAGTTTGATGTTTACAACAAGACTATTGGTGCAGTTGTAGCTGAGGTAAGTGAATCTACAATGTTGAAAGCAGCCAAAGAAGCAGTTGAGTTGAATGATACGAAATCAGCCAAGGCAAATTTCTGCTGGTTTTGATGGCAGTTGGCAGAAACGTGGGCATACATCCCTAAATGGCATTGTGTCAGCAACTTCTTTTGATACTGGGAAGATTCTGGATATTGAAATTATTACTAAGTTCTGTGACATCTGTAGCAAAAACCCCACTATACAACATGTGTGCAAAAAGGACTATGATGGTTCTAGTGGAGGCATGGAAGTGGCTGGCGTTGCTAAAATTTTCAAAAGGTCTGTGCAGTCAAGAGGTATCCTCTATACAGACCATCTTGGGGACGGGGACAGTAAGGCTTATCAGAAAGTGGTAGAAGATAAACCTTATGGGCCTAGAGTCAAAATTAATAAACTGTAATGTATAGGTCATGTACGGAAAAGAATGGGATCACGACCTCTAAAGATACGTAAGGAAAAAAAGTTAGGCGGTAAAGGGGACCTGACAAAGGCTGAAATAGACAGGATCCAGACTTATTATGGTATGGCCATTAGAAATAACTGCAACAATGTAGAAGCAATGAGGAGAGCCATCTGCGCTACATTCTTTCACAAAATTTCAACAGATGAGGGACCACAACAAAACCTTTGCCCACAGGGACCTGACAGCTGGTGCAAATTCAACAACCCAGCTACATCTTCCAGTTATAAGCACAAACATTCAATTCCAGAAAAAATCCCGCTAGCTGTGAAACCCATTTTCAGATACCTTAGCCAACAAGAGCTCTTCAAAAAGTGTCTCCATGGAAAAACTCAAAACCTAAATGAAAGTTTGAATTCTATCATTTGAACAAGGCTACCAAGAACTGTTTTCGTTAGAAAAGAAACACTAAAATTTGGTGTTCATGATGCAGTGACGTGCTTCAATGCTGGTGTGTCGAAGAAGACTGATGTATTAAGACTAATGGGGACAAAGGATGGTATAAATACTGAAAGGGGCCTGAAAAAGATTGACAAGGACCATATTCGTTATGCTGATATTTCTGCAGGAAATGCTACCAAGGAGGCCAGGATAGCCAGAAGATCAAAGAAAATAAGAAAAGAAGATAAAGATCAAGAAGCTGAGCCACAGTATAGCCCTGGAATGTTTTAAAAATGTGTCTGTATGACATTGTATATTACTTTCTTGCATGTAAAACTTTAATACCATTTTTCTCAAAACTACATTTTTTGACCTTCTGGTACACTTTTCTCAAAAACTATGACTGCTACAGACATCAGAATACAGTATCTCTTGTTAATACGACGATGATTAATTAGATTAAAAAATAGACCAGTAGTGATAAAAAGAACAGATTTACAAGCTCCAAGGTGTTTAGAAAAGTTTTAATTTTTTGTCTTATAGAACAAAAAAATGATTACTCATGAAATATATAAAATACATTAACCATTTTTTATGTGATTTGAGAATGATGTTTCAGCTGTACACTGTAAAAGTTTCAGGTCTTTATCTCCATTAGTTACTTCAGAAAGTGTACCTGACGTTTGCTCGTTTTAGCATTGATTCCTTATGGGAGTTCCCTCGCGACTGTGTCGCCTTAAGCCAGATTCAAACAAACAACAAAGTTTAGCAACAGCTAGTGGCGTATTGCAGTTGCATGTATGAATTCCCAATTTTTAGTGATGCAACTTAAGAGACGCTACTTTGCTCGCGCCACAAGAAGTTCAGCTAGACTGTACTTTGTTGCGCCACTTTCCCATTGCCACTGCTTCCTGGTGGTAGTAATTCGAAACACGAGTACTCTGTCAGAGTTATCATGGAGAAATTGCTGCTGTCTTCAGTTTGATTTCAGTGTAAGCTAGCTGTTGTGGCCAAGCGATTCTAGGCACTTAAGTCCAGAACCGCTCTGCTGCTACAGTCACAGGTTCGAATCCTGCCTTGGGCATGGATGTGTGTGATGTCCTTAGATTAGTTAGTTTCAAGTAATTCTAAGTCTAGGGGACTGATGACCTCAGATGTTAAAGTCCCATAGCGCTCAGAGCCATTTGAACCATTTCAGTGTAATTTTATTTCTATTACAGCTGACACAGTATAAGTAATAGTGCAAAAAAGACATTTAGTACCGGTAACAATATTTCCACTTCCAGGTAGTGTACATCGAAAACAACAACCAAGGAATATTGTATTACACACATAAAACTCAAAGTGTACAATAGCACAAGAGAGGTCTATTATATTTCACGTGATGGACTTTGCCGCCGTCTCACACAAATACATTTTTCACACTATTCCAACACCCCCCTTTGAACATATATTTTGTGAACCTAATAGCCCCACAATCTCTCCAAACTTCTCTTTGTCGAAAGATTTTGTCAGAAGGTGGTAACATTTATTTTCCAAAAACACAGATAGAGATAAGTTATGCTAAACACGTGATGACAGAATATCGTAAATAACTAACAGGTGGTTTAAGACCACAATGGACAAGGATCCTGGGTGGAAGAAGTGATTCAAGTACTCTGGCCCTAAAAATGTGGATAAAGCAATCTGAATTGATCTGACGCTGAGCAGACTTTGATCGATAGTCTATAGAAGTCTTTATAGCTTCAGCTGAGAGCAAGGGGCGATTGGAATTTCTACGCCCTGACCAGGGCGGAGCAGCCGTACGTTACCCTGTTTGCTTCGTGCTACGATGTAACTTGCACCTGGTGAGATGTGTGGGGCGGAGGCAAGGGGTAAAGCGGCACCTGTGAATCGATCGCGGCCGCGAAAGAAATACAAAATCTCACGGTCTAGCGATCAGGCAGACGGATCGCGATTTACTCTCTATCAGAGCCCTGAAATCACAGGAGATTTCAGTGTCTGACACACCTGTTCGCCGGTCGTACCAAGGACCTATTTGGCTCACTTACATGACAAAGTGCACGAAGATACCAAATGTCAAGACGGGTAAACCAAAAACGAATAAGGGTGCCCTTGGCGAACTAGTAGTCCGAGACATTTGAAGTCATACTGTTGGTACAGTAAGAATTTCACCACATGCTCCCCAGTCTAACTACTCGCAAGTGAAGTCAGTCTTAGAACAGGTCCGAAGTACCAACCACACATTCCAGAGCTTCGACCAGAAGAGGCTTCCAGGCCGAAGTCCAGAACCAGAGTGCCCTGCACGTCTCCAGATGAAAATATTCAATTTTTCCGCGAAGTGCACGAACGACACCGCCTTCACCCCGTCTTGAGCTAATCACAGGGCTTTAGAGGCGCTAAATCTCCCCTCCTACACGACAGCACAAACTGATGTCAACCAGTGTAAGAGTTAAGAAACCTGCATCTCTGGAAAAAAAGAAACCGCCAATTACTGGCCTTTTATAAGTTTTCGTGGAGAGAGAAGATGTTTTTCTCTGAAGTTGCATCGCTTCCCGCGGCAACCAATGAACAGATACAATCTTAAAGATCTTTATCTAAATAGCCTGTGCCTTGGGGCAAGTTAGTCCTAACTATGAGATGTAATAAAGAGTCTATCTCTAAACGTTTCTCAAATGCCAGAGTTTCTTTTACGACCGTGGTGGCCGATGGAAATGGGCCACAGGCCTATTTGCAGAATCGGCAAGCACGAAAACGTGTGAATTTTATTAGGCTTGGCATGCACACTGTGGTGTCACCGCCAGACACCACACTTGCTAGGTGGTAGTTTAAATCGGCCGCGGTCCATGTAGTACATGTCGGACCCGCGTGTCGCCACTGTGATCGCAGACCTAGCGCCACCACCAAGGCAGGTCTCGTGATACGAGAGTGGACTCGACCCCAGTTGTACGAGAACCAAGCTACCGCCCAGTTGTACGAGAACCAAGCTACCGCCCAGTTGTACGCGAACCTAGCTATCGCCCAGTTGTACGCAGCCTTTCTCTCTCATTAGCCGAGAGACATAATAGCCATCAGCTAAGTTAATGGCTACGAACTAGCAAGGAGCCATTTGTATCAGGGCCTATAGCTTACGAGTAATCAAGAGAGATGTATTCCAAGGAATCAATAAAAGTTAAGTAAAAAGCATCTACATACTTTTCTTCTTATTCATTCATAAGTTCTCATGTTCCAGACTTCACGCCCGTCTGCATTAGTCTAGCGTGCCTTTCTTTTGGCTACTACCGTGTGGCGTAACAGTCTTGTTACGTCACTACAGATTGGCGACGAGGGAAAAGGACCTTTTTCTGATTGCTTACATTTCTTTCTGATTGCTTACATTTCATTGTGTCATGGCTTCGCCACATTCTCCAGATGTACTGTCCGAATTTTATCGCTTGCAGAATCAGCAGACGCAGGCGTTACTGGATGCCCTTGGACAGCTCGTCCAGGGTCAACGTGCGCTGCACACCGATGCGGCCGCAGCCGCTTCACCGCTACCGCAGCCACAACCTGCCGTTGCACCGCCTTTTAGGCACTACGACCCGAACCAAGAGACCTGGCAAGAGTGGTCCCGCCAGTTTGCCTTCCACCTCGCTGCCTACAGAATTCAAGGTAATGAGCGGCAGCCGTTTTTGCTTTCTTGTGTCGGTGTGTCCACATACCGTGTGATAGTGAAATTGTTTCCCCGACGGGACGTAGCAACTCTGTCATACGAGGAAATTTTGTCTGCATTAGATGCCTATTTCAAAGAAACAGTTAATGTGGTTGCAAAACGGTATACGTTTTTTCGTACAAAACGTACGGCCGGTCAAACTAATAGGGAGTGGGTAGCAACATTGCAAGGACTTACTAGAGACTGTGCCTTTGAGTGTGACTGTGGTCTTTCTTATTCAGATACAATGGTGCGTGATGCAATTGCACAGAACGTTTCTGATGTTCGCATACGGGAGCAAATTTTGAAACTGGTTAATCCCTCCCTTCAACAAGTGATAGACATATTGGATAGACAGGACACACTTGACTGTGCTCAGGAATCTTTTGAAACTTCGCCAGCTGTGTGTAACATTAACCGGCCCGCCGGGCGCGCTCGCGCAACGCGGCCCGGTCAACTGCCCTCGCGGCCGTCCGCACAGCGACCGCCGCGTGCTAAGCCAGGTGTGCCGCGCCAGCACACAAATGCAGTGAAATCATGCCCGCGGTGTGCTACTAGACATTCGCGTGAACATTGCCCGTCACGCCAAGCTATTTGCTTTTTCTGCAATAAGAAAGGACATGTTCAAAGTGTTTGCCAGAAAAAGCTCAGATCAGACAATCACAATCATTCCAGGCCCTTTGCTTCGCGCCGCAATCGAACCAAGGACACTCAGGCTCGTGGACCTTCGCCTATGGACATTCATGTCGTTAATTCCACTTCGTCCAGTGACACTTTCTCTAACAGTGACTGTGATCGTCCCACAAAAACTGTGCGTCGACGTCGCCGGAAATCACGTCAATTAGCAAGTGATTCTGTACCAGTGTCTGTTCCAATTGCACAAAACAGTCGCTCTTGTCGTCAGCAGAACAATAAACTTTTTGTGGACTTAGACTTTGAAGGCAAAGTGATACCATTCCAGCTCGATACCGGAGCTGCAGTTTCATTGCTCAATCACGACACATACAAACAACTGGGCGCACCTCCGTTGCGTGCCGCAAATGTTAAGCTCACTACATATTCCGGACAGAAAATTCCTGTGTTAGGACAGTGCAGCCTTCTTGCAACATTTAAGGGACAAACAAAACTTGTGTCATTTTACGTTCTTCGTTCTTCTTCTGCTGTGAACTTATTTGGTCTAGATTTATTTAAGTTGTTTAACATGTCTATTGTAAATCAGGTCCTATCTGTGAATCAGACTGTGCCTACAGACAGTGTTTCTCGGCTGTGTGACGAATTTGCAGACATTTTTGCACCGGGCTTAGGTTGCGCTAAAAACTATGAAGCACATTTAGAACTAAAGGTAAACGCGCAACCGAAATTTTTCAGGGCGCGCAATGTTCCCCACGCATTGCGTGATGAGGTCGCAAGAACGTTACACGATCTCGAATCACAGGGTGTAATTGCACGTGTGCAAGCTTCTCTCTGGGCCTCACCCTTAGTAATTTTGCCAAAACCTTCCGGAAAATTGAGACTTTGCGTGGACTTCAAGGCCACAGTGAATCCACAGCTAGTGACTGCTACTTTTCCTTTGCCCCGCCCGGAAGATCTTTTTGCTGAACTGTGCCCGGGAAAATATTTTTCAAAATTGGACCTAGCCGATGCGTACTTGCAAATACCGGTGGACGACGAATCCCAGCGCGTATTGGTGGTTAACACGCATCTTGGATTGTACCGCTTCAAAAGACTGCCATTCGGGTGTGCATCCGCCCCTGCCTTGTTTCAGCAATATTTACAACCTATTTGTGCGTCGGTCCCTACTGCAGCAAACTATCTGGACGATATAGTGATCTCCGGACAGACAGAAGAAGATCATCTTGCGAACTTACGAACATTATTTCAGGTCTTGCGGCAAAATGGTCTTCGCTTGAGGAAGGACAAATGTGTGTTTTTTGCTCGTGACTTACCATACCTGGGACATGTCATTAATGCCCAAGGCATACATCCGAGTCCAGAGCACCTCCGTGCCATACAAGACTTGCCGTCCCCTAAAAATCTGAAACAGCTACAGAGTGTGTTGGGTAAAATTAATTATTACCATAAATATGTGCGCAATGCCTCTTCCATTTCAGCTCCGCTTCATCGCTTACGCCGTGAAGGTGTTCCGTTCGTCTGGACGACGGAATGTGAACGCGCCTTTCGCCAGTTGAAATCGGCGTTGCTTTCTAATACTTGCCTTACGCCATTCGATCCCCAGAAACCCCTTTTGTTGATGGTAGATGCATCGGATTTCGGGATCGGTGCTGTGCTTGCGCACAAAGTTGGCTCCCATGATCGCCCTATTGCCTTTGCGTCCAAATTGCTCTCGTCTGCGCAAAGAAATTATTCACAGATAGAGAAAGAAGCTTTGGCTCTCGTGTTTGATGTTACTAAGTTCCATGATTTCTTGTATGGTCGGCACTTTACCATCATCACAGACCACAAACCTTTGACGTCGCTTTTTCATCCGAACAAGCCTGTACCTCCACGTACAGCGCAGAAATTCATTCGCTGGTCTATTTTCCTCTCGCAGTACCGCTACGATATCTTGTATCGGTCCACTGCTAAGCACGGAAACGCCGATGCGTTGTCCCGTTTGCCTGTTGCTGAGGATAAAGCATTCGATTCTTCCGAACTTGCTTGCATGTTCATTGATTCGGAAACCGATGAAGTGGTCGAATCGTTTCCGATTGATTTTCGTCGTGTCGCTACAGCCACAGCTGCTGACCCTGTCCTTGCTACTGTTTTACGTTTTGTTGCTACGCAATGGCCTTTGTCAAAGTCTCGGATCGCGGATCCGTTGGTTCGCCGATTTTTTGCTCACAAGGAGAGACTTTTTGTTCGACGTGGTGTTTTGTTGTTGCGTTCTGATAATGATCAGTCCAGAGTCGTGGTCCCACGTTCGTTACAGTCCTCTGTTTTACGGCTTCTTCATCAAGGACATTGGGGTATAGTGCGAACGAAACAACTTGCTCGTCAGCACTGTACTTGGTTCGGAATCGATGCTGCGATTACGAATATGTGTTCTTCGTGCCCGGCGTGTGCCGAACAACAGTCCGCACCGCCGCGGAAAGTCTTTGCGTGGCCAAAAGCCACTTCCCCTTGGCAACGCTTGCACATTGATTTTGCTGGTCCATTCTGGAATGCTCGATGGTTGGTTCTGGTCGACGCCTTCAGTAATTTTCCTTTTGTTGTTCGGATGTCTTCCACGACGTCCTCCGCCACCATCCACGCGTTGTCTGCTATCTTTTGCATTGAAGGTCTTCCGCAGACTATTGTTTCCGACAATGGCCCACAATTCATGTCCGCAGAATTCCAGTCTTTCTGCCAGGCCAATGGTATTCAACATCTGACATCCGCGCCGTTTTCGCCTCAGTCCAACGGTGCCGCTGAACGATTGGTCCGGACTTTCAAGTCACAGATGTTGAAATTGAAAGAGTCGCATTCTCGGGAGGACGCATTGTTGCTCTTTTTGTCTTCGTATCGCTCTCAGCCCCGAGATGGTCGCTCGCCGGCTGAGTTGCTCCACGGTCGTCCTCATCGCACCTTGATGTCTTTGCTGCATCCGCCGCATCAGGTTCCTGCGCAGCGGCAGACTCCTGCTTTTGCTCCAGGCGACGTTGTATTTTATCGCAACTATCGAGGTTCACGGCGTTGGCTCGCAGGGCGCATTCTTCGCTGCCTCGGCCGCGCGATGTATTTGGTTTTGGGGGCCTCTGGTGAGGTGCGTCGGCATCTCAATCAGCTGCGCCTCTGTCGTCGCTCGGGTTCTGCCGCTCCCCGTCTGCTTTCAGCGACGGTGCCGTCCGGTCAGCGCCCTGGGGACCCATCTACTGGCTCGCCTCATCCCCAGGTGTTACCGACGATGCCTTCCATTTTGCCCCATGGCGACGCGCCGCCGCCGCCGCAGCAGCAGCAGCAGCAGCAGCCGCCGCCGCCGCCGACCGCATTCGACGCTTCGTTGCAGCCGCCAAGCGCCTCCCAGGGTCACGCGCCGCCGATCGCTTCCCGTGACCAGCTGTCCGCCGCCATGGAACTCCCGCCCGCTCCGGACCACGTGCCGTCATCGCGCGTCGGCTACCCCGACGCCATGGACATCGACCCTTCGGTCCCTCATGTCTTATTACGGGCGCATACACCGCATGTTGACGTGCACCCTGGACTAGTTTTGCAGGCGTTTCCTAGCTCCCCTCGGACCGGATGGCCGGGTGCGGGTGGCACAGCCTCGCTTGTTGTTAGGCTCCCCACCTCATCGCATACGTCAACATGTGGTCCTCCCCACGGCGGGCGGAAGCCTTATTACACGACCGTTCGCCGATTTGCGGGGGAGGAATGTGGTGTCACCGCCAGACACCACACTTGCTAGGTGGTAGTTTAAATCGGCCGCGGTCCATGTAGTACATGTCGGACCCGCGTGTCGCCACTGTGATCGCAGACCTAGCGCCACCACCAAGGCAGGTCTCGTGATACGAGAGTGGACTCGACCCCAGTTGTACGAGAACCAAGCTACCGCCCAGTTGTACGAGAACCAAGCTACCGCCCAGTTGTACGCGAACCTAGCTATCGCCCAGTTGTACGCAGCCTTTCTCTCTCATTAGCCGAGAGACATAATAGCCATCAGCTAAGTTAATGGCTACGAACTAGCAAGGAGCCATTTGTATCAGGGCCTATAGCTTACGAGTAATCAAGAGAGATGTATTCCAAGGAATCAATAAAAGTTAAGTAAAAAGCATCTACATACTTTTCTTCTTATTCATTCATAAGTTCTCATGTTCCAGACTTCACGCCCGTCTGCATTAGTCTAGCGTGCCTTTCTTTTGGCTACTACCGTGTGGCGTAACAGTCTTGTTACGTCACTACACACACAATGCCCAGTTTATGACTCCACTGTGTAGATGCGTCCCTTCAGTCCATGGCCCCCCACCCAGCCTTCTGTTGGCGCCAATGCAGGTATAGCAGTATTGTCCTGCTGGAGACATGTCTCGACAAGGGGCTGCTCTGCCCAGTATCGCAGTGGGCCTGTCCGGCAAGATTTACTGAGGGATGGGATCGCCACCAGTTGCTTTCAACTTCCAACATGCTGTTTCTACAAATTAAGAACCTTAAAAGTAACTCATACTTTTAGCGCCCTACCAGGCTCCATCAACGCCTGCTCAGGCCATTAGCTTTCTAGAGTCACGCTCAAAGTGCATAGGTTGTAAGATAATCCTTACTAATTTTCTGTATGCAAAAAACAGAAGAGAGAGTAACTTGTTCTCTCTCAGGTCGTTATATGTTCCACGATTAAATTTGTTTCTACTTCAGATTTTAATGTTCTTAGCTGCAAAGCTTCCCATGTGGTGTAAAATAGCGCCATATACTCGGCTTCTATGGTACTCAGTGCAGTAGTTTTTTGCTTTTGACAGGACGATGAAATGAGGACCCCTATTAATTTAAAGCAGCAGCCAGTAGTGGAGTGCCTATCTCCCAATTCAGTCCCCAGGTCTGCGTCACTGTAGCTTTCTAGTTTTGCATTACTTTCTCTATGGTATCTTAATTCATGATTTGAAGTTCCCCTTAGATATCGGAATATCTTTTTCCAGCTTTCCAATGCTTTTCCTTTGGGGGTCTGCAATATCTGCTCACTGCATTGGTGGCAAAAGCAATGTCAGGTTGTGACGTTTGAGACAAATATAACAGACTTCCTACTGCTTCTAAGTATGGAACATTCTTATCACGTCACACATCTGCCTCACTTATACTTCATTCCTACTTCCATTTTGAGTAGTAATTGGTTTACAATCACTCATGCCAAATTTCTTTCAGATTTTTTCCGTATGTGATGATTAATTTAAGCTCAATTCTTGTCTCTCTTCATCCTTAGCGATCTGTATAGCTAAATAACGTTTAACTTCTCCCAAATCATGCACCTTAAACTTGGTTTACAGCTGTTTCTTGGAAATTTTCATTTGGCTTTCGTTTTCAATTAGTATATACTGGGATCTGCCTTAGATTGCTTCATATTCATATTTATTAGAGTTTCATGTAGACATCAATTCCAGCAATGTTCACTTTGTTTAAGTTCATAAATCCTTTTTTGCAAATGCCAAATCTTTTCTCTTTCTGATCTGGTTTTAATGACTTCTCTCAGTGGAATGACATCTATCTCCTTCTCCAGTTTCCCATTTAAATATGCAGTTTTTACATCTATATGATGAATTGTTAAATTTCGTTTTGCTGCCAAGGCTAAAAGATATCTCAATGAGGCATATTTGACTACAGGGGAAAAAGCTTGTATGTACCCCTTGTTTTTGCGAATAACCTTTTATTACAAGTCGTGCTTTGTATCTTGGTGATGAATTTTCGTGGCTCTTCAAAGTAAATATCCATCTTGCCTGTAATGTTTCTTATCTCCTGGCGTATTTACCCATTCAAAGGTTTCGTTCTGAGATAAAGACTCCGATTACCTCTCCATTACGTCTTTCCACTCATGAGACTTATGGCTGCGCATTGCTTTTCTGCCGTTGCTGGCGTGTCATTAGAAGAGTGGGCTGCATACATCGCAAAATCCGGATATTTTTTCGGTTTTGGTATGTGAGCAGAATGCCTTACGTTGTTCTCTTCATTTTGTTAGTCCTCCAACTCATAGTCTCCATTTGCTTTTGACTGCCCTCTTCCTGTTCTTCACTTCCTCTTCTTTCAAATAAGGTTTCACTCTCGGAACTAGGTGCAGTTAATTTAATAGTCTTGCCCTCTTCAGAGTCCTTTCTACTTTCAAAGAATACAACATCTCTGCTTGTAACTATCCTTTTATTCAATGGATTCATTAGTCGGTAGCACTTTGAATTCTCACAATAGCCTATTTAAAATATTCTTTTTAGCTTTTGGGTCCCATTTTCCTCTCAGCTATTTTGGAATGTGCGCTATTGCATCACACCCAAAAACCCTTATATTGCTTAGGTCAGGATTCCTTTCTACCCATATCTCACAGAGATATCTCCATAATGCTTTGTAGGTGATCTTTTGTTCAAATATACAGCCATTGGTACAGCCTCTGCACAAAAATTTTTGATAATCCAGCATCAGTTATCATGTTCCTTGATTTTGACAATGGTCCTATTAGCCCCCTCAGCAACACTATTTTGAGATGGGCTGTACCTTATGGTAGCTTGTTGCCTGATTCCTATTTTTGTCAGAAGTGTCGTCAATTTCTGGTTAATATATTCTCTCCTGTTATCAGACCTGACGATCTTAATCTTCTTTCCTGTCCACCTTTCGACCGTATTATGGGTATTCCTCAAAAATGTCACTCACTTGGTCTTTGGCACTAAGAAAATAAACATGAATATATTGCGAATAATCATCCATAAATGTAAGAAAATAACAACTCCCACCTACAGATTCGCAGCCCATCAGGCTACATATATCTGTGTGGATTAATTGTAAGGCATCTGTAGATTTACTTTTACTAGTCTTAAAAGGTAACTTCGCTCATTGTACTTTTATGTATATCTTACAAGAGTTCTTGGACACACTATAGTTTTGTATTCCCTTCACTGTATCCCTTATTAAAGACATACTCTTTCTATTTAAGCGTCAAAGTCTGTGGTGCCACAAAAAATCGTCTGCTGAATATACTGAATGACTAAGATTTCTATGTTTCCTATCAATGACACCCAACTTAAAAATACCCCTTTTGTTACTTGCTGTAGTTATAACTTCACCATTCTCGTTGATTACTCTTGCTCTGTGCATGTCAAAACTGACTATTTCCCTTCTTGACAATTTCCCCTACAGACAGTAGATTAGTCTCAATATTTTTTACGTACTGAACATCATGTGCTGTAACCATATCAGATTCACCATTTACACTTACATGTAGGTCTAGGTTCCTAGTCAAATGACATTGGAGCTTGCTGCCATCAACAGTGCACATTATCATATCAGTGTTATCTTTAACATCATAAAGAGGAGATTTGTCTTTAACAACATGCACAGATGCACCTGAGTCTAAAACCCATTCCAGTTGACAATTACCCTCATCTCCAAAAGAGTAAAAACATGAGAGTGGGTTACCTTTATTGTTGGTTCCTCTCCCTGAGCTAACAGCAACATACGAGTACCTCTTTTGCTGCGTGTCTGACCTTCAGTTTACTTTTTTTCTGCACTGAGATGCAATATGCTCTTCTTCTAACACCTATAGCACCTCAATGATTTCTCCCTTTTGTTTTTATGAATAAGGAGCATATGCAGTTTCCTTCTCTAATACATGACAGCTCGAAGTACTTTTTATATCCTGTAGGATTTTCACTTTAACACTGTCGTCCGTGATCGGTATATCTGAGCTTTCCAGCCCCATAATCATAGGCGCATAGCTTTTGGGCAGCCCTGCCAACAGCAGTGTCCCTATACAATTTCAAACCCAGACTTTCTCAGTTGGTTCGATGTGGTTATTATTTTGTTAATATATCCGTCTACACTCTTGCATTTTTCGAGTTGAGTGGTGATTAATTCACGTAATTATTATACTTTCCTTGTAAGACCTCCAACCTCAAAAGCACTTCGTAATTTGTCCAAGACTTCTTTCGCTGTCACAGCTTTTTCAACGTGAACATAATTCACTGTGTCAACGAGTAGTATCAACTTTGATTTTGCTCTCCTATCCTTACTTGACTAATTCTGATCTGTGGATTTCATTGTCCCATCCACCACATCCCATAGGTCGTCCATACATAAATACGCTTCTACTGCAAATTTTCACGTTGCATAGTTTTCGCGACCCATAAGTATTTCAATCTATGGATTTTCTGCGGCACTCATTTCAATGGTAACTTTGATCTTTCTTAACGTACAGAATAATACCGAAGAATAATACAAAAGAGATCCGTTCGTCTTGGAAGGATAACTCGTACTTCACGCAAGTGTATTACTTGGAACGTTTCCAGTACTTTCTCACTACTATATTATGGATATACTTATTCAAAATGCATCGCTGGGCCCATAACCTATTAGAGTCGACGCAGTTGAATAAGTAATAGTGAGTAAAAGACATTTAGTTGCGGTAACTATTTGCACTTCCAGGTAAAATACTTCGAACACAACAACCAAGGAACATTATATTACACACATAAAACTTAGAGTGTGCAATAGCACCAGAGAGGACTATTATAATTCACATGATGCTCTTTGCCACTGTGTCACACAAATATATTGTTAACACAATTCCAACAATTTCGAAAAAGGTGAAAACAAAGGTCGGCAGGTACTGAGTACAGCAATGAATGTTTGATTTCCTGCGGCAGTGTGTGTGTGTGTGTGTGTGTGTGTGTGTGTGTGTGTGTGTGTGCAAACCGATGGCATATCCCTGTATCCCACAGCCTTAAAAGATCTTTAAATGAATAAATAAATAAATAGACTTAATATATGTAACCAAAAAAAGCGAATCACATAAACTTCATAATTTGTGAGACGAAGCATTGTATAAATTGTGAGATAGTTTCAGGGAGTAGCTTCAGAGTGTTATGTGACAGCTGTTAAACACAAATTAGTCATTCAAAATGCCTCTATCAACTAACATAACAAGATTCTAAAAACTTGGAAGAGTGGCATGTTTGCATACAATATGTTTGTGCCAGCTATCAGTTAGTTTACCACTGCAGACAGTATTTTCGTCTGTGGGTGTTATTTCTTTTATAAATATGTTTTTTCTCCTGATTTATCCACGTAGAAATCCATTTTCAGAACCAATATTTGGGCTTTGTTTTCCCTGTATTTAACTCTTGTCACAGCTCTAAGGCCATAACACTGCACTGTAACAATTTATCTGACCATACAGAACAAATAATTACCATAAACCAAAACATAAAGGATACAAAGTACAATATTAAGTACCAACCTCTATACAAACAAAACAAAAATAAGTTCACTAACAATCTTGCTGAGAAGAGTTGGAGTGAACTACTAGATAAAAACAACAGAAAAATGATAGTATCTTTATAACTAAGTATTGTGAATACATCAATGAGGCTTTCCCCAACAAAACAACTGGATAAGTAGAGACATTATGGTATCCAGCAGTAGGCTCAAAGAAGTACATTGATCAGTTAAGTGCGGAACAGTATGCTCAAATATCAAGATGTATTATACTAGGCTTAAGAAAATATATCACAAAGTCATAAAATGTGCTAAGAAAAATGTTATTGGGTAGGCTATCTGCCTTTCAGAAAACAGGGAAAGGACAGCATGGCAAACATTAAATGAAGAAACAGGTCATAAAAGGAATAAGAAGGAATGTCCCAAAGAAATTATATGAAATAACACTATGATAAAAAGCTCTGAATCAATAGCAAATGTTTTCAGCTACTATATAAATATCTGCTAACATTTGATAGACAATATCTCAATCTCAAGAACTAATGCTTTAAATAGGTTAAAGCTGAAGAAACAGGCAATAACTAATTCGATTTACTTGTTTCCTGCTAGTGAAGGAGAAGTAATTACAGTTATAAACAACCTGAAAAACACTAAGACCCAGGATGTTTCTGGGATATCAAATATGCTCATGAAACTGTCTTCTACCTAGAGGTAGAAGACAGTTTCATGAGCATAGCATTCAAAAAGGGTGATGCAAGAGAACCATAAAATTACAGACCTGTGAGTATTTTACCAACAATAGCAAATATCTATGAACATATTATGTATAACTGGTTGATGAAGTTTTTCACAACCCACAAAATATTGTCCAAAAGTCAACATGGTTACCAGAAAAATAAGTCCACCACTACTGTTGCACAAGATCTCCCTGACTGTGCTAGATGCTTTTGAGAGGGAAGAAATTGCAATAGGGATATTTTGCGACTTATCTAAAGCATTTGACCTAGTAAATCACGAATTACTTCTGGAGAAATTAGAATTCTCTTGGATCAGAGGTATTGCAGTTGACTTGTTGAAATCCTACTTGAGAAACAGGTATCAAAAAGTAGAAATATCAGATGAAGAAAATACAAAGAAAATTATACACAGTGTACCACACAGTGTGATTTAAGTAAACGATCTTCCTAATGGCATCCAAAATAAGACCATTCTTTATGCTGATGATACCAATATTGTGATAAAGGATGCAAAATTAGAAGAACATGCTCTAAATGCTGAAGGCGTTCTTTGTAAGCTTGATGAATGGTTTCATAATAATAGATTAGTACCAAATTACAAGAAAACCAATTTTATCTGTTTTAAAAATAGCAAATCGAAACAAAATTTGTTAGAATTAAAAATTAACGAGAGCAGATTTGAGCAAGTGAAAAGTGCAAAATTTTTTGGTTTCTGCATAAATGACAAAACGACATAGTCAGAGCACATCAATATTGTTTGTCATAAGCTCAACTCAGTTTGTTTTGCTATCAGGCAGTAAAGTGAATTTGTCAACATGGAAACCTTGACAAAATATTACAATGCACAATTTTATTCTATTATGTCCTGTGGGACTGAACTTCGGGAGGGTGCATTAAATAGGGATAATATCCTTATTATACAGAAAAAGGCCATCTGCATAATGACAAGGCAAAAGAGGTGTACAACTTGTAAACCAAAACTCAAAGTACTGTACATCCTAACAGTAGTAAATGTTTACAGTTACAGAATTCTAACAGTCACAAAAAACACAGTAATCTCTGCCAAACAAATAAAAAGGTACACCAATATGAAACCAGGAATTGCTGGAAACTAAGAGCAATTCAGCATCAAACCAGCCGATATAAGAAAGGAATTACATACATAACAACGCGCCTCTACAATTGTCTTCCAAATGTCATTACGCAAATAGAGAACAAAAATAAATTTTAAAGATGTATTAGACTAATATTGACAGACAATCCATTTAATTGAAAACAGGAATTTTATGATCAAAGCAAAGTTACGAATAAGAGAATGTACGATTATAAACTTTCATGTCTATAGACTGACATGATTATAAACCTGTGTAAGCTTAACATGTATGATTATCAACCTGTATAGTAGTATTAATTTGTAACTATTAATTTATACCTACATATGCACACTTAAATGTACTTTCAACTTTAGTGTGTAAGACCTGAGAGTGCCTATTTGTAAAGATACAACATGTATGAACTGCATTACATCAAAATGTCTGCTGAATAAATAATAATAATAATAATAATATTGTTCATATCCGCCCATATTGTTTCTATTGACACCATATTGAAAGCTGTGCAACTACACATAATTTGTGGTGTCCTGTGTAAATGGTAGCTCACGATGCCACTGTGGAAAACCACACCACAAGCTGCATGTGTGAAACCAGATTTACGAAAGTCTTGTGTCCACTAACAAGTAACTTCCATAAGCAATTGCTGAGCTGTTTACATTAGAACAAAAACTTACTCAGGTTTCCTTATCCAAGTTACTGGGGCAAGTTTATTTCAGTGACTCACTTCAAGTATTATTGCAGAGGTGCAGTTATCCTTAAAAACCAGAGCAGTCGCCACTGTTATTGCATTATTATTAACAAATAAAAATCGTGACTTAACACAAAAATCAAGAAATTAAAAAAAGTATTAGAGTAGTACATTCTGATGTTAACAAGATAAACCATTCAATTTACTAAAATCAGAAGACTTAACTTAGATTTAAAACTTTGAGGATGTAGAATGCAAACTTCGAATGTCTCTTGTCTATTGTACAATCACATATTCGATAACAGGAAACAAAAATGTGGTGCGGTATCTCACCAAGAGACTGTGTTTTAATTTTCGATTTTTGCAATCAATCAGCTAAAATTTAAAGATATCTGTATTGCCTTTTGCTGAAACAAATTGATTGGTAAACTCATTTCATACTTCTTTGACTGGTAGTGTTAGTTACATGTTTAGGGGTTGCAATAGTACTGTCGTGGCGCGCACAGCCACGCAAACGCAACGGTCGGCTACCTCGGCAGAGTTAAGCAGCGCCTGCAACTCAGTACCGGAGCATTCCGCCAGCCAGCGCTAGAGGCGTTCCCGCCAAACTTCCAATCAGCCGCGAACTACGCACGCGCATGAGCTTTTTTCCGGCGCGGATGGTCACACTATGTTATCACCATCCGCCAATCAGGGATCGCCAACGGCCGCCAATCATCACTCCGGAATCAGCAGAGAAAGACTGGAGCCGCCGGGTTAAATAGCCAGAAGAAAGGAAAACATACGTCTTTCGACCCGCCACCGACTGCCGCCCGGAAGAGACTTCGAGGCAGCCAGAACGTCCAGGTGCCACGTCTCCGCTAAGCCGGCCAACGACCCTGGACTCTGCGCCCGTCTACTTCCTCTGCATCCGCCGGCAAGTGTTGAGAGAAAACTAGACAAAGCAATGTAAATTCAGTTCAGTTGCTAATATGTCAATTCAATAAGGTGGCATAATTCTTTGGCTTGTTATAAAATTTTGGCATGAGAAGAAGCTTTTTGTTTTCGAAGGAATTTTATCTTTTTGTAAAATTAAGCAGTGGCCTTGCTCCACCTAAAAAAACTTTTGTTCGCAAATGTGTGTTAATCTGTGGATATAACAGGTACATTTGTTTCAGTCCATCTGTCTTTGTGTCAGTCTTCTTTTCGACAGTGATATTTTCTCTCCAGTACTGAACACACACAACTTCTGTAAGTTTGAGAAATATTTCCACGAAATGACAAATTCTGTAAGTGCTTGCAGCAGAATGCAAGAAACTGGAACAAATTTTCGGCCTGCAATGAAGTGTACACTGATCTGAAACTTCCTGACAGATTAAAACTGTGTGCTGGACTGGGACTCGAACCTGGGAACCCGGTGTGGCAGTTTTAATTTGTTAGGAACTTTCATGTAAGAGACTATTTCTACTAACTTGTGAACTTCTTGAAGATGTCGATAGGATGGGAGGGGAGGTTACAGATATGGTGGTTCCTAAAATTCCACCCAACTCTGTGATTGCATGGATAATGCGCCATATCGCAGCAGGAAGTTCGACAGAATGCCTAATAAATATGATATCAGCTTTACATTGTTAGATTGGCTGGAGACAGGCAAATAAACTGTAACGACTCAATAAGAAAAGCTGAACTATTATCTAAAATACAGGAAAACAAACCCACTATGAAGGTATACATTGTGGATAAAATAACTGACAGAGAGGACACAAAGTAGTTTGTTTACCACTCAACAACTGCGATCTAAATTGTATGGTTTTGGCTTGGGCCACAATAAAACGATTTCAGGGAGAACAGTATCACTGGTAACATGTCAAAGAAGGGATTGCAGAATATTGTTAATGCTGCTTTCCTTTTAGTTGCTGCATAGGACTGGCAAAGTTACTGCAGGAAACAGCAGCAGCCTGAGCTGGTATTGGATATGAGATGGAATAATGGAAATGGGCATTGATTAAGTTATCATCATTACCATACCCTTAAGTGATCATGATGGTGGTGATGATGACAGTGATCTCTAGAGAACACCATTTTGAGAGTTCTTTAAGGTACAGTTAATTCGTTTTTAAACATTACTGCTGTGCTGTGTTTAAATAAATGCAATATGAAAACAGATCCCAAAAATCAGTTTTTGACTTACAATTCACAGTGTCGTAAGTTGCACAATCATCTACTTCCATTTTTGTTATTTTCGATAAATAATACATATGTTGTAGGTAAAACACATGAGCATCAATATGTCAACAAATTACGCGATTTCCGATATGTCACTTAAGCGAGCAGTATTTCCGCGAGTGCCAACTGCGTTTTTGTTTCAAACACAAAACGCCGATTGTGGTGCCACTACTTTTACAAACAGCTGACACTGCCCTCCCCTTACTGCTCCTCTCCCCTAGGCTCGGCCATTCCTGACCGCTACCTCGTCAATCGTCCACTTATCGTGGGCAAACAGTTTGTATAGTGAAAAGTTGTTTTATTAGAATTACCTCACTGTACGGTGAGTTCCTATGGTTATGGAAACTACGATCAAAGATAAAACCAAATAGCATGGAAATTACCAAACTGGTACAAGTATCATACCTTTCCCACCCATATATTATGCAGGAAAAGGTTATGAACGAAATCAGTATTTTGTTCATGATATACAAGCGGCAATGCAATGAAATAAAAGAAATTGTCCTTCAGTTCTCCTGCAGAGAAAATCGATATTTTACACATGACATAAACGGGAATTCAATGAAATGAAGGACATCTAAGTTCTCCAGATCTTCTATGACATTGTAGACTATATATCCCCATGTTGTGGTATCTTAATGAACTGTCATTAGAGGTCCAAGAAGGAGTGAATTTACGCACACTTGCATATTCTTTTCAGTGTGAGGGTGACATAACTGTAAACAAGATAAACATTTCACTGCCCATCCAGAGAAAGTTGAAGTAATCAACAGGTTCTAAGCATAAAGCCGGGTTCACACATGTAACAAAAGTGTCGCCACAGCTAGAGGCATACTGCAGTTCTAATGCAAATGCATGTGTGAACTCCCAGTTTTTAGTGGCGCAACTTAAGAGACGCAACTTCCACCATGCCACAAAAAGTTCAACTAGATTGTACTTTGTTGCACCACTTCCCTTTCACCATTCCTCTCTGGTGGCAGTGTTTTGAAATTCGAGCATTCCATTGCAGTTTCTGTGGAGTAATAGCTACTGTTCTTCATTAGATTTCAGTTTGTTTTCGTTTTACTACTGAAAAAAAATGAGAACACTGGTCAGCAGGTATACTTTTGCAGCTTCTGGAACTACAAGAACAGCCGCCTACCTTTGGTTTTCTGCAGCAGTGTGTGCATCTGTGTGTATGGGGGGGGGGGGGGGCAGCATTTTCAAACCAGTGACATACCACAAACTTAAACGATTTTTCGATGAATAAACTTGATAGGTGTAGAAAAAAAGCAAGTCGTATAAACTTCGTTGTTTGTGGGACCAAGAATTGTATAAATTTAGGGTTGTACGTGGAAAATAGCTCCAGATTGTGAGGTGGCAGCTGTTAAACTAAAAATCTGTTATTCGAAATGCCTATATCAATAAATACAGTAAGATTCTAAAATCATGGTAGAGTAGCGTGTCTGCAGATGATATTTGCATGCCAGCTGTTGGGTAATTTGGTACTGCAAACAGCATTTTCGTCTCTGATTGTCACTTCTTTTATAAATATGTTTTTGATCCCTGATTTTTACCTATGCGTAATCTATTTTTGGGTCCAGCATTTAGATTTTGTCTTCCTTGTGTTTAACTCTTGTTGCAGCCTTAAGGCTGCCCATACGATTTCTGTTGCCATCATATTGAAAGCTCTGTAAGTACTTAGAGTGGCATTCTGTGTGAACAGTAGCTCACAAAGCCACTACAGAAAGCAATAAGTCATGGCGCCACATTAGTTGCGAGTGAACCCAGCTTAACATTTCCATTTACAGGTTTTCATGTGTGTATTTCTCTCATTTTAAACAATTCCCTTGCCAAGTGTCTTGTTTTCTTACTTTTGTTCATCTCTAAACATGACGCTAGAGTCAACATACATCATACACAAAAAACGTCTGCTTCAAAAGTAATATTAAATTAATAAGCTTTCTTCGTACATGTACAGCTTGTCTGACCCATCCATCATAAATCTGATGTACAAGGTTGCTCTTTTACAAGGGCCTTAACAAATTATTAAAAGTTTCATTGTCCAGTGATGTAATCGTTGTGTTCTAAGAGTAATATTTTCTGTAGCAGATGTTCACGGGTAAATTTCTCTCTCACTTTAAGCCATTCTCTGGACCAGCATCTTGATATTCTGCTTCTTCTTTAAACGCACTGGCAAAGTCAATGCCAGAAATTCTTTGTCTGTATCTGTGACCATTCTCACTTCTGACATTATACTCACTAACGTGAACAGCTTCTGCTTAACAGCGAGACAAAATTTGTTGGTATGTGAATGGCTTGTTTGACAAATCCGTGGCTAGATAAGGGTGAATCTGATAAACAAGTCTGTTCATTTATGGGGGCCTATAGTTTCATGCACGAGTTGCACAAACACATGCTACACGTGCACAGTGGCAATGTAGCTCAGTTGCGTGCAATCTAGCTATAGGAAATGGTATGTGTAGACTGTGGGATGGAATTTCACTTGGGTGACTAGCGGAGAACTAAAGTTCTCCCATGGGACTGTGGGCTCTACTAGAATGACAAGAGAATCACTGAACGGGAGGAAAAGATTTGTGTCCTTCAAAACTGAGTTAGAATATGTGTACTGTGAAATAGACAAGTTGAGCACGGTAAAGGTCGTGGGAATTGGGTAAAGGTAAAAAACAATGGGTGAAAGGCAACAGCTCTTTAACTTCATCTACATTTGAGCTTTCAATGGCGAACAAATTAGACTTGTTAACTGAAGTAGAAGGGAAAGAGCCTCATGCAGCTACAGGTCACAGTGGGTGCAGCAGGCGAAGCTAAGTATAGGTTGATACCAAAAGAGAGTAGAAAGAAAAGGACCTTGCTGCTAGGTTGTTTCCATGGGAGTGCTGTAGTGTTGGTACAGGACAAATCAGGAATACGGTACCAGGTCACAACTACTGTGAAACCAAGTGCTAGCCTCAGCCATGTGACAGGGGAGATAGGGAATTTTTGCAAAGATTTCGACAGAGAGGATCAGCTTATTGTAGTAGGTGGAGCAGGGAACAGCCTGGCTACCGACAGTAATTACAGCATTAGGATCGACCTGGTGAAACAGGAGTAGCGAGTACACACGCAAATGTGAGTTTTGTAGAGGTCCTACAATAGCATTGCCAACGTTAACACTGCTGTAAGCTGAGTGAACACCAAGCTGGCCAGCTTGCAGCTTCCGAAACGAAATCTCATATGGGTGCAGTGCCTTTTCCTGGAATTGGGATATGGGATTATACTGGAATCTGTAAGACCCATTAGACTCCTTTAACTATAAGTTATTTTCGTGTGTAAAATTTTGTGTGTGTTTGTGCAAAGGGTGATACAATTGATATATCTATTCAGGACCAGAGAGTACATACGGCAATATTTACACTAACTGTACAAATAAAAGAAGGCACAAACTTCCTTTTTTTTTTTTTTTTTTTTTTTTTTTTTTTTTTCTTTTTTTTGAGGGGAGCTAGGAGATACCAGGATATTTGCTTTGGTCTTTTATCATCCTGATCTTGTCATTTAAGGATTGTTGTCTGTTGCTGTGAATCTCTTCTGATGTATTAAGCTAAATTTCATTCAAAACATGTTCGAATCCTTTATAACAATACCAGTCCACATTCTTATGTTCTACTGATTAATTAATAATTTTAAGAGTAATAATTAAGATAGAAATTTGCTGGCCCAGCACAAGAAAAGCAACAATATTGAGTTCGTTCGGGAGCGTGTGTCTCATCTAATTTATGCACAGCAGCACATTCACCAGATAGTCAGGCTTACGATTTTTTGTATACACGAAAAATCTGTAACATATAATAATGACTACAGACGATAGTTCTTCGAGCCTTGAGTTATTTACCTCCTCTTCTTCTTTGAAGACAATGTTACGGCGTCCAGCTTGCTCTGCTTAAATTTCTTACTTCTCTGAAGTATTACAGATATCAGTAATGAAGATACATAGATCAGGTGAAATAAGTAAATGAGTTGACTTTGTACTATAAGAAGGTCTGTATTTCGGATTATTAGTGAACTACACAGGAATCCACATCCTCTCTCTATCATGAATGGCAAAAGACACACAGTACAAGATCGATGAAACATAGGATAGTAGTTTTTGCAAACATAAGAAAATTAATGTTATTCATCTTTTCTCGCCAGTTCCACAGTCTTGATTGCTGCAGCGAGACAAAATTTGCCACAAACTACTTAGCGTATGAATGGATTAAAATAGACAGAAAAAATAAAATGTATCCCCGTATAGGTAGACCAGCATAAGTTCTAATGCAACTGTCCCCCTTCTGTATACTGACATGGTCCACGATTACCGGACGACAGTATACTGTAGCGGTGCACTTTCTATATACAAGCATAACATACTAAAATTTATTTTCAGTCATAAGTTGTGTTTAATCTTTGGCCTGACCAGGATTTAAAATACCTTATTGACAGCCCATCTTATTTTAATGTATATCCTAGACGTGCCATCTCTCTCATATTTTACAGTTTTATTTATATACTCTGAAAGTCTAATTTTCCAAGTCTGTGCCGCAACAAAGGGTATGTTGCCGAGTTAGAGTCTATGGCGCCATTATTGCCGAGTAACTGGTACACGTCTCTTTCAGGTCTACGTTCACACACACTAAGCAATGTTTGTTGCGTACATACCTCATAAGTCTATTGGCGCAACATGACTTGGTGATACAGTTTTGTTTTCAGGTAACGACGAATTTCATGTCGGCAAAATGCTCGTAGAATTGCTCCGTAGGATAGTGTGTTTAGGCGATTGCATGATAGAGGGTTTCTGATGTTGCTACAGAAAGGCCCGTCGTTTCCGACCTGTGGTACTGAACCACGTTGTGAATCACATATTTCAATGTCCAAGGGTCAGTCTACACATTCAGCATCACAGTGAGATCTAACCAAATTTCAGGTAAGTCCATAAACGGTTTCATCTTATATGGTCCCTTATAGCAAAGTTTAGTGACTCTCGCCACTGTAAATGAAACGAAAACGTCTGTCTCATTGTAAGCACCCTTTTTGCAACACATGCCAAGCTTTTGATAACTGAATAGCTCCTCTAATGCTGTCTTGTCAGTACACATGTGGTTTCACACAACATATACAAAATAAGCAATACTGTTCAATGTCATCTGATTTAACCTAAACATACATAAATCTATATCTATGTGTTGATTACACATCAGGTACTTATAAGGTACAATTCATACATATTCACATCTAGATTCATACAAAATTTATAACTTGTGCAGAAAACAATGGTGCAGTGATGGAGCCCTACAGCAACCCAGATGAGTTCCATAAGGCTTACATAGGTGAAACTGGTCGCCGAGACATCAACTTGAGTTCAGTATAATGCTCCTCAAACCACTGTAGCGTGGTACTGGCTCCGAAACAACCACATTATATTGCTGAAAGATGACATCACCGTCAAGGAAGATGTCAAGCATGAAAGAATGCAGATGGTTCGCTGCTATCAGCGCGTCTTCGATTGCTACCATATGTCCCATGCAAGCACGCACTGGAGAATGTTTCCCATAACATAGTACTGTTCCCATTAGCCCGCATGGCGCTACACGTTTCGAGCCGCCATTACCTCGATGATGCCATTTGTGGAGATGACGATGGACCTAATGTACCAAAGATGTGATTAACCTGAAGAGCTGACAAGTTTCCATTGATCATTTGTCGAATCCTGATGGTCCTGTACCCACTGCTGTCATAATTGACGATGTCTTTGAATCAGTATGTGAACACATAGGGATGGTCTGCTGCAGAGCACCATGTTCAACAGTGTACGATGAGCAGTATGCTCCAAAACACTTGTGTGTGCACCAGCATTGTGCTCTTTTGGCAGAGATGCCACAGATCGCCGTTTATCCTACTGTACAGAATATACAAGCCTCCAACCCCCACATTCTGTTAAGAGTCGTGGATGTCCAACCATCTAGCACCCAATGGTAGTTTCACTGTCCTACCGCTTTCCGTAGATGCTCATGACAGCAGCTCATGAATTTATTCGACCAGCTTCGTCGTTTTCGAGGTACTTGTTCACAGGTTCTGTGTAACGATAATTTGCCCTTTGTCAAAGTCACTTATGTCAATGGATTTAACCATTTTCAGTCTATATCTGCGCTAGGGTGATCTCTCGTTCATGTCTGCTTTGTTCACATACTTCTGTTACTGCATCAAGCGCCTACAACGTCACCAGGCAGCATCCAAAGTCGCATTGGACAGTGGTCATAATGTTTAGACTTATCGGTGTATATACTGTATGTTCGTGTCTAAGGCTACGCTGAACCTAATTGTGTTCATCCAACTGAAGACAGCGCTACCAGTCGGCCGTGTTGCGCTATGTAATGACAACTGACCATCCCATTTTACTGTGAGCATCACAACTCACGCGACAAGTGAGTGTGAGTGCTGTGTCTCACCTAGCCGCATCCTCAACAGGCCTGCTGTAGTCTATAACGTGTGTTACTAGTGTAAGAGGTGTATATTTCTATTGTTTATTGTCGAATCACAATTTATGAAAGATGTTTATATTTTATTAATAGGATTAAGTAGGAATAATTAATATTTGTCATGTTGGAAATAATTGTGGTAGCAGGGAATGTCTGCACCAAAGTATTGTTGACAAGAGATACCGCAAATTGATATAATTTTGAAAAGGGCGGGAGAGACCGCGTATGGATAGATTTTAAGAAAAGAGTGGGAAAGACCGCGCATTGATACATTTTGTAATGGTAGCAGGTATTGTCTGCACCAGAAAGCATTGTTGGCAGGAGAGACCACACTTTAGCGTTCGGAGGATGTCAGTAGTAAGTAAGAAGTGAAGCGAGTCGGTAACAGGTCTGAAGCGAGAGGCTGAGAGGAGTGGTGTGCCTGCCAGCCACCAGCTATGACTTACAAGAGATTATAAACGGATGTACAAGACATCAGCTAACTATTATCATAAGAGGAACTAATATTATTGAATTATTTTCTTTGTGAAACTCAAGACTACTGAAGGTATGTTTGCGCAATGCTAGTTGTAAGATTATTGTAAAAAGTAAGTCCCATTTGAACGTTTGTAAAATAATTTCATTCAGAATATAATTAACTTTTGCCAGCAATATTGCATTTCTAATTATAATCCATCCCAAAAACCATCAACGTAAAACTTTGCAAAATTTTATTGTTATCAAGAAAAAGTTTAATTATGAATTACGTAACTTCAGTGAAATTAATTAAATAATAACGTCAGCTTTGCTATTAAAGAATAATGCCAGCTTTGGTAAGAAATACAGCCACTTATTATGTTAGCCCACCAGCAGCTAATAGAATATAGTAAAACAGAGTAAGTATATTCATGTCGCAGTTCGATGTAGCATTCAGATGGCGACCCAGTAACAGTAAAAAAGGTAAGGAACAGTTTTGGGTTATTGCAGATAACGACTGAGGGCCACGACGACGACACATTCTTTGTTTCGTCGAAATAATCAGAAAATCACTTTTAATAAGCAGCAATTAAAAGGGAAGATTTCATTTGTTATTATTAAGCAAGAGATAGAAATCCTAAGGGAAGGTTACGTAGGTTATTGTAAAAGGGATGGTTATCAATAGCAAAATAGTATAGAGGAGACGGGAAGGTTTCGCTAGTAATTTGTTTTAACATATGTTAAAGGTTGTAAAACTGCGACTGGTCACTTTTTATGATACTTTATTTTGTCTTCATGATGGTCTCCCCATCTTCTAACAGAGGAAGAAAGTGTGCATTTAATTTCATGTCATTTGCCTGTGTTTCTGCTGCAGAGATTTTATATTCAGTGTCCACCCATACAGATTTTGATTCTAAGAACCTCTCGAGGCGAATGCTGCGATTATTTCCTAGAAAAGTCTTGGTCTTTAAGATAGTCTTGTCAGTCTGCATTAGGGAATATTTTATAAACTTCAAAAGAAATTTAGCTGACTTTGTATAGTTCCTCGGGGACATTAGGAGGGGGTAGTCTCTTTTATTTAAAATATTTACAAGATTTCCAACGATTATATTAAACTACATTTCAATATTAACAATTTTTTCAGTGAGTCTGAGGTTTTCTTGGTCATTGTAACTTCTGTGTGTGGGCCACACTAGTCAAAAATTATTTTAAGTTCCCTTTAGTTTGGAGTGTCTTTAAAGCTTTTCCAGTCGTTTTGTCAGACTTCACTGCTGACTTTTTTCCTCCTTTTCCATTGAAGTTTTGGATATTAATGTATTTATTTTTCGGTTCCAACTTTGTGAGACATTACTAGTGCGATGGCATCTGGTATATGTTATCGGGCCACTGGTTCACAAAATTGTCATAAAAGTTCTGAAGCTTTTAGTTTTCAGGCTTACTCCTGGATACACAGGCAACATCATTTAACATTTCCAGGGGAAGATGTGCAAGAGAAGAACACATTCGTATCTGATAGCGTATTTCCCCATTTTCCTTATAGGCTGGAATGATGGCGCAAAGTTGAATTTGTTTCCAAAAACACTAATTAAAATGATAATTGCAACCTGTAATTCCTGTGCCAGGAAACAAACTGTTAGCTGCTTGGACGATGGCAATTTCGAAGTCTGTCATCAGAGATATTGGGTTCATCCAGTCATGTTGCTTTTCTATAGCTTTAAAAAAACGTCCATATGTTCCTCGCTTTTTATTTTGTAGAAATTCATAAACAACTGGAATGGTGTTTGTTTCCTCCCAAGAACTATTAACCTCAGTGTGGAGTATGAACAACTGTCCAAACTACTTGCTTGAACTCTTGAATGTTCCATGCACAAAGAATGATTTGCAGTTTGATAAACATGCTTTTCCCTTTTTGCTGTCATTCGCTCCCGTGTTATCATCTGCAAGTAAAAAATTGCTACCATCATTCATCAGTAAATTATTTTCTTCGAAGAATATTTCTCCAGAATCTGTGGAATCTTGTGTAGTTCCCAGATATTTTCGTGCAAATCGATGTAACAGTTGTTTCACACTTCTGTATGATGGGAATGATGTTATGAAGGCGTAGCCTTGGTTGAAGAGCTGCCCTGCTTCTTCAACGTAAACGGAGGAAACTGTAGCGTCTGTTTCTTTTGCCCACTTCTTTGCGCTGACAAAACGTTTTCGCACTTCATTTGCTGTTTCATATTGAATACAAACATGGCTGCCTTCTCCTAAAACTATGTTATTTTTTGTGCATAGCCTTGTTTTGCATTTATTCTTTTTAAAGTTTACACAAGTTTTTCCTTTTAAAGTTTACACAACGACAGTAAGGCACATCTTGTTTGTTTGTTTGGTACACTACATATTAGCGCCTGTTGTTAATCACTAATGGCTTCCCTTCAATGGTCTCTTAGAACTAAAATATGGAATTCTACTTACCAGTCAGAGGTCTACTGCAGTACTGAACTCTGGAAGAAAGCCACACCCACTATGAACTGGTGTAGGGACAGGGACTTCGCGCAGGAAATATGCTTTGGCCTTGCCCAGAACACGTCGCAGGTAGCGGTGGACAGGCTGGTGTATCCCACTTCTGGAATACCCTGTCCACTGCCTACAGTGTCCTCTGTGCAAATATCAACACATTCCTTCTTCATACAAGTGTCATTCCCTACAAGTGTTACAAACTCAGCCTAAGCTCACTCGCTCGTTCAGCTCTGCAGACAAACTGCATTTATAAGCCTGTGTACTCGTGAGTGAGTATTTTTGTACAAATGAGAACTGCATCTTATCCCAGAATCCGCTGTTACAGAGTCTTACTGATTGCTAGTACTACAACGAAACACACAACTTTGCAGTATGCTGAATAGACACTAGACTACATGGTAGGGATCATGAGGTATATGCTGAGTGGCAAGCCACACCACTGACATCCGAGTGAATCCAACCAGCCCTCAGTAGCCCAGAACTGTCATAGAATGTTGTGTTGTAATTGCGTTTACGAGCGTAAACAAGGTTGTTTATGGCAGTGTGAATTTTTGTTGGCGACTGGCGATCGAGTTCAGAGATATGCCATAATTATGAGTGCATTGAGGGACTTCTTAGAGCATATTTTTAAGTGAGAAATAATGGTTTGCTGCGCGATCGCAATTGTACTAACCACAGCACACAATGAAGTAAGTTAGAAATCAAATTTCGTAAATTTCCTAAAAACAATAAGACAAAACGAAAACGGATAATTGCTTGTAAATGTGTAGATTCGTTTTCAGTTGAAAATTCTCGTGTCTGCTCAATACATTTCACTGATTCGGATTGTAAAAGGGATTTGAAAAGTGAACTAGAATATTCTTCCGACACGCAAGTTTACAGCTGATGCTGCTCCAACTCTAAATATACCATCCTCCAGTGCTGATTTATAGCAGACTAATGACCCTAACAATGTGAGAATGAGAAACATTTGGAGTTAAAAATGAAACTACCGTAAATAAGTAGAAGATATTCTACAGGTAAATATATAACCCATTAATGAAGAAATTACTACCAGATAAAACATTAACTGCGAAAACAAACACTGCTGTAAATGCGACATTGTGTGCTTACGCCAACAATTAGAAATAATGGAAACAGTAGAAAAAGACATCAGGCAAAAGATACAGATATAAAAAATTAAAACACGCTCAAAAGGTGATTCAGGATTCTTTTTCTGACTGTCAACAATGAGTGGTTATGAAAGGATGATGTACTAACTGGTCATCTGAAGAAATTTCAAAGGCTGCCTCTTTACGTTGTCAAACTCGTAAAGCATTATCTTTTGTCAGAGATGTATTGAAATACCCTCTTCCTAGTGAAGTGACCATTAAAAAGAAGGTTCAGGCATTTTAGCATTCCACCAAGTTTTATTGATTTAAACCTGGTTAACATTGGAGACCCGGGAATTTTATGAGACACCAATTCACCACCTCGTGTCACAGTGGTACAAGTTTCTGAACAGCCATGGTCAATATGTATAAGATACAGGAACTGGTTTCTGTAATTATGCCTCGGACTAGTTTCTTTTTGAGTGCCACTTATACAAGTTCTTCATCTTGGATCAAGTACTGCAGAAGACGTGTCTCGCTTGTACGGTATAATGAAATTTTTGCTTCTGGACTAAGACAGTTGTTTCCCTTTAGTCTGGATGCCAGAAGTTCTACTCCATTCTTTGACAAATCAAGATCTCGTAGCAGATAATTTGTTTTCCCTTGACTGAATAATTTAGGTGTAGAAATTTCTCCCTCATATTCACTTCCACTGCTGATGCAGCTTTTGCACTCCAAATCCTGTATTTCTTCAAGTTCTGACATTACAAGTTCAGGTAGTTTAGTAAACACTGGTATAGGAACTTAACTGTGTGTCACAAGTCTCCTGGCTGATTCTAAATTTAAATATACCTTTTACGGTTTTTGAATCGATTGAAACCTTTGACATCTACAACACAAAAGTACCAGTCATCATGGTGATCTTTTGGCTCTCGCCAGACCAATGGTGCACCGAAATTTGAACATTCTCTTTGCCCGTTCTTCCATTGTCGATGACACTCCACACAATTATTACAAACGGTGTGGGGGTCCCATGATTTATCTTGGTCTCCAAGCTCTATCCCAAAATATGCAAGATATTCCTCTTTACGAAGTCTATGATGTTCTGTGATTGTTTCTGTAGACACTATTCACCACAAATATTATAACAGAACACATTGGGGTTGTTTATGTGCATCCTCTTTGTGATGAACTCATATTTCCCTGAAACAGATAAAATAAAAATACAAAAAATTTCAAAGAATTTAATATGAAGTTTTATTGTGAAATATTAAAGACTGTAATATTTAGGTGGAAATAAAGATCAACCATATTGATGGAAAATCAGCTTCCATGTGAACATTTAATTAAAATCCAAAAACATAAATATCTTCAGAACTAGAGCGAATTCGTGAGAGGTAAAGCCACATTCGGATTCAGGGCCTCTGAAATACAGGGCTATTACAAATGATTGAAGCGATTTCATAAATTCACTGTAGCTCCATTCATTGACATATGGTCACGACACACTACAGATACGTAGAAAAATTCATAAAGTTTTGTTCGGCTGAAGCCGCACTTCAGGTTTCTGCCACCAGAGCGCTCGAGAGCGCAGTGAGACAAAATGGCGACAGGAGCCGAGAAAGCGTATGTCGTGCTTGAAATGCACTCACATCAGTCAGTCATAACAGTGCAACGACACTTCAGGACGAAGTTCAACAAAGATCCACCAACTGCTAACTCCATTCGGCGATGGTAAGCGCAGTTTAAAGCTTCTGGATGCCTCTGTAAGGGGAAATCAACGGGTCGGCCAGCAGTGAGCGAAGAAACGGTTGAACGCGTGCAGGCAAGTTTCACGCGTAGCCCGCAGAAGTCGACGAATAAAGAAAGCAGAGAGCTAAACGTACCACAACCGACGGTTTGGAAAATCTTACAGAAAAGGCTAAAGTAGAAGCCTTACCGTTTACAATTGCTACAAGCCCTGACACCCGATGGCAAAGTCAAACGCTTTGAATTTTCGGCGCGGTTGCAACAGCTCATGGAAGAGGATGCATTCAGTGCGAAACTTGTTTTCAGTGATGAAGCAACATTTTTCTTAATGGTGAAGTGAACAGACACAATGTGCGAATCTGGGCGGTAGAGAATCCTCGCGCATTCGTGCAGCAAATTCGCAATTCACCAAAAGTTAACGTGTTTTGTGCAATCTCACGTTTTAAAGTTTACGGCCCCTTTTTCTTCTGCAAAAAAAACGTTACAGGACACGTGTATCCGGACATGCTGGAAAATTGGCTCATGCCACAACTGGAGACCGACACCGCCGACTTCATCTTTCAACAGGATGGTGCTCCACCACACTTACATCATGATGTTCGGCATTTCTTAAACAGGAGATTGGAAAACCGATGGATCGGTCATGGTGGAGATCATGATCAGCAATTCATGTCATGGCCTCCACGCTCTCCCGACTTAACCCCATGCGATTTCTTTCTGTGGGGTTATGTGAAAGATTCAGTGTTTAAACCTCCTCTACCAAGAAACGTGCCAGAACTGCGAGCTCGCATCAACGATGCTTTCGAACTAATTGATGGGGACATGCTGCGCCGAGTGTGGGAAGAACTTGATTATCGGCTTGATGTCTGCTGAATCACTAAAAGGGCACATATCGAACATTTGTGAATGCCTAAAAAAACTTTTTGAGTTTTTGTATGTGTGTGCAAAGCATTGTGAAAATATCTTAAATAATAAAGTTATTGTAGAGCTGTGAAATCGCTTCAATCATTTGTAATAACCCTGTAT
Organism: Schistocerca americana; assembly: GCF_021461395.2. Taxonomy (NCBI): domain Eukaryota; kingdom Metazoa; phylum Arthropoda; class Insecta; order Orthoptera; family Acrididae; genus Schistocerca; species Schistocerca americana. The sequence goes on from NC_060124.1 coordinate 388,724,850, forward strand.
AATAAATGCGTTCGAATATCCTCGAGAATAAAAAAAATTGTAGAGCTTTGTAATTATTTTGTCATTATTTTAGTTTTACTGTACCTAGTAATCCATAACAAATCAGTAGTAGGCTTATAAACCAATGGCTCCTGTAGGTGCTCTACTATTAATCAGTAGGACCCCATTAGCGGATTCCAGTATAATATGCAATTCTCCTTTGTACGAAAATACCCTATTATGAGTTACAAGGCTTAGAAACTCAGTTCATCTGCTGAGGTGAGTGAGCAAGCGATTGAATCCAGGCCTGCCCTTGTGATGTATGTGCCATGGCCTGTCTTTCTTGTGAGCCTTGCCTCACTCCAGCAGTGGACTCACATAATGCACCCATTCCTGCATGCAAACATGACATCGAAATGATCTCTCATCGCGTCCTCAGAACAATGATGCTGCTCAGGCATTAAATTAACTCATAATGTAACTCCAATGACAGTTACTTAAAATAACTTGCCAAACTGTTTACTTTAATCGTATGAAATGTTTATTGTTCTTTCTAGTGTAAACCAATCTTATAATTCTCTCACCCTTATAAGTTGAATGGCTGCTCACGTAACAGCCTGTATCATAGTCATTCGAGTGGGCTAACTGAAGACCCGCATATCTTCTATATGTCAAGTTTAACATTAATGTCGTGAGAACGAGGACGAAAGACTCTGCTAGTAATATTTAAACTATTGCAATAAGATCACTTATAAATAAAGGAGGGCAGCGAGGAGAAGCCTTGTTGTTTCACACTGTCTTTCTGGTTTCAGTTACTGTTGTGTAAGCGTCGGTACAGTAGTCTGTTATTAAATAATAATATACTAAAGTCATCGAACGTTTATTTTGTCTATTTATTTCAAAGCCAGACCATATTCTTGTATCTTAATGCTATCTACACTGACGGAAAAAAATTGTGACATCAGGAAGGAGTTGTGCGACATAAACGAAAGCTGGTAGGTGTATTTCTACATCTGAAAGATGGTATCTATTTAAATTTCACGTCAGTCGCATAAGAGTGGCGCAAGTAGCGCCACTACAAGGATGCTAATCAAGCTTGCTTTAAATACATGCTGCAACACTCGTGAGCGTTAGTAGCCTTTGAAATTAGACATAGTGAATTGATGTTAGTCAAGAGTGCCTTTACGGTGACATAAACGTTGTTAACACTTCACTGAGTTTGAATGAGGTCATGTAACAGGGCTATGAAAAGTTGGATTCTACTTCTGCAATATTGCAGAAAGACTTGGCAGGAATGTAGCCACTGAACACGACTGCTGGCAGCAGTGATCACGAGAATGTATTGTTGCAAGGAGATCATGCTACAGATGGCTATATAGCACTACCAAGAGGGAAGACCACTGTGTTCAGTGTGTAGCTCTGGCACATTGTACTGCATTGCAGAAGGAATCTGAGCAGCAGTTGGCATCACAGTGACAGACTGAACTGTTATAAAGAGTATTTCAAGGACAGCTCTGAGTCAGACACCTCGCAGTGTGCATTCCATTGACTCCAAACTAACACCATTTGCGACTTCAGTGGTCTCACGCGAGAGCTCATTGGAGGGCAAGGTGGAAGTCTTTTGTGTTGGTTAGGAGCACGCCAGTTACGGGCCTGCAATTAACCTGTGTGCATGTTAGACACACTGGATCTTTACCTGAAGTTATAGTCTGGGGTTTTATTTTGTACGACAGCAGGAGCACTCTTGTGGTTATCCCACGCACCCTGACTCCATACTGTACATCAGCTTGGTGATTTGACTGTTGTGCTGTTGTTCACGAACAGCATTCGACACAGTGTTTTCCAACGCGATAACGCTCGCCCATATACCACTATAGTAATCCAACATGCTCTAAAGAACATAGTGCCATCTTGATCACCAGACAAGTCTCCAGTCGCCCACATCTGGGTCACCATCAAACGAAAACTACAGCACAAAAAGCATTAACCATCCTTGAATTAACCGACCAAGAGTAATAGATATGGATCTCCATCCCGCAAACCGACATCTCACACTTGTACAACACAATGTATGCACGTTTGCATGCTTTCATTCAACATTCCAGAGGTTACACTGGTTATTAACATACCAGCGCTTCACATTTGCTATGGCTTATCTCGCTCTTACATTAACTTGAGATCTTGTAATGTTAATGACTTACATATGTGACACAGACAAATGTATTCCTGAAATTTTATTAGTCTACATAAATTATTTTTGAAAGTTGCAATTTGTTTTTCATTTACAGCTGCGACGTGAAAGTAGATGCTAAAATTCAGATGTGGGACTTGTCCGCCATTGTCGTAATATGAAATGATAATTTATCAGATAATTTTCTTTTATTTGTGCACCAATGAACCTGCTGTTTCTCAGAAACTAAGTCCAGCATTTAACTAACAATATAGTGTAACGTGATTGATCGATTGCATTATGCATGTACTTTTCAAAATTACAACAGTCCGCGTTTTTAACTTAGTGAATCCTTCCAAAGTAAGTATAAGGTAAACTACAATAATCATACAGCACAATGTGATTGGTCGATCGCATTATGCATGTACACTATGTGATCAAAAGTATATGAACACCCCCCAAAAACAAACTTTTTCATATTAGATGGATTGTGCTGCCACCTACTTCAGGTACTCCATATCAGCGACCTGAGTAGGCATTAGACATCAAGGGAGAGCACAATGGGGCGCTCTGCGAAAGTCACGGGCTTCAAACGTTGTAACCTCCCCACCGCAATTTTTAAAAGAAGATGTAGCAATACTTAATAGAAATGGGAGCCAAGTGTAACCTCCCCACAAATTTTTTTTTAAAGAAAATAACGATACTAATTAGAAATGCTGATGGACATGGCTCTATGCGTAACCTGCCCACAATCAAATGTACTGACAATGGCAACAAATGTGAAATTCGCAATCTGACTCAATTATAAATCCTTCAAAAAATTAAAGTCCATTCAGTGACAAGAAAATTCAATTAAACCGAAATATCGGTCTTTGGCCCTGTGTAAAAACAATCAGAATTAAAGTCTTACCTCAGAATAAATGGATGTCACATATCTGCTCTTGTTGTTGCGCACCACTTGGAGGAACTACATTGCAAATAATAATATTCTCCTTTTTTTTGTAATTCTAGTGAAATTTTTCTTCAAAAAGAAGTGGAATGAAATGGGAAGTGCAACGAGATCTTTAGTTCAAAAAAAATTAAACTTTTGAGAAAATGCTTTTGAAATAAAAAATTATTATTGGGAGACTTGTTGGAGAATAATTACAATAAATAAAATTTTTCATTATCTAATGATTATATTAATTAACAGTATACCTTATTCCTCAACTTGACCATTGTTGCCGACCGCCTACATCACACAACCGCACTGGGCTGCTACTACTGACCGACCGCTCTGCATGACGACTACAGACTGAGTACTGCTCTCAACTAGACAGAGCTACAGACTCGCAACGACTGACTGACTGCTACTCTGCATAGCGACAACTAACTCGCAAAGACTACTACTGACTGAGAACCGCTCGCAACACTCGCGCGGTCAAGCGCATACTCTCTGGTCACAGATGCTACAATGCCTCGCCATCGCTGCTGCGTTACATACGTGTTTCATAACCCTCCACTCGGGGGGCAAAAATTTGGCAGCGATGGTGAGTCATTTGGACTTGCCAAGCGCGGCAAAATTTTTCTTTAATTAACAAAATCCTACAACTTACAGAATATTTAAATGTTGTGCACACGCACTAAGTACAAAATATATCAGACAAGGACAAAACGTGAATACTAAACATAGTAGCAAATCAGAAAAAAGTATATACAAACTTTTTGACAGATAAAGTGCACAGGCACTGAAAAAATTCTTTAGCATATGCAGAACAAATAAACAGACTGGCAAGAATAATTAGATGTAGTACATAAAGTAAATGTTGTGCACACGCACTAAGTACAAAATATATCAGACAAAGACAAAATGTGAGTACAAAACATAGTAGCAAATCAGAAAAGTATATACAAATTATTTGACAGATAACAAAGTGCACAGGCACTGAAAAAATTCTTTAGCATATTCAGAACAAATAAACAGACTGGCAAAAAATATTATGTTGACAAGTGTACATGCACTGAAAAATGTCTTTAGCATTTTCACAACAAATAAACATAATGGCAAAAAAAAATTCATGTCCAAAGTGCACATGCACTGAAAAATGTCTTTAGTATTTTCACAACAAATAAACATAATGGCAAACATCATGTCGACCAGTGACATAAGTGTACTCACACTGGAGTTTAGCGAATCGAAAAATGTATAACCTATGAACATAAATGATGTTACCAAAAAAAATTTTTTCTTTATGTGACAAGAATCAGGATAGGAAAGGGAAGGATTGCATCATGGTTGTAGCACTTTAGATTGCACACAGCTGCTCTGAAAGTCCATATCTTTCCACAGTAGTACAACACCAAGTGACACAACTTGAAGTTCTTTTCCCATCAGAATTTATCAGTGTAGCCAAGACACTGAACTGTCGTAGTAATGTTCCATGTTTTCATTTTGGCAGTACATTAGGTACACCAAACAGTGGGACCATAATAATGTCTTCATCGCTCATGGTGGTGGACAGCATGTCGTGTCAACACCACACTCTTACAAGGCACACCAACGTAGAATTAGTGCAAAACCAAATATAGTGCTCAATGATCACTGGGATAAACAGGACAAATGGACATTGCAGTAATTCAGGGTAGTCAGCTTATGAGGTGAAGGACATCAAGTCACATAATATTGACAATTACAGTCTTCATTGATAGTTCGTGGCATTCATAGCCCAGTTATTGAACATTTCTGTACCAAGTATGTAGTATTACAGAAAAATGTTCATTAATTGTTTTACATAGAATCAGTAGCCTTCTTTTCCTGGTTACAAAATATTATGAAATAATCGCATTCTTTTCAGTTACAGAGTATAATTAAGAATCATTAACCTTCTCCTAATTACAGTTAATTAATCATTTGTCATTCCAATCTATTAAGAATCATTAGCCTTCTTCTAATTACAAAGCATTATTAAACAATCACATTTATTTCCAATTACAAAGTATGAACATTGAAAACAAGAGTTAATTAATGGCATAATTAATAACAATTTCGTTGATTGACATTAATTATTGGCACTCAGTGGCCATCAAGTATTGAATAGAATAAAACATAGTTCATCATTCAGTATTATTCAGATCATTACAAAGTCATTATTAAAAATCAGTTAATTACAGTCAAATCATTAGTAATCACAGGCATTACAATAAACAGTGGCAGTTATTAGCTAGTGACAAAGCATTATTTTGAATATAGTCTCATTAAGAGGTCATTACTCGAGTGACATGCTATTCAGAGTTGATCAGTATTATTCAGAATTATCATAAACTAGTGACATTATGTGGGACTGGTAATACATTTTTTTTGGTAGCAATGCATTGCGTTGGGATCGATAATTAATTGCTGAGGCATAATACTTTTTTGCTTTTGACCTATTGCTGCAAATGAGGATAGGTAACGTCATTCGTCATGAGTCAGCTGTAGCAAGATTATGTAACAAGGCAGTACATGTGATCACATTTATAAATGATAAACACAAATGGGTAAAAAATATAAAAATGCAAGTACTAGAACAGGTATAATAAGTAACAGGTTTAGTAAGTGTCATGAAAAACTTCTCCTGCAAAAAATACAAAAACGGATTATTGACCTGAAAGAAGAAACGCACACTATGCTGAAAAGTAGTGAACTTCAAATTAACAAGTAGTGAAATGTGTATAAAATGTGTTCCATAGCTGTCCTTTCCAAAACTTTCCGTCATCCTACTATGCAATGTAACACCTGCTGTCAAAGCAAACCGCAACAAATACTTAAATAACTACGTGGCATAAAGAAAAAAACTTCATTATCCATATCATCATAACTTCACCATTATCATCACCTGTAAAGAAAAACTTCATTATTCATAATACCATTTCCTTCATCATTATTCATCAGTATTCACTATCATCTGCAAAAAATCACTTCATTACTCATTACCTAACTATTCCTTATCTCTAGCATATTTCATCACTAAAAATAAGATGTGTAGTTCTCTCTGACAGCCTGCATCAATCACCTTGTATTCTGAAAGAAAAAATTAGTTAAGACTGCTATTCTGTGATGAGTATAGTATAGTCTTGTTAATGCTTGTTAATCCTGATCCCTTTACTCTTCCTCATAAAGTTATTGCATCTCCTTTCGTTTATTCCGTAGGTGAAATTCCCATTTATGTTAAATTTATTTCTTAGAATCATCATTCCTTTCTGAAATTGATGAACAAAGATTAATGTCTTGCATTTAAATCCTATACCCACTAAATAATGACTGGTTTATGGTGACACAATTAACCATACAGCATAACATGACAGAAAACGTAATATGTCCAAGACATTGACAGTGTTCGGATGCGAAAAAATGTACACAGAATAATACAATGCAGTAGCAAAAAAAATGTGAAACAGTCACGATGTTGAGATGTCATAAGGCAAAAAAAAAATGTCAAAGTCGACTGGTGTGTGTTATATCTTAACTATTTCATAGTGCATACAAACAAAACTGGAGTACAGTCATATACACAAAAAAATGAAAAATATGCACGGTCTGATGTGTGACGACAAGAAAAGCGACCTGCTAACCTTACCTTGCCGGGCACTTGCCAAGAAAAAAAAATACGATAATCATCAATAAGTAGTCACATAAATATAATTGCAGAAATAGTCGTAAATGTGTAAATTCATCTGGAAAAATATGCACGGTCTGATGTGTAACGACAAGAAGAGCGACCTGCTAACCTTACCTTGCCGGGCACTTGCCAAGAAAAAAAATACGATAATCATCAATAAGTAGTCACATAAATATAATTGCAGAAATAGTCGTAAATGTGTAAATTCATCTGGAAAAATATGCACGGTCTGATGTGTATCGACAAGAAGAGCGACCTGCTAACCTTACCTTGCCGGGCACTTGCCAAGAAAAAAAATACGATAATCATCAATAATTAGTCAGGTGAATTAATTGCATTAGTAAATGGCATCATAGTGTGTTGAATCATACAGTGGTTTCACTCAATAAACGGTTTAATGTTTGAGATATGGTGATTGCCTTTCGATTTTCTGGTTCTCAAAGTTTCGACGTGTACAACATTGGGGTGAGGGATGCTGCGAATCCGATACGGACCTGCGTATAGAAGTTCAAATTTACTGCACTTACCTTTTAATTTGCTGGATAAATAGTGTGTACGTACTAATATCTTCTGTCCAACGTGAAAGTCGCGGCGTGTACAAACCTGTTTTTGCTGTCTTCTCCGGCGCTCTGCGGCACGTTTGATGTTGTTCAGCGCAATGTCAATTATTTCGTGGTGTCGTAGGCGACGATTTTTGGGGAATTCTATTAATTCTTTAATTTTGTTCGGTGGTTCAACGTTTTTCAGTATAACAGTCGGAGATAGCATAGTGGATTCATTTGGAATGGAATTAATTACATCTTGGAATGAGAGTATGTGTGTATCCCAATCAATATGTCTTTTGTGGCAGTATATTCTGCACAGCTTACCAATTTCCTTCATTAATCTTTCACAAGGGTTCGAAGAAGCGTGGTACTTGGATATATAGATCGGAGAAATGTTTCTAGCTCGTAACATGCGTGTCCATACACTACTACGAAATTGAGATCCATTATCAGAAATTACTTTCATTACATGCCCTACATGAAATAGAAAATGTTTTACAAATGCTTTCGAAACAGTTTTAGCAGTAGCTTTGCGTAACGGAGTGAAAGTAACAAATTTTGAAGTGAGCTCAACAGCGACAAAAATGTAGCAAAAACCTCTGTTAGTTCTCGGAATCGGACCAAAAATATCTACTGCGGCCATGTGTCTTAATTTCACAGGTATAATGGGATATAAAGGAGGAATATGTGAAGTGGTGTCTGATTTAGCTTTCTGGCAAATTTTACAAGACGCTAAAACTCGTCGTATACGTTTTTCCATGTTGGTAAAATAACAGTTCTGTCTCAGTATAAGAAAACATTTTCGTGCTCCGTAATGTGCGTAACTTAAATGAGTGTACCAAATTAGTTTGTTAACCAGTTCGTCAGGAATGCATAATAACCAAATGTTGCTGTCAGGATGAGAGCGGCGAAACAGAATGTCATTGCGTACAGTGTAGTGGTTCCTAATCGTAACATTTTTCCTATCTTGCCAAAGGTGTTTAATTTCTTTCCACACATTGTCCTTATTTTGTTCTTGTGCTATGTCCTGTAATGACGATGAAATAAAATTTTCAAATGCAACCTGCTGAATGTACATGACACTGAAATTTGCTTTGCAGAAGTTGGTTGCTACGTCTTGCTGATTGTTACTGAGAGAACGCGATAGTGCGTCTGCTATAACATTTTGCGTACCGGGAATGTGAACTATTGTAAAATTAAATTCCTGTAAATATAGTTTCCATCTGCTTAACCTGTCGTGAGTGAATTTAGCTGAAAGTAAAAATTGTATCGCTCTATGGTCTGTGTAGACGGTGGTATGTCTGCCGTAAAGAAAGTGCCTAAATCTCGTGAAAGCCCATACAACACATAATGTTTCAAGTTCTGTGACGGAATAATTTCGTTCAGCAGGTGACAAAATGCGACTTGCAAATGCGATGTTTTTAATTACTGTAGAACCATCTTCTTCTATTTCCTGGAAAATGTGTACGCCTAAAGCGGTGTTGGAACTGTCGGTAGCAATGGAAAAATTTCTAGTAAGATCTGGATGCGATAAAAGTGGTGCATTCAACAAAGCATGTTTCAGGTTCATGAATTCAGAGTGTGCTTGCTTATCCCAAGACCAAATACTGTTTTTACCTGTTAATTGGCATAGTCTAGGCGTGTCTAAAGCAGAATGATGAATAAATTTACGAAAAAAGTTAATTAAGCCCAAAAAACTGCGTAATTGCTTCTTCGTCGTAGGAACAGTAATGTCACGTAGAGCTTGAAGTTTTTCCGGATCAGGTGCAATGCCTTCTGCTGAAATTACGTGTCCAAGAAATTTTATAGAAGTTTTGCCAAAGTGCGATTTACTGAGGTTAACTGTGAGTCCTTGTGCATGAAAAGTTTGTAACAGTTGTTCAAGAATCATATTGTGTTCAGACCAGTTAGCTTCTGCGATAAGAATATCGTCTACATACGTCGTAATTCTGTCTTTAAGTTCTGTCGGAAGTATTGTGTTCAAACCGCGAATAAAAGCTGCAGAAGAAATAGTTAAGCCGAACGGTAGTTTGCAAAATTGATAACAGTCGCCGAAACAGAGAAAAGCTGTATATTTTCTACAATTCGGATGAAGTTGAATTTGCCAAAATCCCGATTTCAAATCTAATGTGGAATAAATAGCTGTACCGTGAAATTTCTGTAAAAGTTCCTCTAATGTCTGTGGTCGATCTGTTTCATTAATAATAATGTCATTAATGTGACGTGAATCAAGTACAAGGCGAAGTGAGCCATCTTTTTTCTTAACAATATGTAGCGGGTTTATGTACGGACTAACTGCTGGTTCTATAATTCCTTGGTCGAGCATATCCTGCAATTCTTTTTTAACCTGTTCTCTGTGAATGTATGGAATAGGATAATGCTTTGCTTTAAATGTGTCATGCGGTTTGACTTGAAATTCATACATAAAGCCGGACATAGTACCAGGAATGTTGTCAAAAACTGGAGCTTGCTGTAAAAGAATTTTGTGTAATTGCGTTCGTTCGTCGTCTGTAATTGCACTACTCTCTTTAACTTTATCGGAAATCATTTGTATTACGTCGTAGTCCATTTCGTCTGGAGTATTATAGTTGTGTACGTACGTATCCGTTAACAATGTGGGATTACAGTCTATGTCACGTGTTGCGGAAATGACCTCTGTGCGGTTAATTGTTTGTTCTTCCGCAGATAATGAGTGCTGAAATTCTAAAGCAAGTTGTACATTTTCATCCTTTAACATTAAATAAGAATTCTGAAAATCAATGACTGCTTCGTGTTGTACCAGAAAATTCGTGCCTAAAATAACGTCTGTTGTCAATAAAGGAACAATCCAAAAATTAGAGTGAAACGTGTGACCTGCGATACAAAATGATAAATGTGTCTGTAATTTAACGTCTACTCCTTTACTCGATACTGCTCCTTTCACTTTTGTTTTGCCTAAAGGTAATGTCGGATAAGTATTCTCTTTGTTGCACTCATTAAAAGTCTCCTCATTTATTACTGATATAGGTGATCCGGAATCAATTACTGCTGAGAATTTCGATGAACCAATTTTAATTTCGATAACAGGATGTGAAATGGTTTTCTGAATAACTGGTCTTTCCTGTAAAAGAGTGTCTCTGATGTCGTCAAAAGTAATTACATTTTCGTGAACAACATTTTGCGTGTCTAAGGTAGTGCTTGTATTATTGCAAGATGCGTCCTGTACATTATCTAGTCAGATTCTATCTGACGTGTTATTATTATTAGGAGGATTCTGTGGCATTTCGACTATTTGAACTGTCCTATTACTTCTTCCAGGCGTGTTACGCTCTGGATGGTACCTACTGTCGGGTTCATTCATGAGAATATGTTCTTGCGTATGATTTTGCTGTTGGTATGACCGACTGTTGTTAGACGTTCGCTGAAAATTGTCTTCATTATTTTTACGTCTGTCGTAATAGTCATTCCTATACGGTGCATTACGATAGGAATTGAAATACTGTCTTCTTTGTACGTAGTTGTTTCCTTGCTGACGTACGTTACTATTTGTTGGACCAGGGACTATGCGTCCACGCGGCGAAACATTAAAGCCTGGTTGACCTTGTGTATTCCATTGTTGGTTAGGTATCCTAATCGGCTGGTTTTGATGTTGTTGTTGTGAAACACCTCTATTGTTACTAAAGTGTTGTTCCTGTTGCTGAAAATTTTGACGGTATTGATAATTAGAATTTTGCCTGTTATTAAATTTCTGGTAGTTATCGTTCCTAAAGCGTCTGTTATCTTTCCGATTGAAATTACGTCCCTGATCATAATTGCAGTACTGTTGTTGACCTTGGTTGTTACTCGAAAAGTTTTTGTTTACAAAAGAATAATCGGATTGCTGTACTTCCAAGAGCTGTAAAAGATCTCTGAATGCTGAAATGTTTTCTTTTTGCTGGCCCGTTAGAAGTGACACTCGTAATGACCGTGGTAATTTAGAGATGCATAGTTGTATAAGTGCGGATTCACTGTACGGTTCACTTAGGTACTGGTTTTGTTGTACCATGTGCTCAAAAAATTGCGTTACACTGGGAAAATTTGAGTTTTCATAGTTTGGCAAACTAATTAGTTGATCTTTAATTCCGCGCTGTGTCGTCTTCGACCAGTACGCTGACAGAAAAGCATTCTGAAATTCCTCTACCGAGTAACACTGTCTCGCGATCGGTCTCATACGAGTTGCCGGTTCGCCTTCCAAAAAACTGCAAATAAATTCAAGTTTATGTGTTACAGGCCAAGTCGGTGGAAGAGCAAAGCTAAACTGTTGAATCCAATCCAGTGGGTGAATCTGCGTTCTATCGTTTTTAAATATTTTGAACTTTCTTACTGACAGAAAATGTTTATAGTCGAAATTATCATCTCTGTGTAATGAAACAGGTTCAGGATCGTAAGAGAATCTATTGAACTGCGGTTGATCGGAATCTAAGTCCCGTACTCTCTGTAGATTACCCAAATTATACGCGCTGCGTGAGTCTGACACATGTTCATAAAGTGGCGTCTGTTGTGGTATGTTATTAACTGACATGTTTTTCATCTCTGTTACTTCTTGTTGTAAATTTGATAACTTCCGACGTAACGTGTTGTTAGATGAATCGATTTCATTAATTGTCAGCTGTAAATTTTGAAATTCAGGTGTTTGGATAAAAGAAACCGGTGCAGTATCGTCTGATTTATTGTCATTAGTATTTTCGATAACATCAATACGACTGGCCAATTCATCACATTTTTCAGTCAGTATTTTAACCTGATCATCGGTTTTAGAATCAGACGCATTAATCTGTTTTTGCAACTTGCGCGTAGTTTCGCTCAGTTTTTTAACATCAGCTTTGATGACATCGCAATCCTGTGTTAGATCTAGTTGTTCGAATCTATCTGTCACTGTTTGAATATTTACTGTGTGTGTATCCGTTTTTGCTTTAAGATCAGAAATTTCATCCCGTAATTCCGCGTTCAATTGTTCTATGGTATTAATTTTGTCGGACACTGTAGTAATATTATTGTCTACATACGTCTTCGCTTTCGCGAATATTTTACGTTTGTCCTCTTGTCTCTGTGCAGTGATTGTTTCCATGACTTGTCGTTTTACTTTGTTTTGATCTTGAATAAATCTGCGGAAACGCGTATCACTGTTCTGTATGTGCTGACTAAAGCGCTCGTTAATCTGAGTGTTCTGCTGTTCGAATTTCGCGTCTATCTTTGCGTCCATAGTGCGCGAAAGTTCTACCGTCATTGCTTTAAACTCGTCCCGTAATTGTGCAGCTTTTTCAGAGCATTGTTTAGCGACTCCGCTAATTTCGTCTCTGAGTGTTTCTGTTGCGGCTGTTTGCATTTCTCTTAATTCTTGCGCAACAGACTTAATTTCTTCGCTATTTTTTTGAGAACAAGCCTCAATTTCCACGCGCAATTGTTCCTTAGTGTCATGGCACTGCGCGGCAACGTCTCTAATTTGTTCACTAAGCTGTCTGTTATCTTCCCTAAGTTGTTTGAAATTTTCACTCTGTTGTTTATTATCTTCCCTAAGTTGTATCAGTATTGCCATAATTGGATCCGAGCCAAAATTACCATTTCTATTATCTGTACTGTTCAATAGTGGATCTGGAATTGTTTCACTTTCTGTAACCATTTGGTCATTCTGAAATTTACAAAAAGGTTTGTCAGTCAAATGTATACTATCAGTCATTGTTTCGGAATTAAATACATCTGTCCTACTTTGTGTGATCTGTTCATTTTCATTAGACAGATTTGACTGTACATTACTTGAATTTTCCAAATCGGGTGTGTTAAGCTCTACAGCGCTCATTACCATAGAGCATTCTGCGTCATCAATTGTCGTCAAGTTAACAGACGAGACAATTGAGTTCGTTTGTTCATCATTAAGGTGAAAGTCATCATTAGTGGTTGGAATGCACTGATTGTTAGTGAACGCAGGATTGTCATCATTACGTTGCGTATCACAATTACTATCGGTCACGTTGTTTAAGTCGGTAATTTCATTCACAATACTTCGCGATACACTATTCACAGTCTTTCGCGGCATTTTTACAATAGTCAAAATTTTTCACAAAACAAATAAGCACAATGCAAAAGCAACACACAAATACAACAAAGCAGCAAATTGCCGTTGACCTGTAGAAAGAAAGTCACAATATTATTAAAAGCGTTGCGCCAAATCCTAATTATCTAAGCAAATAAGAGCAGATATCTGACTGTCGCTCAAAAGACTCTCAACGAAATACGATCCTGGACTGGGTGTCGCCAAGTGTAACCTCCCCACCGCAATTTTTTAAAGAAAATATAGCAATACTTAATAGAAATGGGGGCCAAGTGTAACCTCCCTACAAAAATTTTAAAAGAAAATAACGATACTAATTAGAAATGCTGATGGACATGGCTCTATGCGTAACCTGCCCACAATCAAATGTACTGACAATGGCAACAAATGTGAAATTCGCAATCTGACTCAATTATAAATCCTTCAAAAAATTAAAGTCCATTCAGTGACAAGAAAATTCAATTAAACCGAAATATCGGTCTTTGGCCCTGTGTAAAAACAATCAGAATTAAAGTCTTACCTCAGAATAAATGGATGTCACATATCTGCTCTTGTTGTTGCGCACCACTTGGAGGAACTACATTGCAAATAATAATATTCTCCTTTTTTTTGTAATTCTAGTGAAATTTTTCTTCAAAAAGAAGTGGAATGAAATGGGAAGTGCAACGAGATCTTTAGTTCAAAAAAAATTAAACTTTTGAGAAAATGCTTTTGAAATAAAAAATTATTATTGGGAGACTTGTTGGAGAATAATTACAATAAATAAAATTTTTCATTATCTAATGATTATATTAATTAACAGTATACCTTATTCCTCAACTTGACCATTGTTGCCGACCGCCTACATCACACAACCGCACTGGGCTGCTACTACTGACCGACCGCTCTGCATGACGACTACAGACTGAGTACTGCTCTCAACTAGACAGAGCTACAGACTCGCAACGACTGACTGACTGCTACTCTGCATAGCGACAACTAACTCGCAAAGACTACTACTGACTGAGAACCGCTCGCAACACTCGCGCGGTCAAGCGCATACTCTCTGGTCACAGATGCTACAATGCCTCGCCATCGCTGCTGCGTTACATACGTGTTTCAACGTGGACAGGTGATTGGGTGTCACTTGTGTCATACGTCTCTACACGAGATTTCCACACTCCTAAACATCCCTAGGTCCACTGTTTCCAATATGATAGTGAAGTGAAAACGTGAAGAGACACATACAGCACAAAAGCGTACAGGCCGACCTCGTCTATTGACTGACAGAGACCGTCGACAGTTGAAGAGGGTCATAATGTGTAACAGGCAGACATCTATTCAGACCATCACACAGTAATTCCAAACTGCATCAGATACTATGACAGTTAGGTGAGAGGTAGCCCGCCCAGTTGGCCGTGCGGATTTGTGTGGAGGTCCGGTGATCTGGCCAGTCTGTGGATGGTTTTTAGGCGGTTTTCCATCTGCCTCAGCGAATGCGGGCTGGTTTCTCTTATTCCGCCTCAGCTACACTATGCCGGCGATTGCTGCGCAAACAAGTTCTCCATGTACGCATACATCAAAATTGCTCTACCACGCAAACAATAGGGGTTACACTCGTCTGATGTGAGACGTTCGCTGGGGGGTTCACCGGGGGGCCAAACCGCACAATAACCCTGGGTTCGGTGTGGGGCGGCGGAGGGTTGAAGTGGACTGCAGTAGTCGTTGTGGGGTTGCGGACCACTGTGGCAGCAGTGGGGATGGAGCCTCTCCGTTGTTTCTAGGTCCCCGGTTAACATAACATAACATAGGTGGGAGGTGAGAAAACGTGGATTTCATGCTCATAAGCCACACATCACGCCGGTAAATGGCAAACGACGCCTCACTTGGTGTAAGGACAACGTTGTGTGGAGTGACAAATCACGGTACACAATGTGGCGATCCAATGGCAGGATGTGGGCATTGCGAATTCCTTGTGAACGTCATATGCCACTGTGTGTAGTGTCACCAGTAAAATTCTGAGGCCGTGGTGTTATGGTGTGATCGTGTTTTTCATGGAGGGGGTTTGCACACCTTGTTGTTTTGCGTGGCACTATCACAGCACAGGCTTACATTGATGTTTTAAGCACCTTCTTGCATCCCATTGTTGAAGAGCAATTTGCGGATGGCGATTGCATCTTTCAACACGATCAAGCACCTGTTCATAATGCACGGCCTGCGGCGGAATGGTTACACGACAATAACATCCCTGTAATGGACTGGCCTCCACAGAGTCCTGACCCGAATTCTACAGAACACTTTGGAACGTTTTGGAACGCCAACTTCGTGCCAGGCCTCACCGGCTGACATCGATACCTCTCCTCAGTGTAGCACTCCGTGCAGAATGGGCTGCCATTCCCCAAGAAACCTTACAGCACCTGATTGAACATATGCCTGCGGGAGTGGAAGCCGTCATCAAGGCTAAGGATGGACCAACACAAAATTGAATTCTAGTATTACCGATGGAGGGCGCCACAAACTTGTAAGTCATTTTCAGCCAGGTGTCCAGATACTCTTCATCATAGAGTGTACTTTTCAAAATTATGACAGTCCACGATAAGTATGAGGTAAAGTACAATAATCATGTAGCATAATGTGTTTGCGACAGTCCACATTTTTAATTTAGTGAATCCTTGCATTGCATGTATGACGTAAACTACAGTAATCAGTACCAGCTTTCTTTGTGAATAATATTCTTCGTGGAGTGAAACTTTTCCAGAAAATTAAGTTCTGAATTCCTGAAGAGGCGAAATTAATTACAATCTTTATTCTTTACTTTCTTTATTTTCCTTCTATCTTCTCAGGTAGCGATCGTTCCATAGCCTATGTGATATGTACAGCTTTTGTGATGCAGTGGGATATGTTGGTGGCAGTAATGCTTGTGGACTTTGTGTAGGCAATTTACTGCTGTTATTGAGCTACCAGATGTTATCGTACTGTTTGTTTACTGCTGTGTGACGATGTTCTGTCAGTTGAATATCTTTTCCTAGTAACTGATGGTACTTTCTGTTCCACTTGCAATTGTCATTTTGGTAGGTGCACGACATCTTGCATTTCGATGCCTGTTGACCAAAATGCCTTTGATTCCAGCAAACGTTAATTAAACTGCTCACGTGTTGTTTCTTATTCATGGATGAGGCATTGTATGTAGCGTGCAGGAATTTGACTGTTTGATGGCCCGGCCAGCATCTGAAGTGTGGTGCATAAACTCAGTAGCTCTTCGGAAACGTTTGTCAAGTGTTGCTGAATGGTGGCGGCGCAGAGCAGTGTCATCTTTTTGCCGGAATTCGGTGTGAATTTTGTCGAGCCAATACGTGCATTGCTTCCTGCTGATATCATGGCAACTGTTGCTGGCAACTCCATTGTTGTGTGTGCACTCTTTCAGTCACTTTGAGCAGTTTGTGTAATGGCTGACCACCTTGCATGACCAGTGCTAATCACAATGTAAAACTTCCATATACTTCCCTTTACATTCATTTTTATGTTATTGGACATGAGTAATGTGATGCTTTACAGGAAGAACATGCTTCATTGCTAAATTAACCTGACCATGTTGTCTGATATGAACATGAGTCGCTTTAACTTTATGAATATTAGACTTCCTCTTTCGTGAATGAAAAAATGTCATCTTGAAACAATGACAACAAAAATCATACTAATTCGTTTAATCGAACATTTAAGATGTAACAACACTTCATAACGATGCCTAGGCTCAACCATACTTATATTAAAACTTAAGCTCATTCCACTTTCGTACAGAAGTTGCGTTTGCTACACTGTGTTTCCAAATTAATCTGTCATGTTGTCACAATTCACAGAAGCCTCTTCATAACTGTTCGAATAGTAATATGTACCACCAGCAGAAGTTACTGATTGACAATGGTGATGCTGTTTGGCGAGACATTTAATAAATACTTACAACCACCTTTCAATGAATAAACTGAACAATTAATTAGTTTTTCCTACCAACCGACTTTCAATCACATAATCACTTCAGTAGACTCTTCAGAAAATTTATGAAACCCAGACAACTCTCTCACTCACACATATGCACATCGCCAGTAGCGCTTGAACATTGTTGGTGTTAATAGCAAGACAATGCCGAAGCCAGAAAAGGTGCGCTCAGTTAAAAAAAAAACGACGTTTAAGAAGTAAGTACGTTTTACTGTCATAACACCAACTATTGCAGTACTCCTTACATCCTCCCAGTATAATTTTTTTTAAAAACCACCGAAAAAAGCCTCTGAAAACCGTAAATGTTACTTGATATCCCAAAGAAAATTTTTAACCAATAATAATTTCAATAAAGAAACAAATAACCACATACTGATGAACAACCAGCAATTAATCCCCCCTCCTCCGTCATCCTAGTGTAATACAAGTGCATCTCGTATTCTCTTCAAAAATTACCAGTTGTTTAGATCTGCTTGATACAGAGTGAAGAAAAAATGCCGCACTCGGTGGATGGCATGTGATTTCTCATCTGAGTTCAACACAAAAATGTGTTTAGTAAAATCTAGTCCTGACAATAGGTATAATAGAAAAGCAGTTCTTAAAAAAAAGAAGTTCTGGCAATGCTGTAACAGCGTGCAGCGTGGCCAAGAACAGGTAGCACGAACTCTTTGAGATGCTGGAGCTGTCCCACTGGCTCAGTGAGATGAAGAAATACATGGGAACAGATGTGCAGACTCGCCAATATTCTATTCGTTTCGTGCCAAATTTCTTTTTTTCTTTTTTTTCAGTTAAAACGTCAGACTGTATCCAACTTACACATCCCAATATAGTATCTTGTGGTTTCTTTCTGTTATTGTTACCTTTATTTAAATGTTATAACATAACACGAACTTCTTACAGACTTAAATGACCACTGTGCTATGTCCATGACATAAATGAAGCCATTAGAAAATAATAATGGATATAGTAACATCATCAGTATCCAATGAGGTACGAAATATACAATCAGTAGGCAACACTAGGTTGTGCATTATTCTAATCACCATAATTCCACTCTGTTCATTTGACATGCTGGCTTATCTGCACTGAGAGGGTACATACACGTACGAGCAACGTTCTCTTTAGAGAAGTAGTTCAAAGCGACAACCTTGCATTTGCAAATATCTCGCCGCTCGCTAGATCATACTTTACTGGACACTATGCAACCCACCCATATCCACCATTACCAAAGTAGCACGTACGTGAGCTATTAGGTCATGTATATCCATGGGTGGATTATTATAAACTTTTTCCTTTAAGTGTCCCCTTAATTAAAAATTTAGTGGATTAAGCTGCAGGGAACATGGAGGCCAGAGCATTGGAGCTCCATGATGCACCATTTCCCTGGAAACGCTTCATTTAAATATTTACACACATTAATCCCAAAGTGTGGAAGTGTGCCATCTTAATGAAACCATAGCTATCGCCGAACAACAAATGGATGCATCAAGCAAAGTATTGCAAAGAAACATGAGTGCAGGGGTGCATTAAACTTGTCCAGCAATAAGTAGGGACCCAAAAGCACTCCTCCCACAATTTCAGCCAAAGCATGCCTGAAATCCACATTCAAGGTGACATGTGGATTGTGTTCTTATCAACAATGGCTGTTGTGGAGTCATGATAGAAGCTAGATTTGTCAGACCATATCATGTTATTTATAAAATGTTTGTTATTTTTCACATGGCGCAAAAGCCATTCATAAAACTGTACTTCTGGCTGCTTGTCTTAAGTGTAATGATATGGATGCAGTTCTTCATCGGGCAACACTTCAAAAACTAGACCTAGAGATACGTGGAACTGCCTTGCACTACCATAGGTACTTTGCTGAGGTGACTGGTGAGCTATTTCAAGAATCGTGTCCTCTGTTTGCAGACCTTTGTCCATTACCTGCGGACGAAGATCACTGGTTTGCTGAAGGCGTTGCTCTAGGTGACAAAAAACATTCTTATTGGGATGGCGCATTTGAGAATAGCGTGCAGCATATGCACAAGCAGCAGCAGGAGCAGCAGCAGCTTGGTTATCGGATGCACCCAGCATCAAAAGCATATCGACATATTCATTGTTCATGTACTTCATTGGGAATCCTCCTTACATGAACTCGACAGTACTAGTTATGGTTGTGCACTGCACAGTCAGTAGACAGATGCACACAGTATGATGGATCCCACTGCCATGTGATGGGCTACTGTCATGCAATAAAATAATGTCCTGCTTATAAACGACGAGAGCTAGGTAACGGACGTCTAAAAAATAAAAAAGGACCCTGACAAGGATTCCAGCCATAGCTACATAGTGGATATGGCTTTCATGGCCCAACAGACTACTCGGAAAGCTATGACAGCTGGTATAGTACTCTGGGGTGATACATGTTCCTTTGTACATTCTGATGTACTGCATAATGTGACAGTGTTGGCAGCTCATCGTTTTCATATATGTGTTTTCAAAACGCAACCAATTCGATTCTGATAGATAAACTTTTGCCTTGAACCTGGATGAGAAATCAGATGGCAAACTCCAGCTGCAGCATTTTTTTTTCACTCTGTGTATGTAGTAGGATATACATTGAAATCAAATTTAACCAATTTAATACAGTACATACAGACTAAACAGTAAAATTTCACAATTCCCTTGTACATATCTACTTTATCAGTATTCGTTAAAATAGTGTCAAAAAGTTACTTGAGGCAGTCCAGTGAAATCTGTTTACTATAATGCTCATCTAGATCATTAATCTTTTCCATGAGGACGATGATACTTCACTATTGTAAAGGCATATTCATACAAATCTACAAATGTTATGGGCACAGGCAGTGCGAAAAGCCGGCCGCGGTGGCCGAGCGGTTCTAGGCGCTACAGTCTCGAACCGCGAGACCGCTACAGTCGCAGGTTCGAATTCTGCCTCGAACATGGATGTGTGTAATGTCCTTAGGTTAGTTAGGTTTAAGTAGTTCTAAGTTCTAGGGGACTGATGAGCTCAGAAGTTAAGTCCCATAGTGCTCTGAGCCATTTGAACCATTTTTGAACCAGTGGGAAAAACAGTGTCATTGCGATATCATCAGCTGTTAAACGACTCAAAATGTTGCATATCTTTCCTACTGTCCAGCTCAACATCACTAAAAATACTTTCTCCTAATGCAATGATGTGTGACGTCTACTTTCTTCGAACATATTTCTACAAGCTCAGCAGTTATAACGCTTCAGATATCCCCCATACCTATGTAAACAATGGTCAGGCTATGCAAAAATAATATTCAGTCTCTTGACTATACTATAACTGTAGCTTACTACTCTCAAGCAATCAAGGGAACCCTACACTGAGGTGACAAAAGTCATGAGATACCTCCTAATATCGTGTCACTCCTACTTCTGCTGGTATAGGACAGCAACTCGATTTGGCGCAGACTGAACAAGACGTCGTTGGACGTTCCCTGCGGAAATACTGAGCCAAGCTGCCTCTCCAACCGTCCATAATTGCGAAAGTGCTGCTGGTGTAGGATTTTGTGCACAAACTGACCTCTCGATTATGTCCCATAAATGTTTGATGAGATTCATGTCGGACAATCTGGGTAGCCAAATCCTTCGTTCGAATTGTTCAGAATGTTCTTCAAACCAATCGTGAATAATTGTGGCCCAGTGACATGACATCGTTGTTTGTGATCATTAACTCCACAAATGGCCGCAAATGGGTTCCAAGAAGTCGAACATAACTATTTCCAGTCAGTGATACGTTCAGCTGGATCAGAGGACACGGTTCATTCCCTGTAAACGTAGTCCACACCATTATGGAGTCACCTTCTGCTTGCACAGCGCCTTGTTGTTCTGCTGTTAGCAGAGATACTTGCATCAGCCATCAGCTGTCATAACCCATTAACGCCAAACTTTGCTGTGCTGTCCTAGTGGATACATTCGTCGTACACTTCACATTGATTTCTGCGGTAATTTCACGAAGTGTTGCTTGTCTGTTAGCACTGACCACTGTATAGATATGCCGCTGCTATCAGCCTTTAAGTGAAGGCTACTGGCCACTTTGTTCTCTGTGGTTTTCTTTTGTTTTGTTTTAAGGCGCAAAAACAATTGAGGTCATAAGAGCCATGAACATAACCTTAGAAAACTAATAAGTAAAAGAAGCGACTACACGTTCAGCCCAATCAAAGGAAATAAAGAGGTAAAAATAAGGACTTCCTCTTGGAGAAAGGTCCACAAAGTACGTCATAGAGAAAGCGGAGGTCCCAAATCAAAGATTAAATGTACTTTGACATATTGCCACAGCAGATAAAAGTAAAACGCGGTCGGCAGCCTGCGCGTCGTTTTCTAAAACGACTGATAACTCAGATGGCGACCATGCAGTGGAATGTAAAAGGTTTACAAAAGGCATTCGGTCACAAAATGGCGAAGTGTCATAGGTTGATGACCATAGGCATGAAGAGGTGCGGGGTTCACCACTTAACCCAATACAAAACCTAGCTAAAATAATCTTCTCACGACGAGAGGGCTGATATGAGGTCGGCCAAGTCGTTCGGAGATGTTTAATTCCCCGCAGCTTGTTCTCGGAAGAGAAGACCAGTGGTGATGCCAAAGTGACGCCATCTGCCAACAGACGGCAATGAGATCATCCAAAGGAGTGGAAGAGCTAGCAGATCGAGACAGGAAGATTGCAACCTTTGCAGCAGCGTCAGCAGCCTCACTTGCCATCAGACTGACAAAACCATGAACCCACTTGAACATCACAGTGGTCTCCTCAAGAGCGAGCAATTGGAAGCTTTCATTGACCCACTGCACTACAAGATGGACTGTGTACAGCACACAGAGGCTCTGAAGGGCACTGAGAGAATTGGAGAATAGCACATAATTAAAAAACCTGTGTCACCGGATGTACTGGGTGGCCTGACAGAAAGTTAAGAGCTCTTGTGTAAAAATAGAGCAGTGTTCTAAAAGCCAATACCGAAAATGATCAGTGTCAATGATTAAGGTACATGTAGCACCGTGGTCAATGTTAGAGCCAACAGTGCACGTAAAGGTGCTATCGCTAAGTTGCGCGCGAAGGTCGATAAACTTACAGCAATAGATCGAAATGGTAGTAGTGTACCTGCGAAGTGAATTGAGTCCGAGATTAACGTGGGCTGCCGCACGAAGCCATGGTGGTGAAGGGTTCACTCCCATCAGGAATGTGGCAGGTAGTGTGAAATTAAGCTGCTGGAGTAGTATCTGAAAGCCAACTCCAGGAGATAACAAAGAAGATGGGAGCACCCCATACTGCTAGTCAAGGGAGTCACAGAAAGAGAGGGCTTAGGATGGGTGGTCAGGCATGGCAGATAAACTGCATATGTGGCCATTGAGGAGGACATCACGCCAGTATGATATTGGCAGTTCGACAGCATCTGCATAGGGACTCTGAACTTGGCTAGTGTTAAAAGCGCCAGCGACGAAATGTAGTCCTTTATGGTAGACTGTGTTAAGACAATGGAAGATGGACGAACATGCAGATGAATAATTGAAACGCCCACAGCCTAGTTTCGAATAGACAAGGGATTGGTACAAATGGAGGAGGGTCATCCAATCCACTCCCCAGGAAGTACCACTTAGGAAACTTAGGACACTGAGGGACCAGGTAGAGCATGTGGCCAGTAAGACACTCTCTTTTAAAAATTCCTAAAGGAACTGGGACAGGCGGTCTTGGAAGCTCCACATGTATAGAGTACAGAGTATGTCTTCCAAACAGGCGTCATAGACTTTCCCCAAATCAAGAAAACATGGCCACAGTCTGGTATTTCCACAGAAAACCGTTCGTGACATGGGTAAACAAAGTAACCAGATGGTCAAATGCAGAACAGCACATTCTAAATCCACAAAGTGCAGTGGTTAGTATATTCCGAGACTCAAGTCACCATACCAGTCAGCCATGAATCAGACGTCAAAAAAAGTTTTGCATCACCTCGGTTTGGAGAGTTCCAGAACCTGTACAGAAAATTGGAAGAGAGTCAACATAAATATCATTTCCGTCATTTTTGTTGCTCATAAAAGTTGGATGGTTTGTGAGATTGAAGGGACCATACCACTGGGGCCATCGGCCCCTTTTTCCATGAACTTGAAACACCCACAAGGAATAAGAACAAACAATGGAGATGACAACAGACGACACAGGACAAGAAAGACACAGACAGAGACCAGAAAAAAGGAATTAAAATCACACCGAGTGTGACAGTGGTTGGCCGACCATAGAAAAAAAAGGAAAAGCCAACCACCAAGAAACGCACTAAAAACTCCAGTCTAAAATCGTAGGCCAAAGGCCAGACTCAACACAAAAAAAGGACAAACACTTAGATCAAGCGAAAAAAAACCTGCACGAATAGAACTCAAAACTAAATCTGCCATCGCAATGTCATCTGATAAAAGTGCAGGAAGCATATCAGGCAACGCAAACGACTGCCTGAGCAGAGTTAAAAGCAGGCAGTCCAACAAGATGTGAACCACCGTCAAAGCTGATAGACAGCGACATAAAGGTGGGTCCTCACGGCGCAATAAATAGCTGTGTGTTATCCAGGTGTGGCCAATGCGTAGCCGGCAGAGGACAACAGAGTCCTTGTGAGAGACCCGCAAGGAGGAGCGCCACGCACCGGTAGCCTCCTTGATGGCGCGAAGTTTGTTGGGTGAAGGAAGGGTGCGCCACTCTTCACCCCAAGTGGGAAGTAACTTCTGCCACATAACTGACCTGAGGTCGCTCTCCGAAACGCCAATCTCCAAGGCTGATGCAC
The DNA here is from genome assembly GCF_021461395.2 of Schistocerca americana. Lineage (NCBI taxonomy): Eukaryota > Metazoa > Arthropoda > Insecta > Orthoptera > Acrididae > Schistocerca > Schistocerca americana. The sequence goes on from NC_060124.1 coordinate 388,749,011, forward strand.
CAACAGCCTGTTTGGCCAGCTTGTCAACACGTTCATTTCCCGGGATGCCAACATGACCCGGGGTCTACGCAAAGACCACAGAGAGGCCGCAACGGGCCAGAGTATGGAGCCTGTATAGCCATCACCAGATGAGAGCAAGGGAAACCCTGGTCGATAGCTCGTAAACCGCTCAGGGAGTCACTACGGGGATAGAATGAAGGACTCTCCTGGGCAGGAGTGGATATACTCTAGGGCACGAGAGATTGCGACCAGCTTGGCAGTTAAAACACTGCAGCAGGCCAGCAGTGAGTGTTGTTCGTAATGATCCCCTAGAGTAAGAGCATAACCGACACAGCCAGCAACCATCGAACCATCAGTATAGATAACGACAGAGCCTTGAAACGTGCAAGGATTGAAAGAAAGCGGCGCTGGAGGCCCTCAGGAGGGACTGAGTCTTTTGAGCCCTGTGCCAAATCGAGCCGAAGGGATGAGCAGGGCACACACCAGGGGGGTATACACAGAGGGGCCTGCAAAAGAGGTGGAAGAGGGAAAGCCTCAAGTCCAGAGAGAAGAGCTCTGACGCGAAGCGTGACTGTACACTCTGACCGGGGCCGCCATTCCAGAAGATGGACGATCGACTGAGGGAACAGGAGACGATAATTGGGATGCCCGGGCAAGCTACAAAAGTATGTAGCATGAGCAGCCTGTAATCATTGGCGCCGGAACTGTAATGGAGGGACACCTGCCTCCACAAGTATGCTGTTGACAGGGCTTGTCTGAAAAGCTCCAGTGGCGAGTTGGATCCCGCTGTGAAGGATGGGGTCAAGCAACTGCAATGAGGAAGGTGATGCCGAACCGTAAGCCAGGCTCCAATAATCTAGAAGGGACTGAATTAACGCCTGGTACAGCCGTAGAAGGGTAGACTGATCGGCACCCCAGCTGGTGTGACTGAAGCAATGAAGAGCGTTAAGATGCCACCAGCACGTCTGTTTAAGCTGCCGAACATGAGGGAGTCAAGTCAACCAGGTATCAAAAACCAATCCCAAAAACCGATGCATCTCCACCACAGCAAGAGGTTCGCCGTCAAGATAAAAGCCATGGCTCAGGTTGAACAGTGCGTCGCCAGTAGAAATGCATAACGCAGGTCTTGGCAGCCGAAAACTGGAAGCCATGTACTACAGCCCAAGACTGCACCTTGCAGATAGCGCCCTGCAGCTGCTGTTCAGCAGCTGCAATGCCAGTGGAGCTAAAGTATAGGCAGAAGTCGTCAGCATACAAGGAAGCTGAGACAGACGTTCCCACCGCCGCAGCGAGCCCATTTATTGCAATTAAAAAGAGGCAGACACTTAAGACAGATCCTTGCGGTACCCATTCTCATGAACTTTGGAGGAAATATGGGAGGCTGCAACTTGCAAGTGGAAGGAATTTTGTACGAAAATCAGTAGCAGACCCCGAAGACCCCAACCATGAAATGTAGAGAGGATGTGATGTCGTCATGTCATATCGTAAGCCTTCCGCATGTCAAAAAAGATGGCGACCAGATGCTGACAGCAGGCAAAGGCCGTACAGATGGCAGATTCCAGGCACACCAGATTAGCGGCGGCAGAGCAGCCCTTATGGAACCCACCCTGAGACGGAGCCAGAAGGCTGCGCGACTCAAGTAGTCAACTCAACCTCTTGCGCACCATGCGTTCGAGCAACTTGCAAAGAACGTTGGGGAGGCTAATGGGGCGGTAGCTGTCCACCTCCACTGGGTTCTTCCAGGTTTCAACTCGGAGACTACGATGCTTTCCCACCATTGCGACGGGAACTCACCCTCAACACAGATACAGTTGAAAAGGTCTAGGAGGCGTCGCTGGCAGTCCACCGAGAGGCGTTTGAGCATCTGACAGTGGATGCGATCTGGCCCGGGAGCCGCATCAGGGCAAGTGGATAGGGCACTTTGGAATTCCCACTCACTGAATGGAACATTGTAGGATTCAGGGTGGCACGTGCGAAATGAAAGGCTCCGACGTTCCAGTCGCTCTTTCAGTGAGCAGATGGCCAGTGGGTAATTTCCAGAAGCGGAACTCTGAGCAAAATGCTCCGCTAAGCGGTGTGCAATTGTGTCGGAGTCAGTACAGACTGCTCCATTCAGTGAAAGTTCAGATACGCTGACGGGGATCCGATAGCCATAGAGTCGCCTAATCTTGGCCCAAACCTGCGATGGAGAGGTATGGAAGCCAATGGTGGAGACATACCTTTCCCAGCACTCCTGCTTGCGTTGGCAAATGAGGCGACGGGCTCACACACGGAGCCAATTAAAGGCGATGAGGTGTGCCAATGAGGGATGCTGTTTGTGACACTGGAGTGCCCGCCTGCGATCTATAATCGCTGCAGCAATCTCGGGTGACCACAAAGGCACAGTCCTCCGTCGAGGGGACCCAGAAGAACAGAGAATGGCAGATTCTGTGGCAGTAACGATGCCAGTAGTGACCGAGTGAACAACCATGTCAATGGAAAGAGGCTCAATAGTGGCAATGGAGGTGAACAAGTCCCAGTCTGCTTTATTCATAGCCCATCTGCAGGGGCGCCCAGAAGAGTGATGCTATAGCAGTGACAGAGAGATCGGAAAGTGGTCACTACCGCACAAGTCGTCATACACATTCCATTGGACAGCTGGTAATAGGCTACGGCTGCAGATCAAAAGGTCGATGGCTGAGTACGTGCCATGCATCACACTGAAATGTGTGAAGGCACCAGTATTCAAAAGAGAAAGGTCGAGCTGTGCCAGTACTTGCTCAATAACGCAGCCTCAGCCTGTTGCCACTGATCCACCCCATAGAGGGTTATTCGCGTTGAAGTTGCCCAGTAAGAGAAAAGGTGGTGGCAATTGGGCTGTTAGCGCAGCCAGGACATGCTGTGGGATATCACCATTTGGTGGAAGATAGAGACTGCAGACAGTAACAGCGTGAGGAGTCCACACCTGAACAGCGACAGCCTCTAAAGGCGTTTGTAGAGGGACAGACTCACTGTAAAGAGATTGAAGGACGTAGATGCAGACGCCACCAGATACCCTCTCATAAGCTGCCCAGTTCTTATAATAACCCCGATAGCCATGGAGGGTAGGGGTTCGCATCACCGGAAACCAAGTTTCCTGAAGAGCAATGCAGAGGAAAGGGTGAAGGCTGAGAAGTTGTCAGAGCTCAGCATGATGGTGGAAAAAACCGCTGCAGTTCCACTGGAGGATGACATTGTCCATGGCCGAGAAAGACGTGAAGGGACTGTGGAGGCAGAATATGCCACTGGGTCACCTGCTGCCACCGATTGAGTACCGATGGGAGCGACATCCATCATGTCTTAGGGACCGGCGAGATCTAGGCCCTCAGTGGACGCCAGAATCTCCACCACATCCTCAGATGCAGAGCTTGTAGGTAGCAGTGGAGTGGGTGCCATCACGATTTCCTTGGTCTTAGGGGTCTTCGATGAGTGACCCAAGGGATCCCTTCCTAGAGAGAGAAGCCGAAGAAGACTTACTCTTCTCTGGCTTAGAAGCGGGGACTAGTGTTCCCGATGGTTGGAGGGGTGCTGCTCCCGAAGTAGGTGGTGCAGAAGCAACAGGGACGGAAGTGCCCCCCACCATCAAGGGGGCAGGTGTGGTCCTTCAGCTCTGAGAGCTGACTGTATATGGTGCAACGGATGGAGCTGTAACAGGAGTGACAGTGGCGGCATAAGATAACATCATGTGCATGGGATGAAGCCGTTCAAATTTCTGTTTAGCATCAGTGTAGGTCAGTCAGTCCTGGGTCTTGTACTCCATTATTTTCCGTTCCTTCTGTAGAATCTTGCAGTCCGCCAAGCAAGGGGGATGGTGCTCTCCACAGTTGACACAGATGGGAAGCGGGACATATGGAGTATCAGGAAAAGGTTGGACGACCACAATAGCGACATATGAGGCTGGAAGTAGAGCGAGAAGACATATGGCTGAACTTCCAACACTTGAAGCACCGCATCGGGGGAGGGATATATGGCTTCACATCACAGCGGTAGACCATCACCTTCACCTTCTCGTGTAATGTGTCACCCTTGAAGGCCAAGATGAAGGCACCAGTGGCAACCTGATACCTCGGACCCCGGTGGACGTGCTGGACGAAATGGACACCTCGTCACTCTAAGTTGGCGTCCAGCTTGTCATCAGACTGTAGAAGAAGGTCCCTGTGGAAGATAATGCCCTGGACTATATTTAAGCTTATATGGGCTGTGATAGTAACAGAAACTTCCTCCAGCTTCTTTCAAGTGATGTAACGTTCCCTGGCAGCACACACACTATTAATCAAAGGAAATGACATTTGATTGTACTATGTACGCTATGAAGCAATTCGTATGTACTGTAATTGTTTAACAAAAAAATATTATTTAATTTTGTATAAAGGACATTCGTTATTATTGTAATATTTTCTGTAATAATATTCTTGATGTATTTATGATTGTAATACACTCCTGGAAATTGAAATAAGAACACCGTGAATTCATTGTCCCAGGAAGGGGAAACTTTATTGACCCATTCCTGGGGTCAGATACATCACATGATCACACTGACAGAACCACAGGCACACAGACACAGGCAACAGAGCATGCACAATGTCGGCACTAGTACAGTGTATATCCACCTTTCGCAGCAATGCAGGCTGCTATTCTCCCATGGAGACGATCGTAGAGATGCTGGATGTAGTCCTGTGGAACGGCTTGCCATGCCATTTCCACCTGGCGCCTCAGTTGGACCAGCGTTCGTGCTGGACGTGCAGACCGCGTGAGACGACGCTTCATCCAGTCCCAAACATGCTCAATGGGGGACAGATCCGGAGATCTTGCTGGCCAGGGTAGTTGACTTACACCTTCTAGAGCACGTTGGGTGGCACGGGATACATGCGGACGTGCATTGTCCTGTTGGAACAGCAAGTTCCCTTGCCGGTCTAGGAATGGTAGAACGATGGGTTCGATGACGGTTTGGATGTACCGTGCACTATTCAGTGTCCCCTCGACGATCACCAGTGGTGTACGGCCAGTGTAGGAGATCGCTCCCCACACCATGATGCCGGGTGTTGGCCCTGTGTGCCTCGGTCGTATGCAGTCCTGATTGTGGCGCTCACCTGCACGGCGCCAAACACGCATACGACCATCATTGGCACCAAGGCAGAAGCGACTCTCATCGCTGAAGACGACACGTCTCCATTCGTCCCTCCATTCACGCCTGTCGCGACACCACTGGAGGCGGGCTGCACGATGTTGGGGCGTGAGCGGAAGACGGCCTAACGGTGTGCGGGACCGTAGCCCAGCTTCATGGAGACGGTTGCGAATGGTCGTCGCCGATACCCCAGGAGCAACAGTGTCCCTAATTTGCTGGGAAGTGGCGGTGCGGTCCCCTACGGCACTGCGTAGGATCCTACGGTCTTGGCGTGCATCCGTGCGTCGTTGCGGTCCGGTCCCAGGTCGACGGGCACGTGCACCTTCCGCCGACCACTGGCGACAACATCGATGTACTGTGGAGACCTCACGCCCCACGTGTTGAGCAATTCGGCGGTACGTCCACCTGGCCTCCCGCATGCCCACTATACGCCCTCGCTCAAAGTCCGTCAACTGCACATACGGTTCACGTCCACGCTGTCGCGGCATGCTACCAGTGTTAAAGACTGCGATGGAGCTCCGTATGCCACGGCAAACTGGCTGACACTGACGGCGGCGGTGCACAAATGCTGCGCAGCTAGCGCCATTTGACGGCCAACACCGCGGTTCCTGGTGTGTCCGCTGTGCCGTGCGTGTGATCATTGCTTGTACAGCCCTCTCGCAGTGTCCGGAGCAAGTATGGTGGGTCTGACACACCGGTGTCAATGTGTTCTTTTTTCCATTTCCAGGAGTGTATTTCTATACTCATAATGTAATTACGAAATATGTCAACATCTGCGATAAGAAAAATGTAAAATACAGCCACAGATGGGAATAATGTTGTAAGATTACAAAGAGAAATTAACAAGCAGCAATAGTATAAATAGGGATACATAATGTGCATTCTTTGTCGTCTTCCTCGAGAGCTGAGAGAGAGAGGAACCTGTGACGTAGCATTTTATGAATGAGTAGACTTCTTTTGTCTGTATCTATCTTTAGCCGCCATTAGAGGAGAAATTACAAACTAATGTAAGTTGAATTATTGTTGTGGTCTAAATACATTATAATTTATCAAAACTGTGTATTACTAATGTAAATTAGCTTGCCCATGTCATCTATAATATTTCTTTAAAGAATTTTCAGCATTTTTAGCAATTATCGTTGGTGTTGCTGGACTGTGCCGCGACTGAACGATTTGCAGCGGCGGCACATTTGAAAAATTGTCCCGCTAAGAAAAATTAACCAAACCCGTAAATCAGGAGCAGATAAAATTAGCAGTGAATTACGAAAATATTTTTCTTTTACAGCAATCCTGAGACTGCCGGAATTTATTACTGGTTTCACATTTGTGCAATCATAGGCCGATAGTTAACGTTGAAGTTTAACAATCTGTTGGTTCTTTCAATTTCTAAAGCAAATAACTTAAACGTATAGTGAAGTGTGTTTTATCAATGATAAAGGAAAATGACAAATATATTGTGAAGTCATCCAATAAAACTAAGTCCATGTGGAAAGCTGTGCAGGATATTACTGGGAAGAAGACAACTCACAAAAATATTGTGATATCACATGATGGCAAGAATGTCACTGACCCTAGGGAAGTTGCAAATAGTTCAATTCTTACTATGCAACTGTTGCTGGGAAATTAGTGAAGGAAAAATTTGGAAATCCACCTAATACAACATGGAAAGAACTTTCATCTATTGAAATAAATAATATATCCATGTTCCTCAGTCCAGTAAGCCCAACAGAGCTCCTAAATACCATTAATTCACTGAAGAGAAAGTACTCAACTGGTATTGATGATATTCCAGATTATATTATAAAAATAACAGCAAGACAAATACTTTCACCTTTATTGGACATATGCAATTCATCCTTATCATGTGGTGTCTTCCCTCAGCAACTGAAAATGGCCAAAGTAATACCCCTATATAAAAAAGGTGATCATCAATGTATGGGTAACTATAGGCCTGTGTCTCTATTGTCAGGGTTTTCGAAAATTATTGAAAAAGTGTTCCTTTCAAAACTAATTACATTCTTCGACAAGAATAATATTATTTCTGGATGTCAACATGGCTTCAGACCACAGAGATCAATTGAAACTGCCACTTTCAATCTGATAAACCATGTCGTAAATGCAGTGGACAACCACAGAAATATCTCAGGTTTATTCTCAGACCTAACAAAAGCTTTTGATGTGATTGATCATTCTATACTCCTGAGGAAGCTCGAATGGTATGGTGTAAGAGGTGTGCCAAATCAGTGGATCAAATCATATTTGGAATATCGTTCTCAGGTAACTGAAATTAAGTACACAGAAGGAAATGAACTCCAGGTACACGTTTCAGAACCATGTGGACTAACTCATGGTGTTCCACAGGGCTCCATTTTAGGTCCCTTTCTTCTTTTTGTCTACATTAATGATTTCCCATCACACTTTAGGGATTCTGAACCAGTACTGTTTGCAGATGACACCAGTCTATTGATTGAAGGGAATTATGAAGAAAATCTTACTGCATCTGCAAAAGATATTACAAAAGGAGTGTCTGAATGGTTTACCAGAAACAGGCTAATAGTTAATCCCCAAAAAACTGTACTAATGAATTTCCACACTGATCAAAATAAAAATCCGGCACAACCTGTAATATGTATAGATAACCAAAACATTTGTTCTGTCAATGAAACTAAATTTCTTGGGATTCATATCCAGGAAAATCTTAAATGGAACACTCATATCACAGCCCTATATTCAAAACTAGCAAAAATGAGCTATGTGGTAAGAATTCTCTGCAACAGTACTAGTGCAGAAACAGTTAGGGTTGTATACTTTGCTCGTGTACATTCAATACTGAAGTACGGTATCATTTTCTGGGGAAATGTACATCAGGCCATAACAGTTTTCAGGAAACAAAAGGCAATTATAAGAATAATGAAACAAGTGAGCAGCAGAAAATCATGCAAACCTTTCTTTAAAGATCTAAAGATCCTACCCCTTCCCTGCATTTATATACTGGAAATAGTCACGCATGTCAAAAAAAGCATACTGAGAAAAGAAAACCTTTTTCCTCAAAACAAAAGTGTCCATGATTACAGTACCAGGTCAGACAGTGACGTACATGTCAATCATTGTAACACCACATTATGCCAAAAAGGTGTATATCATGCAGGAACAAAACTTTACAACAGATTACCAAGACACATAAAATCTCTTACTGAACTACAAAGCTTTAAAAAGTCTTTGACATCCTACCTTCTGAAAAACTGCTACTATTCAGTCTCACAGTATATTATGCAAGAAAAAATGTAATTTGTATCTTTAATTGTAGAAATAAGTTATAAATATACAGTAATTCAAAAATTTGTAATTATTAACTGTATAGATCCAATTTGTCATAAAAATTTATAAAATTTATGTTGATATTTGAAAATCCAATAGCCAAAAAATGTTTTCTGTCCAATATCCTGTGTACAATATATGTACTTAAAAAGAGATTTATATGGACAAATAAAGAAATAAATAAATAAATAAAAATTAAATGTTCAGGTCGGCTTGGCAATATTTAACCATTTTCTGCTAACAGAGACAGTCTTGTGTTCCATAGCTAACGCCGGGAAAGAAAAAATCACTGCATTTAGAAAATGTGTGCCAAGGCCGAAATACGTAAAAAATTTAATTTACACAATTTTCAACTAAATGTTCTTAATCAGTTAATATGAATTTATCAGCATGAGAGGGTTGACTAAGGTTCACGTAATTTTAAATGTGCTTGATTCTGTCTAAATGAATTTTTATTACCACATGTAAATAAGGGGTTCTACAACAAAGTTCATACTGAAAGAAAAAATAACAAAAATATATAAAGCAACATTTCCACCCCCAACATTTTCAAATCAATTTTTTATATATATATTTTTATTTCAATAAAGTGAGCAATGCCCGTGACTGGGCAGAGGATGCTGTTTTTCCCAAGACTGACGCGGACCACATTTTTTACAAGCCCTCCACCTAGACAAACTTGTCCTCTAAATGCTCTACAACGAACAGTGGCTTCATGGACACAAATGATTCCCAATCAGCTCTCATACAGACTAGATACCTGGGCAAATACATCTTGCTGTCATTCATAGCCTTTAGTTCCTCCTATGGTGAGGCCAGGGAGGAGAATGATTTGGGGTCATACATGTTTGCATTAAAGTGAGTCATTGGACGCTTAGAGACTGCTGGTGCTTGGCCACCAGCAAGAGAAAAGGTGCCACGCTTCATTGTGTGTCATCCACCCTGATGCCACCTACTCCGACCAAGGGCCCTTCCCACGGGCGCCACCCAGCCACAGCAAGGGCCACCTGGCAGGATGGCCATCGCTGGAAGTCCCGATGCCCCAGGGAGATAGGCATCTACTCCTTGGCATATGTGGGGAGTTAATAGCGCAGGCATCAGTAGAGTGATTCCTGTGTTGTCAGAGGGCTACAACAAAAAGGGTACCTGGTGGCCCCACAATGGACTGGCTACCATGCTCGATATTAGGTGACAAGTGGTCCATGGTCGTCGTCAGTGCAGAAAGCGACACTGCAGAGTGCATGGTGGAAATCACACCCAGGAATGTATCCTCACCCAAGAGATGGAGAGCGAGCGGGACTGCAATGCAACGACGAATAAGCTGGCTAAAGGTCTCAATAGACGATGGACACAATGCACCAAGTAAGGCACCCTTCCCCAATTGACCTATCAGTCATGGTGGCAGTGACACGCTGCCCCCTCCCCCTCCCGACATCCATTTTCCACTGAATGCTCAGATGTCTGAGAGACTGTCATCAAGCAATCAGTCAATCAGTTTACATGGGGGAATAATCATCCACCCATCATATTCAATCTTCTCACACAAGACACACACCCACTTTTGATGACCCTCATCCAACACATTGGTGCCTTCATTAGCCCAGACTGCCATGGGCAAGAGCGGACATTCTTTGTACCTAACTGCCCATCACAGGCTGAGGTAATCCACAACATCCAGTCACCGACTCCTCGTGACCACTCCTGCTGCCAGCCGTGGCACTCTCCGGGCCAAGCACCAGTGGCTTGGATGAATACAGTAGTTCTATCCTATTCCACCCCAACAAAGAGCTCTCAGTTTAAAAAAACCACTTTACCCAATCCGAGGCAGGGATGTTGCTGCCTTACACCTCGAAATTCACACATGAAATGTAGATTTCTCTCCTTTATACGAGCTATTTTCTAAGACAAAAGAAATTAGAAAAGTTGTGAATATTAGGTTTTTCTACATACCATTATATACATTCAGCAATAAATCTGATTTTATTACTGTGTTTATCTTTCCCTGTGTAGTGTGGAGATTGACATTTCTTTAAGAAATATTGTCACAACAAGAAAACACCCCAGCTACAGCTCTCAAATAATATACGTGATACCCTAGCCATTGCTTCCATCCACAAAGTGGTACGTCACTATGGTCAAATTGATAGGCTACTTACTTAATTAATTAAATCATGAGAGTCACTTTGCATGGCTTGTTTTTTTTTTTTTTTTTTTTTTTTTTTTTTTTTTTTTTTTTTTTTTTTTTTTTTTTTTTGCAGCAGTCAGAATAAACTTGCCAGGTAGCTGAAATGGGAATCCCTGGAGGGAAGACAATGTTCTTTTTGAGGAAGATTATTGAAATCCAACAATTGAAGCTGACCGCAGAAGGATTCTACTGCTGCCAACACAGATTTCTCATAAGGATCATGAAGATAAAATATGAGAAATTAGCACTCATGAGGACGCATATAGACAGTCTTTTTTCCTCACTCAATTTGTGAATGGAGCAGGAAAATGAATGACTAATAGATGTACACGGTACCCTCCGACACACACTATATGATGGCTTGCTAAGTAAGCATATAGATGAAAAAGAAAATTTACTGTACCTTTTAAGATATCAGTACATCCATTTACAACAAAACTCACGAAGGAATGTTGTCTCTTTTTTATTGAGAAAACAAAAGATGAAACTTCTGCTGATTTTCTCTCGGTACTAATCTTCATATTAGCTCCTAAGTTTCTCTTTGCAGTCACTTCGAGAGATGGATGTGAGAAGTTGTAATATATTTGACCACAACTCTTTGAAGAAGTGGTACAGAGTTCATTTCTCAACTCCCCTTTCGACAGAGTATCACTTACAGCCATACCCTCATGATTCTTCCAGTCCTGATATATAGCATTTGTATTCACATCATTTCCATGAGTAAGATGCACCTGCAGCCAACTCACAGGCTGCTACTCATTCTCTCAAAATACCATGTTCTGATAACTCTGTTCCATTAGTTAGAAGACTGGTAGATAAAAAGCTATCACAACAAGAAAAATAGCACACTAACGTACACAAGGAAATTCCAATCATGCAGAGTAGGCTATATGCGGAATGTACAAAAAAAAATTCAGAAGCATAACACGTACAATTAATCGATATCAAATGATGGTCTATAAACATCACTCTGTACATGTCCAATCTCCTTTATCATGTTCATATGATTACAACACTAGTGATACAACAGTGTAATGGTATTGGAGACTTTGCTGACAGCCCATCCGCCCCCCCCCCCCACCTCCCACCCCCCCCCCCCCTCTCTCTCTCTCTCTCTCTCTCTCTCTCTCTCTCTCTTCTCTCTCTCTCTCATAAAATTATGAACTATAAAAACTTCACTAACATCACCTGGTAGAGAACTCTCTCTCTTCCAATATATTGGGAAACAAAAACCATCTGTTTATTGACATCGATCATGTGTGGTGATCCCGCTAAAATACGCATGTACCAGTCCACTGGAGCAGTCGACCAGTGATCGAAGTCACTTCCACGGATCTGTGTAAAGTTTTGTCGCCTGCACTGAAGGAAGGCCATATCAACATCAGTCATAAGGAGAGGTTTTGTTGTTTCATAAGCAATTTGATACATTATTTATTGCTCTAATACATCGAAGCAGTGTATGACTACAGTTTTGTACACTGCCATACTTTTTTTTTCTACCATGACTTCGAGGTTTGTGTCATGGGCTAAACCGACATTAACAGGTTTCGATCCACTGGCTCTCACAGAAAGCTGGACTTGCATGGCATAAACTATTCTGTTGCCACAACACACACAATGGTTTAAATAAAATACAGAAGTCGTGTACCTTATTGACAAAAAATTTGGAAGATTTTGTGGCATTGTGGAGCATTTCCAAACGACATACAGGTACTGCAGTCTGAAGGATATCTGCGTCTCTCAGGGCGCCTTCATATCTGTCACCCAAACATTCTCCCTCTCCTTGTTATTTTGTATCATCCAACAGAGAAAAACAACAAACTATAAAAACCTCGCTAAAGTCATCCAATAGTGAACACGATATGATATTACCATGTCCCTTCTCTTCTGATATATGGAAACCATGTACTGTTTGCTTGCTGCCATTGGCCATATGTAGCGATCCTATTAAATATACAGGTATTGCTCCATTGGAGCAGGTGGCCAGAGATCCAAGTCGCTTGCACAAACTATTGTAAAGTTTCACCACCTGTACTGCAGGAGGACTATGTATCGCAAACAATCACAAGAGTGGGTTCCTGTGTTGTTCTTTAATAAGGAGCTCAATACATTGTCTTTCTGCTGTTACACATCCAAAGAGTGTAGGACTACAGGTTTGGACACTGCCATACATTCTGTTTTTCATTACGACTGGAAGGTGTGATCAGGTGCTAAACCAACATTAACACATTTCGATACATTGTATCTATTGTATCTCACAGAAAGCTGGACTTTGCATGGCGTAAACTAAGCTGCTCGCATAACACACAGGATGGTTGAAATAAGACAGCAGCAGTGTATCTTATTGACAAAAAATGTGGAAGACATTGCAACATATGGAAACTGGAAGATTCTGCAGCATTGTCAAACTTTTCCAAATAGTTGTTTGAAGGTGATGATATCTATATTTAATTTCATCTTCCACAGCGATGGGGTAGCAGATGTCTCTGTGTTTCATTTTTTGAAGAGACCCTAGGCATTGATTCCTCTTATTGTGGGTGCATATTGCACCCAGGTATATGATCACTGTTTCGGTGTTCTAAGTGGTAGTCATCCTGTCCCCCAAATCAATGGACACTGCGTCTTTCATTTTAGTTTTCTTTATTTTATCAGGTTTGCCGCAATTTCAATGGAATTTACCCAAGTAAATGAAGTCCAAACTAACACTCTCGATGAGTTATCATGTCAACAAAAGGTCTCACTGCGTCAATCTCTAGAGTCTATCAGCCAATGACATTGCTGCATGGTTCTCAACTTCTGTATCATTGCTAAACTGCCCCTCCATTACTTTGCAAGGACCGTGTGCATGTCAACATATTGCGAACCCTGTTACACAGCCTATGTCAAATTACACAAATATTGTTCCTTAGAGTAGTAGATAGCCATCACCATAGAGGAGATGCAAGAACAATGTTCCTTAGTCAAAACACCTTATAATCTCGGTAACATTTTATTGCGATTTGCCGTCTCTCCCCCCCCCCCCCCCCCTATGGGACGGAGTGACTATGTATTCTCCGATTCGTGGGTTAAAGTCAGACAGTCTAAGCTCTAGCACTCAAGCCTCAATTTTGAAATGAGCTACCCCTTTGTTGAACCTATAGGCCAAAGACCCTGAGCAAAACTCTATACAGGGTGGTCCCGAATTCATGGTACAAACTTTAATGGTAGGTACAGGACATTGTAACAAGGATTTATTGTATAGGAATGTATAGTCGCAGGTGACGCGGTGAGGCGTAAACAGGGGAACGAGAAATGGAGTGATCGGTTGGTGTCACTGCCGGTAGAGGGCAGTAGATGAACATGATGTATCGCAGTAGGGACAAGCGCCATTCACAATTGTGCTGCCGTAGACGATGGGTGACTTTACGTATGCAGAAAAAGCAGACATGCATTACATGTACGGCCGTGCAAATGGTAACGCCAGAGCTGCGTTACGAATGTATCGCGCGGAGTATCCTAATCGACGAATGCCGGATCATAGAATTTTTCAACGGTTACATCGTCAACTTTGTGAAACAGGTACGTTCGACGTCAACAGACATGACGCTGGTCGATTAAGAGCTGTACGCACTCCAAGACTGGAAGAACGCATCTTGAACATAGTGGCTGATAGACCCGAGTCAAGCACAAGAACTGTTGCGCGTGACGTACATGTGAGTCATCAGACTGTATGCAGAGTGTTAAATGAAAATCGCTTACACCCCTTCCATTTTCAAAAAGTACAAGCATTGAATCCGGCAGATTATCCTCTTCGCGTGAACTTCTGCCAGTGGTTGTTGCAGCAATGTGCGTTGCAGCCGGATTTCGTAGGTCATGTGCTATTTACAGATGAAGCGACATTTTCACGCGAGGGTGTCTTTAATGCGCACAATTCCCATGTGTGGGCAACAGATAATCCACATGCAACGCGTCCACATGCGTATCAACAACGTTTCGGTATTAATGTGTGGGCTGGTATTGTGAACGACTTTTTGATTGGGCCATACTTACTACCCACGCGACTCTGTGGCGAAAGCTATCTTATTTTTCTGCAAGAAGTGTTACCAGAACTGCTGCAAGATGTTCCGCTCGCCATTCGTAACCGCATGTGGTTTCAGCACGATGGAGCGCCAGCACACTTCAGCACTGCTGTACGGAATTACCTGAATGCCACGTTTGGTGCTAGATGGATTGGGCGTGGTGGACCAGTCCCTTGGCCACCCCGATCTCCTGATTTCTCTTGCCTCGATTACTTTTTATGGGGACATCTTAAGAGTCTTGTTTATGAGACTCCAGTTGACTCAGATGAGGATCTCGTTGCTCGCATATCTGTAGCTGCTGCAGGTGTGCGTGAAATACCAGGCATCTTTGAACGTGTACGCCAATCGCTGCACCGACGCTGTCAAGCATGTATCGCTCATGGTGGACGCAATTTTGAACACTTACTGTAAACATGACACTTGTCAACAACGATTTCAATAAAATCTTTCGTTTTCCTTTCGGCCGTTATTTCCCCTGTTTACGCCTCACCGCGTCACCTGGGACTATACATTCCTATACAATATATCCTTGTTACAATGTCCTGCACCTACCATTAAAGTTTGTACCATGAATTCGGGACCACCCTGTATGGGCTGTCTCTATGCATCTCGTAACTCTTCCTCTATATTTAACCAACACCCCCCCCCCCTCCTCCCAAAACTGTCTCCGATTTAATTTGAAACTGACCAGAAGTAGGAGGATACTAGACCAGCCACATTCAATGTCTCTTGAAGCAAAACGAGCTGAGTATCACGTAATCAATATAGTTCGATATTTGCTTTCACAAAGAGTATAACACCTGTTCCAAACTTGTACAGACAGGAAGTAGTGGTATATACCAGTTTTCTCATTCCATTACTGTAACTACCATTCTTCAAACAGTGTTCTGTACTAGACTTATGTCACCTGTCCAATTACAAAACATCTCTCCAGATGCTTGCATGCTGAGGAGTTTAGTACTCCTTACTAGTGTATAGTAGATAGGAGACTGATACATTTGCGAGTGTTGTGATAATATAACAGACGATTAAGGAGAAGAAGAAGAAAAAGAAATGTTTCAGTTGTGCATGATGGAGCTCCAGACAAAAGGAGTTCGAAAAATGTTACGTAAATCACTTGTGCCATCAATTCTGTAGAGTTGTTGTGGTGTATGGATTCCATACCAAGAAGGTGCTGGGAAGAAAGGAATGAACATAGAACATAGACAAAATGCAGAGCAGTGGTGTTTGACATGTGAAATTACACCCCATGCTGCACCGACTCTGTAAACAGAACCCACTCTCTTCCATACAAACAACAGATGTGTACCAGATGCATACACAGGGATTGCAGTACCTCACAAACATCTGCCGCTAATTTAGAATCACCATAGTTATGAAAGTGAAAACTCGATTTATGTCCAAGGTGCGCGAAAAATGACCTGCAGTAACATCTCCTTCTCTCTCGAGTGCATCGTCAGTCTACCATTACATCATACATCATTATAAACCCACCCACCTCGAGCGATCACTCCATCCACCACTGTCATTTTTTAATGCAAATGCAAGTCAATTTATAGGTAAATGGTTCTCTTTTCTGGGAAATCATCAAATACAGTAGTTAACTTACATGTACCTGAATAGACATGCAGCAGAATGTTGTTAAAAGCCATACAGAAACCGTTCTGTATGTTATTGTTAGCTGACACTGCATGGTTGTGATTGATACAGAGTACATAGAAGCACATTGTATGTTATAACCTTTAATCACCAATAATTGCGTGGATATTCAAACACCCTCACTTAGGAACAATAGCTCGTTACATGATAACAACTCAGTATCTCTTATTCGACTGCCGTGCCGTGACATGCGGCCGGCGCCGTTCGTAGCTAGGTGGCGCTCCCGCGCTCAGCCGAGTTGTGGAGCGCCTCTATCACCGTTTGCGCGTACTGTCGTGGCGGCACTGTTAAATGTCGTGGCACTGTCACAACACTTTTCCCCCCTTGAAAAAAAAACACTTACTTCCTTGGAGACATGGACAGTGCGGAGACATCCATGGCCTCTTGTGAGGCCCTGAGGAGATCCTGCGGAGAGACACGAGAGTATGGTCGAAAATGTCCAGGACGGAAGCTCGTGCGTGGAACGTGCTTCCTAGACAAGATGATGGGTGAAAACTCCGTAGCAGCATCCATAGGTGTCGTGGACCTGGGGGTGTGCTCCAGCGAGAGGGGTCCCGCAGAAGGCAGCGTCGCGACTGGGGCCGGTTCCGGCGTACTCGGAAGCGGTAGCGACGTCGGCTGCATCAACACGTACGGTAGATCGGCAGCAGCGACAGGACGGGCTTCTCGGGCTGGTGGAGGCGAAGGAAGGGGCGGTGGCACCGGCGTGGCCACCACTCGTGGGTGCATCTGGTCGTAATGGTGAACAACCATGCCGCCGTCCGTACGTATTTCACAAAGCCGGCGGCCGCGAAGAGCCTTGACCACCCCTGGAATCCATTTAGGGCGAGATCCATACCCTCGTGCCCACACGTCGGCGCCCACCGAGTATTTTCCCGCACTAGGGGACACAGTACAAGGCCTGACAGGGTGAGGCAGATGCAGTAGACTGCGCGGTTGGCGGCCATGCAAGAGTTCACCAGGGCTGCGATCACCCAGAGGCGTGAAGCGATAAGAACTCAGAAATTGTAGCAGAGCATCATCTGTGGAAAAATCACTAAGGAATTTTTTCATCTGGCTTTTGAAAGTGCGTACAAGGCGCTCGACCTCCCCATTCGATTGCGGATGGAAGGGCGGTGCTGTAACATGATGAATCCCTTATCCAGTACAAAAATCACGGAAGGTCTGCAAAGAGAACTGAGGGCCATTGTCCGTGACGATCGTGGATGGAAGACCTTCTAGCGTAAAGATTTTGGACAAAGCCAGCGTCGTCGCCGCAGTGGTGGGCGACGGACATCTAACAACAAACGGAAACTTCGAGAAGGCGTCAATCAACAGTAGCCAATAAGTACTGAGGAAGGGACCAGCAAAGTCAGCGTGCACCCGTTCCCATGGCTGCTCCGGGTCAGGCCATGGAGAGGGCATTGTACGAGGTGCAGCCAGTTGTTGAGCACACTGACCACACGCAGCAACCATGTGGGCGATGTCCGAATCAATACTGGGCCAATAAACGTGCCTGCGGGCCAGGGACTTAGTCCGAGAAATACCCCAATGGCCTTCGTGCAACAGTTTGAGAACATCTTTGCGAAGAGAGGCTGGCACCACGACCCATGGAGATGCGCCATCCGTGGCCAGAAGAACAACACCATCACGAACAGACAGACGAAGATGCAAGGCATGGTAGTTGCGAATGGGATCCGATGCCCGGCCCTTGGCCCTGTCCGGCCAACCCCGTTGAACAAAACCGATCACCTTACGCAGGACCGGGTCCCGCGCAGTAGCCGACGCGACCTGCGAACCTGTAAGGGGAAAACCCTCGACTGCACGACGTTCTTCCTCATCAATGTGGAAACAGAGTAGTTCATCACGATCGAAAACCGGGTTGGGGCCCATCGCCACCGCGACAATGCGTCAGCATTGGCGTGCTGGGCCGTGGAGCGATAGTGAATCTCATAGTGAAAACGAGACAAGTAAAAGGCCCAACGTTGCAGGCGGTGAGCTGCCTTACCCGGGAGCGACGCCGATGGACTAAACAGAGAGACCAGCGGCTTGTGGTCGGTGATGAGGTGAAACAGAACCATACAAAAAAACGCTGAACTTTTTTAGAGCATAAATGATAGCGAGCGCCTCCTTTTCGATTTGAGAGCAACGCCGTTGCGCATCGTTGAGGGTCTTGGAAGCATAGGCGATGGGTCGTTCTGATCCATCCTCATACCGATGGGCCCCTAGGCCATACTGTGACGCGTCAGTCGCCAGAACCAAGTGCTGACCCGGACGGAATGTGGCAAGACAAGGCGCCGACTGCAAATGAGCCTTCAGGCAGACAAAAGCCTGCTCACACTCGTCGGACCAACAGAAAGGGACGTTTTTGCGTAACAGCTGATGCAGAGGATGAGCTACCGCCGCCGTGGATGGAATGAATTTGTGATAATAAGCAATCTTGCCTAGAAACGCCTGGAGTTCGTTGACCGTAGACGGCCGAGGTAGAGCGTTAATGGCCGCAACGTGCTGACGTATAGGACGTATACCCTCACGGGACAAGTGGAAACCAAGATACACAATGGAGGGTTGGAAGAACTGTGACTTGTCCAGATTGCACCTCAACCCAGCCGAATGCAAAACCTGAAACAGTGAACGCAAATTGCCCCTCAGTGGAGGCCCCCGTGACAACAATGTCATCCAGACAGTTTATGCAGCTGGGAACGGAAGCCGTGAGCTGTTCCAAAAACCGCTGAAAAATGGCCAGCGCGCCAAATGGTAACCGCTGGTACTGATACAACCCACAAGGAATGTTGATGACGAGAAATTCCTTGGAAGAAGCATCCAACGGCAACTGATGGTACACCTCCGATAAGTCAAGTTTGGAAAAGAACTGGCCCCCAGCGAGCTTGGTAAATAACTCCTCAGGACGGGGAAGAGGATAAGTGTCAATGAGGCTCTGAGCGTTGACAGTGGCTTTAAAATCACCACACAATCGCAGACTCCCGTTTGGTTTAGAAACCACCACGATTGGCAATGCCCATTCGCTGGAGGTAACAGGAAGGAGAATCCCTGAAGCTGTTAACCTGTTTATCTCAGTCTTGACAGGTTCACGCAACGCCACCGGAATAGGGCGTGCCCGGAAAAACTTAGGGTGAGCTGTAGGTTTAAGAGTAATGTGGGCTTCAAAATCCTTGGCACGACCCAGACCAGCAGAAAACACGGACGAAAATTCAGAACACAATCCATCCAGCTGTTGATACGGAATATCCTCAGATATGAGGTGCACATCATCATCAATGGAGAACCAGAACAACTGGAAAGCATCATAACCGAACAGGTTTTCAGTGCCCGCATGATCCACCACATAAAACGTGATGGGCCTAACAACAGACTTGTAGGCAGTGGAAGCATCAAACTGGCCAATGATAGGAATTTTCTGTTTATTATAAGTTCTCAGATTTCGCGTAACTGGAGACAACTCCAAATACGTGCGAGAATTAATGAGAGTTACTGCAGAGCCAGTGTCCACTTGCATGCGAATGTCTTTATCCAGAACACGAACAGTTCTTTGTTTGAGAAAGCACACAGTTAACATCCATGTCCGATGCCTCGTCCTCATCGACAGGAACTTTAGGGGACTGACACACAGAAGCAATGTGGCCTTTTTTCCTACATGAATTACACGTTTTGGACACGCGGCCCTGTCATGCTGTACGAAACAACGTGGACAAGAAGGAAGTGCGGAACGAACCTGCTTCTGTGGTTTCTGTTGTCGCTGCGAGCGTTGCGGCCCAACGCGACGTTGTTTACGCGAGTGAACCACCGCCACATATTCGTTAGTTACACAATAAGTCACACATTTCTTGGAAGGACAGAGAGGCAGGTTCCCGCAGAGGGGCTAACTGAGATAGCAGCTGATAGATCCGTGGGGAAATCCAAGATGAAAATAACGACTTACACATAGGAGCGTCGACAACGCCGAAAGCCAAGAAGTGTTGCCGCAAACGCTTCTCATAATCCTCCCAGTCTTCACCGGCCTCGTCGTAAGGAGGGAATGGAGGCGGAGAAGAGGAAGACAGATGATGAGTTAGCGACGTCGACAACGCCTGAATAGCAGCCGTCAGCTGTGTTTGTTGTTCAATGAGCGCTTGCATAAGCTGTTCCATGTCTGCCCCGTCACGAACACACAAATCCACAACACAGTGAAAATATCCGACCTCGTCGCCAAAAAGTGTTATAACCTTTAATCACCAATAATTGCGTTGATATTCAAACACACTCACTTAGGAACAATAGCTCGTTACGTGATAACAACTCAGTATCTCTTATTCGACTGCCGTGCCGTGACATGTGGCCGGCGCCGTTCGTAGCTAGTTGGCGCTCCCGCGCTCAGCCGAGTTGCGGAGCGCCTCTATCGCCGATTGCGCGTACTGTCGTGGCGGCACTGTTAAATGTCGTGGCACTGTCACAGCATTGTAAATAATGTTTTTAGGGTTTTAGAATACTTAAACAGTCTTGCACAGGGTAAAATACACAATCCATTCTGTAGCTATACAGTATATTGCAGTCCCCCAGTTGCTAATACATTACACCTTAGCTAAGAACATTTTATAAAAACCTGTAAGATGGTTGCTGATAATTTTAGCATCACATATGGGCTTGTGATCCGACAAATATAAATTTATTAATCTACATTTGGTGATCATCCACGTTAAACAATTTATTCCAGCATGGGCAAAAGTGACAAAGCAGATAAAGTTACTTAAATTGAAGAAAAATATGTATAAATTGAGAGAATATACGCCAAAATGCAGGGAAATGGAATGGGGATGACAGAGTACTTGGATGTCTTCTGCTTGGTGCAAGAAAATTCTTCTACATGGAAACGAGCATGCGACAGCAAGAGGAATATGAGAAAAAGTTGACATGGAAGCACTGGGTAAACAGGGAAACAGCCATTTTTCGTGGACACCAATAAGATGACTGGAACAGATTCTTTAAAGTGGGTGATCACCATATGTAGAGTAATAAATTTATATATGTCAGATCACAAGCCCAGATGTGATGCAAAAGTTATCAGCAATGATCTTATATAATTTTGTAAAGTGTCCCTAGATAAACCGCATTGTATTGCATTTTTAATGGCATTCTGCTATATGTTTATTGAGGTAATAGGGATACATGCAAGTTGACTGCTGTATTCGATGGTTTCCTGGAAAAGAGAACCTTTTGCTTCTAAATTGACTTGCATCTCTGTTGAAGGATGACAGAAAGTAGATGGAGTGACCACTTGTGATGGGGGTTGTAATGAGATATGATTTAATGGCAGACTGATGATACATTCAGGAGAGGGAGACATTGCTGCAGGTCACTTATCACCCATTTAACCATTTTTTCTGTTGTTCTCTCAGGGTGTATCAGTTGTGTGGTATAGCCTGCATCCAGCTCATATAGAACAGGGTGTTCTGTGTGTGACATAGAGCACTACCTATCTGCAATCGTTAATAGCAAACTTCTCCATACCACAGTCATCAGAGCATTTCCAGCTCATGTGTAACGAAACAGCTGGCCGCGGTGGCCGAGCGGTTCTAGGCAATTCAGTCCGGAACCGCGAGACTGCTACGGTCGCAGGTTCGAACCCTGCCTCGGGCATGGATGTGTGTGATGTCCTTAGGTTAGTTAGGTTTAAGTAGTTCTAGGGGACTGATGACCTCAGATGTTAAGTCCCATAGTGCTCACAGCCATTTGAACCATTTTTTTGTAATGAAACATGTCCATCGATGGAAAACTTGTTTCAATACACTCCATCAGACAAACGATGGAAAACTTGTTTCAATACACTCCATTAGATGAATGAAGATTTACGCAATGTACTCCATTCCCATGCCACATCTTGGACATAAATGAAGTCTTCATTTTCATAACTGCGGTGATTCTAAGTTAGTGGCACATGTTTGTGAGTTACTGCAATCCCTGTGTATACATCTGGTTGACAACTGTTGTTTGTATGGAAGAGAGTGAGTTCCATTAACGGAGTTAATGCAATATGGCGTGTAATTTCACATATCAAACACTGCTGCTATGCATTTTGTATGTGTTAAATGATTATTCCTCTCTTCCCAGCACCTTCTTGGTACAGAATTCATACACTATAACAACTCTACAGAATTGACAGCACAAGTTATTTACATAACATTATTCCAACTCCTTCCATCTGGAGCTCCATCATGCAAAACTCAAATGTTTCTTCTTCTTCTTAATCTTATTTATATCACCACAACACTCTCAAATGTATCAGGCACCTATCTACCATACACCTTTAAGGACTACTAAACGTCTCAGCATGCAAGCATATAGAGAGATGATTTGTAATTGGACAGATGACACAAGACCGGTACGGAATGGACTTTGAAGAATGGTAGTTACAATACTGGAATGAGAAAACTGCTCTGTACCACTGTTGCCTGTCTCTAATAGTTTGTAACTCTTTGCAAAATCAAAATATCCAACTGTATTGATTACATGAAACTCAGCTTGTTTTGTTGCTTCAAGAGACAACGAATGTGGCTGGTCTAGTATCCTCCTACTTCCGGTCAATTTCAAATTAAATCAGAGACAGTCCGGGGAGGGGAGCGGAGGGGGGTGGGTGGTTGAAGATGGAGGAAGAGTTACGAGATGCATAGAGACAGGTCATAGAGAGCTTTGCTCAGGGTCCTTAGCCTACAGCTTCGACAAAGGGGAAATGTATCACACTGCTCATGAAAGAACAACAAAGGAACCCTCTCTTGGATTGTTCTGTGGTATATGGTCCACATACAGTAAGGGCGGCAAAACTTTAAAATGGTCTGTGCAAGTGACATGTATCGCTGGTCACCTGCACCAATGGACAAATACTTGTATATTTAACCGGATCAATACACATAGTCGATGTCAACACACAGATGGCATTTGGTTCCCAATATTCTGGAAGAGAGAGATGGCGGAAAATCTTACTGAGTTCTCTACCAGGTGATGATGGTGAAGTTTTTATAGCTTTACTCCATTGGATGTTACAAAAATAAGGAGGAGGGGGGGGGGGGGGAGAGAGAGAGAGAGAGAGAGAGAGAGAGAGAGAGAGAGAGAGAGAGAGAGAGAGGGGGGGGGGAGACAGAGATACTGTGCTGTCAACAAAGACTTAGGCACCATTACACTGCCATGTTTCCAGCGTTGTAATCATAGGAACACGATAAAGGAGATTAGGACATGTACAGAGTGATATTGATGAATTGTAGGTGTTATGCTTCCGAATTTCTGTGCACATTTTGTTAATTTCCTCGTGTATGTTTGTGTGCTATTTTTCTTAATGTGAAAGCTGTCGGCCTTCTAACTAATGGAACAGTGCTGTCAAAATGTAATGGGATTTCAAGAGAATTAGCAGGGGTCTGTGATTCGACCGGGGGTATCTCTTACTCATGGAAATAATGTGGATTCAAATGCTATATATCAAAGACTATAAGATTCATGAGAATACCGTAGGTAAGGGATACTCTGGTGAAAGGGAAGTTGAGAGGTGAGCTCTGTACCACATCTTTTGAAGTGTTGTAGTCAAACATATTACAACCTCTCGTGAAGTGACTGCAGTGAAATAGTAAGGAGCTAATATGGAGGTTTTTACTGACAGACAAATATCAGTAGAAGTTCTGTCCTTTGTTTTCTCTATAAGTAAGAGAGAACATAACTGAGTTCTGTCTGCCTATAAATGGATGGACTAATAGCTTAATATGTAAACCAAATTTACATTTAGGGCTATATACTTACTTAGCAAGCCAACATACATTGTGCAGTGAGGAGACCCTGCACTACTATTAGTCATTCCCTTTCCTATTCCACTCTCAAATTGAGTGAGGAAAAAAGATTGCCTATATGCCTCCTTCTGAGTACCAGTTTCTCGTATCTTACTTTCATGGTCCTTATGTGAAATGTATGTTGGTAGTGGTAGTACTCTTCTGCAGTCAGCTTCAAATGTCAGATCTCAATAGTGTTCCTCAAAAAGGACATGGTCTTCCCTCCAGGGATTCCTATTTGAGTTACCTGGTGAGTGTAATCCAACTGCTGAAAAAAAATTACTTGGCATTCAAAGTGACTCTCATTATCAATTTAATTAATTAGCCTATTAATTTGATATCAATGACGTGCTGCCTGGCAGGTGGAAGTAATGACTATGGCACTACAGATATGACTCGGGAGATGGAGTGGTACTTGGGCATTTTTTTTTGTTGCAACGATATGTTTTAATGAAATTTCAATCACCCTCCTACACAGGGAGAGAAGACGTTGGTAACAAAATCAGAGGTATTACCGAATTTTTAACATGATACCTGGTATAAGATGGTGGCAAGTGTTTTAAGTGATATATTTGACTCGTGTAAATTATTACACAATTAAATTGACAGAGTGGTGCAAATTGACTGTTTCCCTCTATTTTGGATATCAAAATTGCGTCAGCTCTCCCATTGTCGCCAGCATTATCCAATCCTGAGGAGAGGTGAAAACCTCCATCTGCGTTTTTTTTAGTCATTCACACACACACACACACACACACACACACACACACACACACACACACAAAAGCAGGAAGTTGCGTCTTGAAAGACACAGAGACAGGAAGTGTGTCTGGAAGTTCCCAATCAACATAATGCTGCCTATTGATGCTTTTTCTGGGGCCACAAGATCAAAGGAGGCCAATATTAGGTCCGTGGTCAGTGGTATTCAGTATTGTGATGTTTTTACCTTCGTGGTGGCGCCCAAGCGATGAAAACTCACGCAGGAGACCCCAAATGGTGGCTACTATACCACACTTCATTCCATTCCTCAGTTCTTACAGTTATTACATGGGGCAAACTGATTAAATGAAGAATATGCATCAATATATTATAGTCACTGGTTTGAATTTTGTGTTGTGGGATCCTTCCTCTCCAGCACAGAATGGGTCTTTTTCCCAACAATTTTTTCTGGGAGGGGTGCAGGTGGGGTGTCCTCTGGTGGTGGAATTGTGTACTAGCTCAGTCAATCCATGTCTGTCAAGGGGAGCACACGAACAAAAATTATCCACAGAGACAACACAACTGATCTGCAACAGTGTAATTACATAATTAGGACATTTAATTGCTGGATGTGACCTTTTTCCGCCAAGTAAGGAGATTCAACCCCTGAAAATTGAATTTTATAAATAAACAGTACAACCTGTACTATGTAATTGACATTGACTTCATTTTCTTGTCACAAAAGCCTTCCTCTCCAGCACAGACTGAGTTTTTGACCCACCAATTTCCAGATGGAGGAGGGGAGGAGGAGTGGAGGATGGGAGGGAGCGCTGGGGGATTTTCCAGATGAGGACAGGTTAATTAATTGACAAATTAATTAATTAGTCAATTAATTTAACAGCAAAAGTGTGCTTCTCTCAGTTATGGGGTTTCCCAGAGCAATGGAGGAGGGGTGAGGGGTTTCTCAGAAGGACAGATTATCCCAGGGGGTAGTAAATCAGTGGCTTATAAATTACTTAGCTGAACAATAGATTAAAATCATAAATCAATCATATTTGCCTCTGAATGTATGCTTGACCCTTAATGTATGCAACTGCTTTAACAAAATGCCCCAGAACATATTTTGTCCCACAACTCTCCTGAAAGAGGTGCCAATTGGCAATTGGGAAAGTTAACAGCTGAGGCAATCATCCCTCTCTGGGTCTGACCTATACCAGGGGCATATACGATTCCTACCTGTCGACCTTTGGCTGGGTGTTATATGTTATCCACTCACATGTTATGCTTCAAATGCATGGGCCGGTGTCAAGGATTGCACAGGGAGGAGGACGAAAGAAAGAGGAACCCCAAAAGCTGATGTATAGGAAGAGGGGGCGATGGAGATGAAGAAAGGAAGAGAAAACAGATGAGGAGCTGTCTAAATTCTGGGCTATAGAAACTTTGGGACACATTCGCACAAATATCCAAGACACATTTCCCAAGAGAGCAGAAAAGGAATAGCAGGAGGATAGACATGTAGAACAGAAGGGGAAGAAGTGCTGCAAAAGGTGGGGCCCCATAGCCAAGCACAAACTTCCTGGAGAGAAGTGAGCCCCTGGGGAAGGGAGGGAGGGGGGGGGTTGTCCATTGTGAGAAATAATGCCTGACATTTGGTATTCCTGGCACACACTGTGGCTCTTGGATTAGTGAATTCTCTAATGATTTCCGAAATGGAATGTCCAGTATGTCTAACTCCAACTACAATTCTGTGTTGAAAGGTTCAAAGTATGTTAATTCCCATTTGGCCATAATCACATCGGCAACCTTCTAACGTGTATCATCTGAGTACAAATAACAACTCTTGTCAGTGCACTGCCGTTTTATACCTTGTGTACGTGATATTACCGCCATCCATATGTGTGCATATCACTTTCATCACCACAACATACATATTCAGCAAACTGGAAGATCAGTAGTTACCAGCTGTTTGTCTAGTGAGGTAAACCATCTCAAGACTATATCTGAAATAGAGAATCCTTTCTCAAATGAAAATCAAATCAATTTACTCAGATTATGTCAATAGGATAAACTAGAAAAACGAAGCACAAGAATATTTATTATCTACAGGATGTATACGTGGACAAGAAAAAGTAAATTCCCAGATTTCCCAGTTAAAAATATGCTTTGTCCAGGGTGAAAGTAAACTAATCCGTGTTAAGTGACAGTATACCTTTCCTCAGAACTGTAAAACTTATCAATCCTTTGAATGGTTATGGTTTTACACACCGGCGTACAGTTTCCCGTCCTTTTAGAAAACCAAACACAGTAAAAAAATAAAAAGAACAGGTCGTGGAATGATCTTTGATGTGCAGCAACATGTATGCTGAATATTTTTGTATTACAAAAGTATAAACTTGAATTCCTCCAAACACCGCATGTTACTTTCAGAAGCATTGAACTCGAGACTGCGATGCGCTTTTTTTAAACCAGTCATAGCTCATGTCATGTGATCTCGCCAGCCAATGACAACAAATATTCAGAGCATAAGACACGTGATGTAGTAAGCCAACACCAAAATCACTGTTAAGCAGCACGTACACACAAATAGGAAACGTTAATGATTTAAATTAATATACATAGCGTTGCTAAAAGGAAAGCAAAGCTTTCACATATACTATTGGTCTTGAGGATTAATAAGATGCAAGAGAAGCTACACTTTCAAATATAATATTGATCTTTTTTGCACATGTTACACTTTAAGATACATCACACACATGTGCTGGTAAAATTTTTAATAACAACATAAACGTCTGATCTTCTGGCCTCGAAATTTTTCTAGATGGTCGTCCTCAAAGAGTTTATTTTTAAATGAGAGTTAAATGCTCTGTGATTTAAGAAATTCATTGTACATTCTCGCACATAGATCATCTCGCATAACAGGAAATTTACTTTGAAAGTAATGCTTTTCAAACAACCATTCGCAATATTTTCCCGCGACCTGTTAGAAATAGGTTTGTTTCAGCAGGTGTCAGAGAGCGCCAGATACTAGGTGTCACCATGCTTGCGCACCTACGATGACACACAAAGCCGATGTGTAAAACATTGAAAGATCTTGAATCATGAATTTGCAGAACGACTTAAGTCCCTCGAGGTACGTTTTCAGAAACAAAAAAAATACTGTCCATTATCTTATGGAAGCGAATATTGCACTAAAATAATGCATTATATGTTACATACACCGAAACTACATAAGACTGTCATTACAAAAGCATTATCTTGTACTTCCTCCATGTTCAAAGTTTTGTTTTAAAAAAGGAGGGCAAAGTCGTTTTTCAAATTAACTTCAGTTTTGCTTCTTATGTGATAAAATTCTGGCATATAAACATATCATATTGTATTTTCTTTATTGACAAACACATTCAGAATACAGAGAACGGTAAATCATCCAGGGAAATAAACATACTGGGCAAAATTTCCAAAACGAAATTGCTATTTATTTTACTCATTTTCCTTTGTTTCCCAAGCTGCAATTTTCACATAAAATGCTTTAGATTCATTACAGTCGGGAATGTACTTCAGCATTTTGCGTATGTTTTTAATTTTATTTTCACTGATTGGACACACACCATTTGGATAAGCATGTCTGTGTGATACTTCAGGGATGTGTGGATATGTTGGCCCAAGGATGGAAGAGTGTTGAATTATTCCTCCTATGAATAGTTTTGCCACAACTATTCCGATCTGTTCTGCAGAAAAGCAGAGTTCCATAAAAGTTGAAACAGTGAAAGATACCTTTTTATCTCTAGGAACGTCCATAACAGACGTCTCTATGGAATTGGCATTTCTTTTGTAATAATGTGTCCAACAGTTGTTGTAATCATAAACATCCTCACTTTCAACGATTGTAAATGTAAAATTTCCTTTAGTGCTAGACTATGTATATACACATGTCCTTCATTGTGTAGAGTCTATCCACACTCATCAATCGTCTTTTCACTACTGCGAAGTCCCTATCATTTGGCAGAAAGGACTGTCCTCTATTAGAGAAAATAAGTCTGATGTTCAAAAAACGGCTCTGAGCACTTATAGCCATTAAAAACCTGATGAGAGTGTTGTTCTTATTCTGGCCTGGACAGCCATCACAAAACAACCAATGTTCTTTAACATTATAGATGAGGTACAGGTATTGAATAATGGACGAGAAAACTGCATATCTCATTTGGACTTATCTCAGCTTTCCCTTCATGGTAGATGTAGAAGGATACTGAATTAGTTTTATGTTATGCACAGAGAAAACTGGAATTGTCGGTTGACGATAATAATACATGTCCTGAACTGGTATCTTAGGCAAGCATACATTTTGCATGTAGTCAAATGTTACAGCAAGAAAATCCTCTCTCACAGTGTATAATGTGGTTGCATCTTCTAGTGTTTTGTAGGACTTTTTGCTGTGACTTCTGAACTAGGGATTCTGCTGCAGCTACACGTTTAGCACAATCATTAAGTGCACCGCTTTTCACTTTAACACGTAATGCATGTGTCTACATTGGGCCCAGCAAATCTCAAATGGAAATGGTTATTGAAATATCTGTAATAATAGTGGTAAGACACATTACTTTCAGGATATTTGACAAGAAACATGTCACGCATAGATTTCACAGTTAGCTCAATGTTTAAGTAGAAAACATCTGTATTTCCATACTAGGTTTGTGTAGTTGGAAATGATTCAATATGGGCATGAACAGAAGCAAGTATATCAGCCTCTTTTGCATTCCCTGGTTTGTGTTTTCTGCGGTTGTCTTTAGGAGACTTGTCACGAAGCAGCAACTTACCCAATCTCTTCACCCTGGATTCGGTAACACAATAAACACTGAGGAAGGCTTTCTTACATTCCTCTATCTACTTGTCTGAATCTTTAACGTAATACTTGAACATAGCTGCCTCAGTACCAGGGTCGTCTTTCCTTCTTGTTCGTCTTTTTATGGTAATACTTTCAGTTTGTCCCTGTAAGAACACATCTTGTTCATTCTTAATGTGAAAATATTTCATGTAATTAACTGCTTCGAAGTATGCATTTTCGGAAATCAAGATGAGACATTGTTTCCTGCATCTGAAATATATGACAACTTTTTTATAAACAAGAGTCTACATTACTAATAATTACCAGTCTCAGTAAGCTACAATGATGTGTACAAGAATATTGTGTAGAACAATATTATGAAACAAAATTAAATCCAAATTGCTTAACCCCCAAGCAGGTCCTGTTTGTGTAGCTGAAACTAACTTCCCCACAAGATTCACATGCTCCAAACCTTTAACCTTGGTACACTTTATTGTAGCTCTCTTGTATTCTGCAGCTCTTTTCATTCCTTTCCTCGTGTTTTGGTCATTATTTTCTTCATTTCCAACAACACCAATACATAAAGAACTGCTTGTAGACGCCATTTTCGTTTGCAACTAACGTATCGCAGGGCTACCCCAGAAACAAAAGTAATATAGACGTTTCACTAACTTAAAGCTATACATGAATCTGTTAACAATTATCATTATCTGACAAGCAAAACAACTCAAGTCCTGGACTAAGGCTGTTTTGACAGTAAACACGAATGTTCTGTTACTGGAAATAATGTACAGAAGTTAGGTACTAAAGTCTCTTTGGTATTAAGTGATGCATGTTGGGTATTGGAACATTGCTGTGCAGATAACTCTGAACCATGAAAATGTGGACTCAAGTCGTTTTGCAGATTCACGATTCTCTTACATTGTCATAAAAGAAACAAGACATCAGAGGATACTCCAAGAGCATAGGAATTTCGTGAACCATACTAAAATGCATAATTCAGCTTAAAGTGCACATTCGTATGTCCAGACTCGAATGTAAATTTTCTTGGACTACCAGTACTGTATTATCTCATGTTTGGTTCTTTATTATGGTATAATGCCATACGCACTAGAAGATGAAAACATTCACTTTTGAAATGCATTGAACAGTTCAAACCAGCCAATAGAGTGGAGTTAAACACTGCGTTTCACATAAATTGACTGCCTCAGCGGAAAAGATTAATAAAAGCCAGATCTCTTTAGCAAACCGACACAAATAACTTCATTGTTCTGCAAGGCGATTAATGCTCGACTGTCAGAAAGGTGGAAATAAAATAAAATCTGAAACTGATAACATATTTTAGCCTTCCTTAATTACGTGAATGAATTTTAATTCACTTGATAGCTCCCGGCCACAGAAATCTGTTTTGTTTTAAATTGATGTGAGAGCAATAAACAAACACTAAACGTAATCACAGGTTGCATGGAGACTACTCGCCTCCCCACTACAATTCATACTGCTCTGTGCATCAGCCCCGGATCAACGATATTTCCGAACTGCGGCAGTACTAGATAGTGGTTGCCCCCTCCCACTACCTCCCTCGAGTGTTTGAGATAGGATACCAAAAATTTAAAAAAATCGACTTTGTTCATTTTGTAGTGCACACATTTCTGAAGAGTCTGATATATAAAACATATGTGTTCGAGAAAACGTAAGACATGTTATTTCGTCTAAAGTGTGTCAAACTTCAGCATTCTTCATTCACACGTCACTGCATTTCGTTCTGTGGAATTCAAACATATAATATTTTGTAATGGGTGCCATAAAAAAAAGTGTTAAATCTTATTGGACTTAACTGCTAAGGTCATCAGTTCCTAAGCTTACACACTACTTACCCTAAATTATCCTAAGGACAAACACACAAACACCCATGCCTGAGGGAGGACTCGAACCTCCCCCAGGATCAGCCGCACAGTCCATAACTGCAGCGCCTATGACCACTCGGCTAATCCCGCGCGGCTGTAATGGATGCCAACAAACTATATTCAGGACAGTGGAAATTAAAATGTTCTATGGTGCCTCTCCTGCTCCCAGTCGGCCAGTTTGACATCCAGCCCCTCTCTTAAAAAAAAAAAAAAAAACTCGCAAATAATATTGGATGGGATTATTTCTAACCGGGAGACCAAGAACTCTTCAGAAAATCTGCACTCTTTATTGCCTGTTAGCTAATAACTTGCTTTTTGCGTAATGTAAAATTAAGTATAGGATACATGAAACCAGTAAAGACAAGAAACAAGCAAGACAGTGCACATTTCTTCCATCCTTAAGTCCTAACATTTTTTTTCTCTCTAATCTTGCTATAGCTTTACATGGAGTGCTTTCCTTTCTGGGAAAGAATTTATTGCCTCATCAAAGTTCGTCAAACTTTTTGCTACATGAAAAAACCAAATGTCGTCGTCTAATGCTGAAAAAGTTGTTAATACAAACAGTACACAAAACCAGTGTGGTTTCTCCATCTGATTATGTGTATTTTGTTACTGTCTGCTAGGTACAACGAAATAGGCCTGTCTACTATTACAGCAGTTGTAACACACACCAAATAAACAACTGTTTTGACGCAAATGGTTATTTTTATAACATGTCAGAATATAATTCACGAAGTACCAATATCAAATACCTAATTAGGCCTACTACAAGCAAAACGCTTTATGTTCGAAAATAGTTTCACATTTCATTCATACGCCCCAACTTCCCAAGCATGAGATCGAAAAGTAGTAGTACGAAATTTTTATGTAAATTTGGATTCCTCATATTCTTCCATAATCTGTTTGATGTCCCCATTTCTTCTCCTTCCGCGTTCTAAGAAACAATCTTGTCATCACTAATTCTGTAACTATTCCTGCCAGTGTCAAAACTTACCCTCTGGTAACTTCACTAACCCTGCCACAATCAATGGTTTAGTTATCCCGCGTTTATTCTCTGGTTAGGCAGTATTACGTGTCCGCACAACGAGTTTTCCGCGCTACTCCCAGAAAAGAACTTAAGCGGCTGCTACCGGCGTCTGTACAACTGGCCGTTACTAGTGTAGCAGTCTGGCCAAAAAATTTCTACCAAAATTTCATTTTCTTGGATACACTCAGAAGATAATATGTAATCTTACTTCCCTGTTATTCCTGTTAGTCGTTTATTTCCACTCTGATAGTCTGAATCTATGGATTTCGCTGGTAATTATAACAACACTGATCATTCGCAGACCCAGTCAACCACACAAATAATCAGCAATTGGCATTCATTCGTTCGGCTTTATTCCGCTCAGCTCGCATAGCCCGATCCCCTTCTGTCTGCAAGAAAGTTTATTTCTAAAGCGACAGGGATTCCCCTGGCAGAGACATTACGCACACTATGCACACATTCAAAAATCAACTTGTGGTTCATTCGGAAATAAACTTAGAATATGTTCAAAAACCAACAGGACATATGAATAATCGATAGACCACCGTGCGCTGGATACTCGGCGCTTTGTGAAACAAGGTTTTTTCCTCAATAATATGAATTTGGCGCACCCCCTCCCCTGAAATTGCCGCCTGGGGCAGTTAACCTGGTTTGCCCCCAGTGAATCTAGCAGCTTCCGTGTGCCAGTACAATTTTTGCAGGTAGCATCTTGCTCCTACTGCTTATACAGCTAACAGCCACACTTCTGTAGCCAGCAGTGGGAGAAGGTACTACAAATGCGCAACTCAGCTGCGCATGCACATAAGCCCGCTCACAACTGCTCAAACGAATCTAATGTCAACAGTTGTGGCGTCACGCTCATTGGAGGCAATTTGTTGTTACGAAGCATTCCACAGTCTTCCTAAGGCCTTTGACACATTTTGCTGTTGGCAGACGCTTGTGTGAGCACTGTGTTTTGTTGTTATATATGGCGCATTTCCTTTGCAAACTTAAGTTTTATTTTCGTATTTTTTTTCTCTCGTTCATTTACTGCTGCAGTATTATTCTGCAGTAGCGGGCTACAGTAGTATCCTTTGTTACAGTTTTGTTTCTTACCAGCCAAAATTACAAAAATTTAACTGAAAACTAAAACAAAAAATTCCCGGAATTCCTAAAAATTCCCGGGTTTTTTCCCGGTTTTCTCCTGGATGAAAAAATTCCCGGATTTTTCCCGTATCTTCCGGTTGTCCCGGGTCGTATACACCCTGATCTACCTCAGTACTTTTAATCAAACAGAAGAAAATTTTGACTATATATCACAACATCTATAGATGCAGAAGCAAAATTGAAAACATTTTTATCTCAAGATTTAATTTAATTTATTTAATTTAATTTGTAACAGTAGAACATAAATAAATCTGATGTGATCATAGTTCAAACATACTGGCTAGAGTGACATTATGAAACTGTTGTTTTGTGTGTTAATTACTGTGAACAGGAACAAAAATATGCTACTTAAATTTGGGAAACATTTAAAAAGACGGGTAATCCAAGTTGTGATTAGACTACTGAAAGAAAAACACTCACAAAACAATTAGAAATTGGCGTTTTTCTTTGAGTCTCAACACTTTAAAGAACATCGACAGTCAGTGTCAGATGGGTGTAGCAGCTGATTTTGACATCTGCTACTGCTGAGAACATGCAGCCTATACATCAGGGCGGGGCGATTCATCACAAGCAGCCAGTGAACTTTATTGGCGGCCAGCTGCATGAGTGATATCGATGATGACTTATCTGCTCGGAAGAAATGAAGAGTGAAAAAGGCAAATGCACAGCTCTCCTGTGCACCCCACGCTTTTGTGGCCTTGACAGTGAATGAGGCAAGGCGTAAAGCTGGACTGCGGCACACCATGAAGTTTGAGTCATTTCTAGCTGATTACAAACATTACTTTGAAATTGCTTTTCCCCTTAAGAAAATGAAAGTAAAAGGCAAAATTAACACATGGATAACACAGGGCATAAGAAAATCTGGAGAGCAACTCAGAATGTTAAGTAAATCAGCAAGGCAAAATCCTGCTTTGAAACAACGTGTTAAGTGTTATAGGAAATTATACAAGAAAGTAATCACTGCAGCAAAAAAGTTAAATAATGATTCATATATCAGTAGAAATAATGGCAACAAAAAAATGAAATCAGTTTGGAAAGTGATCAATAGTAACTTAGGAAGAAGCAAAGTAAGAAACAACATTGTTATTAAAACTGAGGACAAAACTATAAATGATCCATTACAAATTGCCAATATATTCAACTGTCATTTTACAAGTGTAGTTCAAAACCTCATACAAACCCAAAGTAGTACAGACATCAGTCATAACATCACATTGAATTCCGAAACTATGTTTTTGTATCCTGTAACAGTACATGAGGTAGAGAATGCCATCAGCAAACTAAAAAATAAATTATCCTGTGGCACCGATGGCATTCCAGACAAAATCATTAAACACAGCAGATATATTTCTCCTCTTCTTGTAGATATAATTAATGCATCTTTCAGTACTGGCACTTTCCCTAGAAAGCTGAAACAATCAATTATAAAACCATTATACAAAAATGGGGATCATTATGATGTAAAAAACTACAGGCCTTTATCAATGTTATCTTGTTTTTCAAAAATTATAGAAAGAGTAATGTATGGAAGACTCTCTACTTTCCTAAAAAAAAGTGGAGTATTGGTCAATGAACAAAATGGCTTTCGAAAGAATAGATCAACTGAAACAGCTATATACAACTTTCTAAAACTTGTCCTAAATTCCATTGATAATAATGAAGTAAATTGTGGGGTCTTTTTAGATTTATCAAAGGCCTTTGACGTTATTGATCATAAACTACTGCTCGAAAAACTTTCTTGCTATGGACTCCGTGGTACTGCTCATGCATGGTTTAAGTCATATTTATCTGGCAGATGCCAGAAAGTAGAAATAGTTCATGATGGAAAGTCATACTTTTCTGGTTATAAGGAAGTTAGTTATGGGGTGCCCCAAGGTTCGGTGTTGGGACCCCTGTTGTTATTGATCTTTATAAATGACTTGCCAAACTCTTTAACACAGGCTGATTGTGTACTTTTTGCTGATGATACAAGTCTCTTTATTAAAGCTCAGAATGAGACTGACCTTAACAGCAAAATTGAAACAACAACAGTTGAAGCAAGTAAATGGTTCAGGGACAACAGTTTATTTGTGAATGAGAAAAAAAAAACATTATGGATGAATTACAGACATGTTTCAAATAATATGAAGCCCAATACAACTGTGAAGCTAGGCCAACAGAATATACTACAAACGCCAAATACAAAATTCTTAGGAATTTGGTTAGATGAGCATCTAAAATGGGACAAGCATATAGATGTGCTCAATAAAAAGTTCAGTAAATGTTGCTATGTATTTAGAATGCTCAAAAATTGCTGCAGTGATCAAACAGTATTGTGTACATATTATGCATTTATGCATAGTCTTTTGCAATATGGTGTCATATTTTGGGGCAATTCAAGTCAGGCAAAACGCTTCTTTATTATTCAAAAACGAGCGATAAGAATCATAAAAGGAGCTGCACCTAGAGATATATGTAGGGACATTTTCAAGGAATATAAAATCATGACTCTTCCATCCATTTACATCTATGAAAGTATATGCTTCCTGAAGTCTCACCCCCAGTTTTCTTCTTTAAACAGTGAGTTCCATGACTATACAACAAGACAGAGTAATGAATTTCACAGAGAAGTGCATAAGAAAGCCCATTACAACAAGAGTGCAATATACCACCCAAAAATTCTCTATAGTGCTCTTTCCTTAAAAATAAAAAGGATTCAGCAGCTGAGCAGTTTTAGAAGTGAACTCAAAAGAATGTTAATCAGTAATAGTTTTTACAGTGTTAGTGAATATATGAATTCTTCAGAAAGATAGCGTGCCTTCACCTATCTTATAAGTTACTCATATACAAACTTGTGTTGTGGGGTAGACTCTTTTATGTACACACAAAAATTAATTAATCTGTCAATATAGAGTGTTATAATCATTTCTTGTTGCTGTCCATTATACACAGAATATATGTAACTTATTTGTGTCCTATATTGTTACAAATTTATATCATGTAAGCTATAATTGTTTTGCCCATATATTTAATTCAGATTGTTCACTGATAGTTTTTACATAATATGTTGTTATTCATATTTTTTTCTGTATGTAACATATGACAAATCCCATATCATTGTACATGATAAAACGGGTGCTCAATAAACAAACAAACAAACCATCGCCCCACATGACTGTTCTCTCAGCAGGTCGTCAGACGTGTGAAAACAGAGTAGCTTAGCGTCCTGACACATGACAAGAATCAAAATATGCACACCACATAAAACTACTACATTCTCGATCTCTAGCTTTGTAAGTGCCACAAATGCTAGATGCCAAGAAAAAAGGAAATTCCACTGCTCACAAAAACGACAGACTACATTACTGCTAGTGCTGCAGACACAGAACATTAACATAAACAGTATGAAACACTAGACGATCCACAGTTTACAAAATTGTCAGTTCTTTTGCTTTGCGGGTAACACTCGGTCTTCTTGTCGGCCTACATCCTCCTGAATCGCATTGATGTTGACCTAAACATCATCTTGTGCTTCTTCTTCCATCCTCATATTTACATCTTTTAAACATTCAGACAGGCGCACACCCTTTTCCGGTCCACCTGTTATGTTTCACACACGTCTGCAAGCATACGGTCAATCTCAACCATGTGTTCTGCTATCATTCCACCTTCTTCTATGCCGCTCTCTGTAATCAGGTAAGCCGTAATTATCTCGCGCACATCCATGATGGCAATCTACATCTACAGCTGCACTGTGAAGCACATGGCACTAGTTATTAGGGTATCTTCCCGTTCCATTGACATACTGAGTGCAGGAAGAATGATTGTTTGAGTGTCTGTGTGTGTGCTGTAATTAATCTTGTCATATCCTCACGATTCCTATGTGAGCAATACACAGGGTCTTGTAGTATATTCCTAGAGTCATCATTTAAAGGTAGTTCTTCAAACTTCGTGAGTAGGCTTTCTCATGATAGTTTACCTCTAAGTTCAAGAGTCTGCCAGTTCAGTTTCTTCAGCATCTCTGTGACATTCTCCCATGGGTCAAATATGTGACCAAATGCGCTTTCCTTCTCTGTATACATTCAATATTTCCTGTTAGTCCTATTTGGTATGGGTCCCACACACATGAGCAATACTACAAAATCGGTCGCAGATGTGGTTTGTAAGAAATTTCCTTCGTAGACTTTTCCAAGCATTCTACAAATAAACTGGAGTCTACAACCTGGTTCACGTCTTCTCTCATCTCCAGCAGTTTCTCCTCTCTTTCAGTTTGTACAAATATTTTTCGTACCTGCTCTAGTTTCAGTTATCGTGCCAATCAGATGACTATGAACTTTGCACAGTAGGCTTTTGTCACCTAGCATACTATGTGACTATTTTCGTCCAGTACTCCCATACACCGATTTCTCTGTAGGCCTAATTCCTTTTCCAGAAATTCTGAGTACATTTCACTATATTTCCGGTTGTACAGACGATTGTAACTCGACTTTGAACTCTCGTCGTAAGTGCTGTTGTCCAGTATTCCACCAGGAACGTCATCTCAGCTTCCACATACAATAATTTATTTATTTATTTATTTATTATTATTATTATTTTTTGTTTTGTTTTGTTTCTGCTTCAAAGACAAGATATCAAGCGTTTTCTCACGATTTAACAATCTCTGGCACTTTTCTTCTAAATCTCGTCTTAGTTTTTAACAGTCTGTTTCGGTTTTTCTATAGCAGTTATCATTGCTTAGTTTCCCTGAACCTTCCACTCCAAAGGATATTGTTATTTGGAGATGAATTATACTCGGTTTTGTTACTAGGTGTATCTGTGGCACCGAAGTTTTAATTGTGCCTAATTCTGCCATTAGTTCCATGTGCATTGGTTCTCCCTTAGTCACGTCATCAAAACTGGAATCTTTGAGCCCTGCTCTATTGTATTCGTCCTCTTTATGGAGCCAAGGATCCACAATACTGTCTACTTTTGTTTGTTCTTTTACCAAAGACATTTTCAGACTTGAAAATCAGAAGTACAAAATACAAGCCTAATGAGCATCCTCCACACAGAATTCGTCACATGCCAAATGGCTCGAAAGTTTCGCCTACAGCTTTTAATCAGGACCCTCCTTCCTAATTCCATCTATTGTCCACATTACTCTTTTATAAAGATTTGAGAAGAGTTAAGATTACAATAACTTTCTAGTTAACTTAGCTTTCATGTAGAGTTGGCTCCATTTCCTGTCTAGGGATCTGATTTTTGAAGCTGCAAATGTCACATTTTAGGGCCTCACAGTTTCCATTTCCTGTCTAGGGATCTGATTTTTGAAGCTGCAAATGTCACATTTTAGGGCCTCACAGTTAAATTGATCTAAATATAAATTTGAAGATTATTGTTTCAGAATTTTTGTTTTTACATAGACATATTCTCACATATTTTAGTATATCATACAGTATTCTGAATTTCACATTAACAAAGCCAAAATTACATTGTTCGCACAAAATACAAAAATACATCCAGTCACATCAGAGGCATGCTTACAATTCCCACACTCTGGAGAAATAATGATATTCCAATTGGTTTACAATTTTCCTTAACAAATGAATTTCTACTAGTTTCTGTTACATTCTTAATTTCAATTATTATTTCATAAATGAATCCAGAAATAAACGTAGTAACCAGTACAGTATTGCATAATTAATAACAGAAATTTTAAGTGTGTCAATAGTTCATAATTTCAATTTTTTCTAACATTCAGAACTAGTACTTTTCGATTATAACATCAAGACTAAAACAATTTATAAAGTAATTCATTTTCATAAATTTCAGCTTGAAATGCAACATATTGTGTATAAATTTATATGAAAGTTTTCAAACAAGCAACTGAGATAATACTGATCTGCCCAAAATTCGAAAAATGATACTGGTATCGACAACTACTGCTGAGGGAAAGTAATGCCAGAGGAGGATGTCCTGTTACAAGGTGCAAATTCAAACTATGTGTAATTGGCATTCTAACAATACTGCTGTTTCTTTCTAAGGCTGATGATTGCTGTGCCGTTGTGTATTGCTGAAATTGCACGGGTCCCTGTGCATTGACGAATTGGGTGTCTCAAACCACTGCAATCCAAGACACTGTAGACTGCTGTGTCACTCACGATTTCCTTTGTGATGACACTTTTTTTACTCTCTCCACTCAAGAACTCGTCCCCTCTATCGTTTGTAGCTGTTTCACATTATTGTGTTCGATTTACTATTCTTCACCAAAAAGCATTAGTCCTTACAACAGCAAACCAGCTGCATAACCCCCATGTACTTCCCCTTTAATTGTTTGTTGTGGCTATTGGATTCCAGTAATGGGATGCTTTAAGGACACAAAAGGCTTCACTACTAAATAAACCTAACTGTGTTGCCAAATACGAACAAGTGTCTCTTTTATAATACTTAACGAATATTATGGTTCTTCAATTATGAATGGAAAACTGTCACTTTGAAAGAATGACAGTACAAATCATACTACTTTTGGCACACAATACACTTCCTAACAATGCCTGGGTCTGGACCAGTTCAAGAATATTTTTCCCCAAAAGCCGCTCTTCATTTAGTGCCGCCCCCCCCCCTCCTCCTTCCTCCCTTTTCATTCATATATTTTCATCCCTGTCAATTTTTGCTACTAATTGTGATATACACTTAGGCTCTCCTGGCATACTCTCAACTTGGGGCCCCAAGAGACTGCTATTAATTGTGATACATCCTGTACCGGTTGAAAATCTTGCAATTGTGGTGCCTCTAAGGCCCTCTCATCTAGCCACCCCAAGTGGCTGCTTTTGTTGCTTGGACCTAAAATCCCCCCTTGCCTAGGCTCAAGTACACTTATATTAACAGCTGACTTCATTCCACTTTCATGCTGAAGTCGCCATTGCTGCACTACATTTCCAAATTAATCTGTCACATTGTCACTGATCACAGAAGCTTTTTCATAACTGTTCAAATAGTAATATGTTCCACCTATGGAAGTTATTTGTTGATAATGATGATAGTGTTTCATCCACAGATCTAATATATATTTACATCCACCTTTCGATGAATAAACTGAATTGTTAATTACTTTTGCCTTACGAACCTATGTAATACTTTCAAATTATTAATCATCACTTTAGCAAACTCTTCAGATAATTTATACATGACGTGACTACTTGCGAGCACCCTTTATGAAACCTGACAATGACTCTCCCACTCAGCTACAGGCACATAAACAGTAAGGCATGGGCTTTGTTAATGTTAGTAGTGAGACAACGTCCTTGTCAGAAACAGGCATGCATAGCTCTGTGAATTCCAGAAATCAGCAATGTGTAAGGAGTACAATTTACTGTGTCATAATATTAACTATAGGTATAGTCCTTGCCAAGCATTATCAAGTTGGAAACTGTAACTGTGACTATCATACCACGTAGATATTGCAAGAATTATGAAGGTGTTTTGTCACTTTGTTGTCACTTTGTTCTTCCTGATAAAGCTGTTGTCTGAACCTTTCGCCTAGCAATTTGGTGCTGCGAGCAATTAATTCAGTTTTTAAGATAAAGTAAGCTTGCTGGTGAGGTGGGCACATAATAATGTCCAACACCAATGCAGCTGCTTCCTTTTACGAATTGCTGATCGCTGACATAAATTGTTTGTGATAATCTGAGATGTATTGAAGAGTGAAAATATATTCCGTAACAGTGAATAAAATTTGTGGTTGGTCAGGTATAAATGGTGGAACCCGTAACAGCAAACAGGGTGTGAAAGAATCACTTGATCTGATGGATGGACGGTTCATTGCTCGTGAGTGTGGTTGCGATGCAGAAGAATCACCAGAACAGTCAATTTCTTCACATTTGGTTTAACTCACATCCTTCCATAGCAGAAATATCCAAAGCACTGTGTTTGTCTAACCAATACAGGTGTTTCAATTTTATCAGCGATTTCTTCTTTACACACCACAGTGTCCACAGTTTGCGTTCCAGGAAGAGTAATCTCCAAAACCTGTATTTAACTGCAAATTTCTTGAACCTCGACATTGATGGTGTGCAACAGGTTATGATTGTTTTCCATTATGGTGCCATATTTTGCTGACCACAACATAAATCGTCCACACTGAAATTCGTTTCTTCAGTTTTGGAGTCCAAATTACTGGTACATGGGTAATACTGGTACATGACATGTAACAATGTACATGAGCTTCATGTCTACAGAAATATGGAACAGCACATGTAACAATGTACATGACCTTTAAGTCAGAAATACATTTATTACTCACAACACATGACACACATTATGTTGTTACGTAAGAGCACAAAGCACTCATGGAAAATCTGTAGATACAAGTTTATATCAAAGGTAATACACAGCAAAGTTGATTACTAGATAAATTGTCTCCCCAAGAGAAAGCAAGGCTTCAATAAGGTAAGCATGTTCTAATGGATGTAGGTTCAGGTAGTTATACAGAGATGAAGAGGTTTGCATGGGATGGATTAAAGTGGAGAACTGCATCAAACCAGTCTTCCGAATGAAGATGACAAACAGTAGACATGTACTGTGTGACAGGGCCCTACTTGTAAGAATACTGGAGGGTACACTATAACCACTGCCCCCTCCACCCTTGTTTCTCAACCACAACAATGCTGACACCCTGTCCAGTCTTCAGTTCACTTTGCTGAATGAATAATACATCGTACAAGCACTGGTCTAAAAGCCTGTTTTATAATGTCACATAAAAAACTGCTGTACATTCTCAAACATTCCTGTAAAGTGCTGTACAATGAGCCAGGCAAGCAGGACCCTACCAATTAGCCCCTTCTTCAGTTTCAGCTGGGATTTCCTTTACTAATGACTTGATGTAGCCCAACAGGGCAGAAGACACAACAGTAAGATTCAGTAACCACACTGGCCATGTGTCAGGACATCCCTTTCCAAACCAACAAGTAGGTTGCCTATTGTTCAGATGCTCGTGGACATAAATATTGAAGGGAGACGGTGCATCATCATGTTGAAAGTACATATAGGATAATTCACAGACAGAACTGCACTTAAAATTCAAAATTATTTGGCCCAGTTGTTTGCACATGTTTATGATTCAGGTGTACTTGCTGCTCACCAGTACCTTTAACACTATATTCTTTGAAGTGTACGTTACACGGATAAATAACAACTCTTATTGATGAACCATAGCAATAATTACCTCATTTTCTACTGTTTGAAGAATTCTCTGTTAAGCATCCTGGCCAACTCTGTGTGACTTGAATAACACAGTTTCTTGAATGTTTCTATCCACAGTTACCGTGATCAACTAACAGTACTTCACAAAAAGCAGGACTTTTT
Organism: Schistocerca americana; assembly: GCF_021461395.2. NCBI lineage: Eukaryota > Metazoa > Arthropoda > Insecta > Orthoptera > Acrididae > Schistocerca > Schistocerca americana. Next base: position 388,792,077 of record NC_060124.1, read on the forward strand.
TTTAAAAAAAAATCTGATAATTTATATGTAATCAATAAATTATTTATCCTTTATGTAGTGGGGTAATAAATGTGCTCTAATCTCAATATGAGTAGAAGATAATACATCGAAAATATGCTATAGTATTAAATAGTGGTATTTAATTGGTTCAATACAATATAATTACCTTGAAGTAATTTACAGTCTTTCACAGTTGTGCTTCCTTTGAAAGTGTATTTTTCAATAGAATGTACTACTGAGAGAAGAGCAAAATTATTATCTCGAAAAATATAGCTATAAAATTCATCACAAGACACATCCTTGAAACTGTACTGGACCTATAAAATTCCTTAGCTGAGTCTATCAACAAAGAGCTCATTTCTTCTGTCCACTGAGCAACTATGAGAGGACACACTGGTTCAGCAGATGCATTGCTAGCAGGAAATGCAAAAAAAAGTGGCAATTTTTTTTCAAAATTTCTGAAAACATTTCAAGATTCTGACACTTTTTAAATAAAGGTCACTACTGTTGGTCTAGGTAGAGTTTTCATCTAACATTATAAATATGGAACCATTCTTGATGTTGTAGAACTGATCAAACAATTCTGAATCATCTATTTTCACACCTTTGGTTTGTAAGTACTGAAGACATGGAAGAATGTCTTCAAAGCAATTGTCCTTTAAGTCATCAGGTTTAAGCCATTTGAACCCCTTGAATTCTTCCATTAGTAGCAACATTTTTCTGGATAATCAGAGCAAGTTTCATAGAAACAAGATACATTTTACATGTACACATGGCACTCCTTTTCCAAGAAAGCTTGTGTAAAAGAATTTAAAGCTTCTCTGACTGAGAGGGATGAACTTATTCTTAAGCCTGTTTTTCAGTGAAATTAAAACACTTTCATATAAGTCATGCACTTCTACAATAGAATTGTGTTCTTTTTCAAAAAGACATCGTTCTGCAATTAAAAATGTGATCCTCAAGGAGAGAAGCAGAAGATATTACTCCAAAAATTTCTAATTGTTATGGGTACATATTTTTTTACCCTGAGAACAGAAGTGAGATTCAAGTGCTGAGTACAACTTCAGAACCTCCTCATTTCTGGGTACAATGACAGCCATCTGGTTCTGGAATGGTTTTGGAGTTGTTGGTAATTTGTGTCAACAAATTCAGCGAAATCCTTCAGTTCCTCTGTGCGTACTGCACACACGTGGAAAAAAAAAAAAAAAAAAAAAAGCTAACCCTTTCATAGCAAACAATTATATATGTTAAGGGACAGAATCAGTTTGCATTGCAAGGTCTTGTGTAACATCTATACATGGCATCCAGTCTGTTATGCTTTCATTTAATTATCTTTTGAATGCAGAATACACATTATTTTCTCTCCTGCATTGAGAAGTACTACAGTAATGTTTTTAGGATTCTGTTCATCAATTTGTAAAACTGGAACTCTTATAGGTTCGCTTTGTTGCTCGTCTGTCTGTCCACCCATCTGCCAAACTGTGAAAACCCTCTTGTTCAGGAACAGGTAGGTAGGCATATCAAGTTGAAATTTATGTTACATACTGACATCTATGGTCCCTTGAAGGTGTAAAACAATGAAGCTTCTAAATCAGTGTACTCAAAAGATACGGCCATTTGTGTCATGCATTTTGATACCCAAAAACTCACTCATCAAAATCTATAGGGTGGTTTCCATTGACCTACAATGGTGAAATTTGGAAAGAAGCAAGGTTTCACATTACAAGTAAAGAGAAAAAAATCCGAAAATTCATAATTTATAATAATGTAAAAGGAAAAAAATACTTTTGTCACTTTTTTATCCATTTGTCTGTTAAGACCCTTTTCCTCTGCAACAGTTTGGCATACCAAGTTCAAATTTATGTCATATACTGAGGTCTACGTTCCCTTGGTGGTAAAAACTGTAAGCTTCTAAATCAATGCAATTAAAACCCATGGCAATTTATGTCACGTATTTTGATACTTGAAAATGCACTCATCAAAGCGTGTAGATTGCTTCCTTTTGATTTAGAATCGTGAAATTTGGCAAGAAGTCAGTTTTCACAGTACAAGTAAAGGAAAAAATCTGAAACCTGCTAAACTGTAACATATCACATAAAAATATATATTTTTCTATTTAAACATACACATCATCATTCGTCAAAGGCATAATGGAGGAACGTTAATGCATGCAAACATAAAATTTAAGTTTTTCTCTCTTTAGAAATATAAACTGAAGTCCCCTGCACTCTTCTTTAATCCACAATTATCCATGTCGTGTACTTGAGAACAGGCAAATGTGATGAACTGTGGTCATTCCACAATCATGTGACATTTGCATGTAATGGGGAAAGTTCAAAATTCAGATGTGTGGATACTGTATGTTCTAAGCCAAAATGAAAAAAATCAGCGGGTAGCCATATCTCTGCTTGCTCGTCATCAATTGACTGTTCCCATCCTGTATCATTACTGGTAACAAGAAGTGATATCTTTATGCTAACATATGGAAAGGAAAAGAATGGTTTAGCCCAAACAAAGCAGTAACACCCCATACAAAGACCTGCATCTGTCCACAAAAGATAACATTGTGCATCTGGTGGAACAGCGATGGTGTGGGGTGCTATGAACTGCCTCCCAGATGTGTAAACATCAGTGCTGACATTTACTGTCAACAACACAGGCATCTTGCACACACAGTCCAAGAACAATGACCAAGAAGACTGAGTGAAGTAATGCTACTCCACAATAATGACCACACGCATTCTGCTAGACTGACAGAAAACACTATACAGGAGATGGGTTGGGAAGTCATTCTGCAACCGCCTTATTCACCTCATCTTGCACCCTCAGACTTTCACTTTTCTGCTGTCTATTGATCAACCTGCAAGGAACTTCCTCCCAGATGAAAATGTGGCTTGATGAGTATTTGCCCCAAAACCATGTGATTTCTACAGTCGCAGAATCAAACAGTTACTCCAGCATTGACAGACTGTTGTAACTAGAAAAGGAGACTATATTGTTGATGACTAAGTCTCCCTTTGTGTATCTGTTGCATTTACGAAACTTAAAGAAAAACACTACAAACTTATGCTCCAACCCACTACATCATGTTTGCAATAAGCAGCATTGAAAGTACACCTCCCATTGAAGCTCTGCAATCGTTGGTGGTTCTTCGGTTTCCTCGAACATTCCATCATCAGTCTGCATCTCTGGACCTTAGTAGAGCTTCATACGGAGGACACAGTTGATGTTTATGCAGTTTAACTTCTTGATGAATGGTGATAATCTTAAATTCAGTATGTGATGAATAACAAGTGACAAAGGATACGATACAGCCCAAAGCAATGCCTTAGTAACTTTTCTGATAGTCTCTCTTTCCACAGAGGAATAAAAATCCATACTAAATCTTACCAGCAGCATCTCATTGGTCGGTACATAGCGTTATATATAGCCAAGTCATCAAAAACCAAAAAATGTCATCTAGGGAAAAAAATTCATGTAGTCACAAATTTGTTCATGAACAGCATGCTAAAAATCCTGACCAGTGGGGTGTGAGTGTGGAGTGGGGTGATATGTAAAGACAACATTTTTACATTTTTCTTTTATATCTCTAAAACCATGGCTTCTACCAAAAATGTTTACCAGTAGAAAATCAAACTACATTAAATTTCTTACAAAAAGGTCCTAACCGTTTTTTCTGTTTCTGCGTTGCAGGGGACAGAAAAATCACAGATTATTAAAAGTAGTTTTTTAATCATATAAAATTGATGTTTATCGTTAAATGAAGTGGATTAAGAACAAATGGTAAATGTGAGTACCAAATCTAAGTTAAGCAGTAACTTGGGTTCTGGGGATTAAACACAGTGGAAAGGTGGGAATGGAGGTTACAAGCATGAGGCAAGGTAGGTCACTGCACTGTGGTCATGCAATTCCCTTTTTCACAGGTTTGCAAAATGAAAGGCGAGCAGACAGTTCTCAATTCTCTCTACAGTATTACATCACAACAAAAACCAACTACAGGATATTTCACAAAGTTATACCGACCCTTCTACAGCTTGCCTTATGGATCAATGGTGACACGGTGACACAGTGAGCAGACACTCCCAGGGGGTGTGTGAGTTGGAAGGGGGGGGGGGGGGATGTTTGTGGCAAATAAAATTTGATAACATTACATTGGCTACAAAAATGGGTTGCTGATAATATAAAGGCAAGAAAAGTCTATGGACAGATTCTACATAAATCTCTGCACACTGTTCTACACTGCTAAAAGGGAAACTGATTCTTATTCAACCCGTAGAGCAGTTTTAGAGTTGTTCTGGGAAAAGCGCCTTCCTCCACAACAAGTGCTCCTTGCTTTTCAGTTTACAGATGGACTATATAAACTCCCACCCACAGCATCTCCTGCCCAGTACTCTTACATAAGACGTCAAAATATCTTCATTGAGCTCATGGTTATATAGCAGTGTTATTTTCAGTCTATTAAGTGAGTCTTTACTTGGACAATGGGCTTGCTGCAGTGGTAACACCAGTTACCATCCGATCACTGGAGTTAAGTGCTGTTGAGCTTGGGTGGCACTAGGATGGGTGACTGTCCAGTCTGTCAAGCCCTGTTGGCAAGTGGAGTAATCATAGCCTTTGTCATGGCAATTGAGGAGCTACTTGACTGAGAAGTTGCGGCTTGGGGCCCCAATCTTGAAAACTGGCAGCAGCAGTAGCAGCACCAGCAGAGCAGTGTGCTGAACACATGCACTGAGTGGACCACTTACCATAGATCCACACTTTGTCTTACAACATGGATGTCAATACATCTGATGGAACAGGACTGATCATGTTCAAATCTAGAGCAGTAATTGCCTGCACTACATTGCACGACTTGAGTTGAAATATCTACACCTAGGTGACCTCCTGTTACAGAAGGAGCCAATTTAAGCCTATGGGCCTCTTCAGATATTGAGAGAGCTGAGGCTGGGGTGCTTCATTTAACATCCTCATGCTGTATTGTATTATTGCCATTGAAAGTGGAGACAATGAAATCGGCTCTCTGTGAATGACGTAGTACTGTCACAAGTGTGGCCTTTTGAAAGTACATGCAGGCATCACTGCATCCAGGTGCTGAGGTTTTTTACATAATAGCTCTTTTCATAATGCAAATAAACACTCACACTCACTTAATAAACTGAAAATAATACCAGTTTATAAACACGAGCTTAATAAAGGTTTTTTTTTGTGTGTGTGTGTCTACTCACATGACAGAACTGGATAGGAAATGCTGGGGAAGTATCGTCAATCTGTATACTGAAACTGTAAAACAGTGTGCAGAGATTTACACTGCTTCTTTCCATTTGGATTCCCAGTATAAATGTTATTAAAAATTCATATCTGTATTCTGTGTAGTGTTAATGCACCTTGTGGAAAATAACCACTCCCGACCACGTGTGCACACTGTGTCACCAGTTATTCTTAAGAAGAGCTGTGGAATGGTTAGTATAACTTTGTAAAATAACCTTTAGTCACTTTTTGTAACACAGTGTGATAGAGAAAATTGGGAATTGCCCACTTCCTCTTCATTTTGCAGATCTATGAAGGAGGGATGTGCATAACCACAATCTGGCAACCTACCTTCCCTCACACGTCTAACCTTCACCCCAGTCTTTCAACTCTGCACTCCCAAGACACAATTTATCCCTTAATATGGTTCTACTTAGATGTGGTACACACATTTAATATTCATTCTTAAGACACTACATTTATGATAAACATTAACTTTATACCATTAAAACACTATTTTTAATAATCTGTGATTTTACCATCCCTTGCAATTTGGAAACTATTAGTTGCAGAGAAAAACTGGTTTGGTCTTTATTGTAGGAAATTTAATGTAGTTCAATTGGGTAATAGGAAAAATTTTCCCTAGAAGCCACTGTTTTTGAGATCTTCAAAAAAGTGATCTTAACATACCAACCTACCTCCATACTCATACTCCCACCAGACTCGTAGGATCTTAAGTATGTTGTTCATGACACTCCCCCTTACCACTATGCGAAAATTTGCAGCTACATGAATTTGCCCCCATAAATTTTACTTCATTGACTGGGCTAATAGTGCTCTTGGTCTTTCTCCTTCCTGCCTTACTTCTTCAGACCTGGTGATGAGGTGTTTCACATAGTCATCCTGAGTATCATCCAGTTGACACAGGAACAGTGTATTCTCTGTCGTTTCGGGCTTGTGACCACGGAGCAGAAAGAACAGTAGGGAGCCTTCAGTATCTTGCTTCACTGTGTTATATGCAAATGTCATGACAAGGTTGTATTGTATCCCAATCTCTCTGTTCAGCAACCTATATTGAAAGCTTATCTGCTTTCATCTTATTAATAAATTCTGGGGGGCAGATTGTCTGTGGGTGTTAGGCAGTTGTCATCCTGTGGATGATGTCACAATGCGAAATTAAGTCAGATACAAGTCTCAACAGGAAAATATTTCCACAATCATAGCTCATCACATAGGCTGCTCTGTGCTTTAAAATTGTGTCTTCTATAAGGCACCTTGTACTTTCCAGAGCTTCAACAGTTGGCACAGCTTTGTGACAGCATAGTGGGTGAGGTAGTCAGTGCAGAATATTATTCATTGTTTTCCATTTGTTAGCTTTGGGAACCTCCCAACAAGTTGATTCCAGTTGGGTGGTATGGCTTTGCTGCAGGTGGGATTGGTACCAGTGAGTGATGCCCACTTCTGATTCGGTCTAGAGTCTTCATGAGTCCCAGGTGACCAGATTTTGGAGCACCCTTGAAGTACATTTCTGGATAGTTGGCCATAGATGAGCTGGGATGATGAGGAACCATTTCCATCCCATTGGATCATACTTCCTCTTACAAAATATCCAGTTTATTAGCTATTATGTTATTATCCTTTGCTTGGTTCCTCCTCCTTGACGACTTATATGGTTTTCAACAGTACTGGATCCACCCTGTTCACCAGCAATGTCATTTAATGCAGCAATGACTAATATTTCATCCACATTGCTGTATTCTGTCAAAGTATTTCTTAAAAGGCAGTCAGCATCCTTCCACATTTACACCTACATCTATGTTCTGCATGGCAGAGGGTATACCCCGTGTACCAGTCATTAGCGCTTCTTCTCATTCCATTCACTTATGGAGCAAGGGACGAATGATTGTTTCAGCGTCCGCTGTGTATACCATTGAGATGTATTCCTGAAGCTTTAGTCCCCTTCTTACCAGTTGATCTCATGCATCATTGAGGCTAGTCAGCTAGCATAGAGAATAGTGGTTTACCACAACAGTGAATGGCTTACCAAATAGAAACAATACAGTTTGGCCATACAATACAAGTGGTCATACAATGCAAAGACTGGAGAAGGTGTTAGCATCTTCTTAAGGACAAGGGAAGATCTTTCTTGCACCTCTTTCCAGGACAATTTGTCTTCACCTTTCAGTAGTTCTTGCAAAGAACATGCATTGGTACTAAAGTACTTTACGACTCGTCAGTAGAACAGGCATATTCTGAGAAAACTTCTCGCTTCATGAATGTGCTGAGATTTGGAAAAGCTGTAACTGCTCTTCTTTTCTCTGGATCAGGATGGGCTCCGTCACCATTCACTAGATGCCTCAAGATTTTTATTTCTTTGGCAGCAAAGATGCACTTTTTCTGATTCAGATGGATGCCTGTAGTCTGAACACTCTTCAACATAGATGTCAGATGGCTTAGATGTTCTTAAAATGTCTTTGAAAAAATACAGTGTTATCCAGATAGCATTGGCACATTGTCCATTTAAGGTGTCAAAGTATGTTTGAAGGTGGCTGGAGCATTAGACAGTCCAAAAAAAACTAAACTCAAAAGCCATCAGGAGTAATGAAGACAGTCTTCTCACAGAACGCCTCATCAACCTCGATTTACCAATAGCCTGTCTGCATGTCCATAGTAGAGAACTACTTTGCTCTCTTCAAGCCATCTACAGCACCATCAATGTGGAGCAATGGGTAGACATAATTCTTCATGATTTTTTTCAGTTGTCAGTAGTCAAAACAGTAATGCCATCTTTCTTCATGACCCCGGGGGCCAAGGACCCTTCGAAGGTTCAGTGATGTCACCTTGCGGCATAAGCTACACTTCCTTTTGGATTACTCTTCATTCAACAGGCGACAAACTATATCAGTGCTTGCTAGTTGATGAATGATCCCATTGTTAATATGGTTTTTTTCCTTTGGCTGCTTGTTCTTTTTCTCTCCACTCCAAGATTCGAAAGCATCCAAAAACTGACCCAAAATGGGTATCATTCACTGATGTTATTTCACAGTCTTGCCAGATATTATTGGTGATTCAATAGTATCTTCTTCTCCTGCTTTGTCTGCAGTGGTAGTGAAGCACTACTCTTTGTCAATGACACTGCGCTACCCTTCCTGGACTGGTTCTGCTGTTCCTCTACACAGACCTTTATGGATTTATTTATTTTATTTATTTATCTACAAATTCCATTGATCCTGTTATGCGTATGAAGCTAGGATGTAGAACGACTTGAGTAATATATGTTCACAGACCATGGTATCAATAAGTTTACAAGAGCAGAACTAGACATAAATTACATAAGACTTGCAAAAATAATAATGAACTAAAATAAAGTCGTAGGAATAATACATTATGCAAAGTTTATCACATTGCAAAAGCCTATTTGTCACAGTAAGTATATGGTTACAAATAGGAACAAAAGGAACATAAACAAACAACAGTAAATATTCATACATACAAAGACTACTTTTCTCTGTTGAAGTATTCATCAAGTGAGTAAAATGTTTTCTCGATTAAATATGTCTTTAGATTGTTTTTGAATGATGCATTGTTACTATGTAGACTTTTGATATAGCTCAGTAATAAGTTAAATATTTTGACACTGGAGTAATGCACTCCTTTCTGTACCCGAGTTAAACTTTTTAGTTCAAAGTGGAGGTCAGCCTTCTTTCTTGTATTGTGATAATAGAAGCTTTCATTGATTTCATAGTGGACAGGATTTTCAACCAAGAAACTCATTAGGGAAAAAATATACTGGCAGGTTGTGGAAAGTATTCCAAGTTTTTTAAAGAGCGTACGGCAGGAGGTTCTCGAGGGTACTCTGCACATTATACGGACTACTTTTTTCTGCATGAGGAAGATTTTTTTTTTAGATGAGGGTGAATTGCCCCAGAAGATGATGCCATAACACATAATGGACTGGAAGTATGCAAAGTATGTGGACTTCGTGACATTTATGTCTCCAAATTGTGAGATTGTCCTAACGGCAAAAATTGCTGAGGACAGCCTTTTTACAGTCTCGAGGACATGGTGGTCCCAGTTGAGCCTACTGTCTATGTGGAGGTCTAAGAATTTGGTGCAGTGTACCCTTTCTATCTGATTACTGTTATTTAACACAGTAATCTCTTGGGGGAGTTTGTGGTCAAGGCTGAAATGGATATAATTTGTTTTGCTCAGGTTTACTGTGAGCGAGTTCACTTGGAACCAGGTTAATAGTACTGTAAGTAATTTGTTGGCATCAACCTCTATATCAGTGAGCTGTTTGTTACTAATCAAAACGCTGGTGTCGTCAGCAAACATGGTGAACTTGCATGTATTGCATGAAAAAGGTAAGTCATTTACGTATATCAGAAACAGCAACGGACCAAGGACGGATCCCTGGGGTACTCCATGGAGTACAGTGCTCCAGTCTGACTCTACTACCTCTCCCTCTTTATTGCTCCCCTTGAGAATTACCTTCTGCTTCCTGTTTTGGATGTAGGATTTTAGCCAGCTTCCCAGTGCCCCAGTGATCCCATAGTGGCGTGCTTTGTTGAGGAGTATTTTGTGGTCCACACAGTCGAAGGCTTTGGACAGATCACAAAATATTCCAACTGCCTTCATTTTATTATTTAGGGATTCCAGTATATCATTTGTGAAAGAAAATATGGCCTCAGTTGTGGACATACTTTTCCGGAAACCGAACTGTCTATCACTTATGATGCCAAAGTTTTCTAGGTGCCTTACAATTCTGGAGTGCAGTAGTTTCTCAAGGACTTTAGCAAAAGTGGACAGGAGGGAGATTGGATGGTAGTTTGAGACTTGCGTTGTGTCTCCCTTTTTGTGGAGAGGCTTCACTATAGCAAGTTTCATGCCCTCTGGGAAAACACCCTGGTACATAGAGGCATTAAACATATGGGCTAATACTTTGCTTAATTGGTCAGAGCAGGTTTTTAGCAGCTTACTGGAGATATTATCTACACCAGATGATCCCTTACATTTTAATGAGGCAATGGTTTTTTTAATCTCATATCTGGTTATGGGGATGTCCTTATGTCACTCACTGGAATGGGAAAACTGTGCTTCAGTAGATCCATGGCACTTTCTAAGGATCCATTGCAACCTATTTGCTCTGCAGCACTTATGAAGTAGTCATTGAATGCATTCACAACAGTCTCTTGGTTGCTGACAGTATTGTCATCAATGTTTAGTACAATGTCTACTGGTTTACTGGCACTGTTCGTACCAGTCTTGCTCCTTATTATGTCCCAGGTTGCTTTAATTTTATTACTGGATTGGTTGATTTTGGATCTGAAATATATGCTTTTTGAAAGTTTGATTACCTTACTCAAAGTTTTACAATACTTTTTATAATGATTTATTTGACTGGGGTTTCCGGATTCTTCTGCTGTTATGTACAAAATTCTTTTTTGCTTGCAAGATGTCCTAATCCCATTTGTTATCCATGGTTTTTTTGTGTTTTCTTTTGGTACATTCCTATAAACTTTTTTTGGGAAGGAGGTTTCAAATATTGATGCAGATTCTTTACTAAACAGGTTATACTTGGAATTTACATCTGTTTCAGAATATATGTGACTCCAATTTACATTATAGAGGCATGATTTGAATGTTTTGATTGTTAGTACATTTATGGGCCTGAAGACCTTCCACATTGGCTCAGTTTTATTCTGACAAACATTTATGTTTTTGATGGTAAGTCTTTGACCATCATGGTCAGAAAGACCATTTATTATTTTACTAATGCTGATACTGCCCAATTTCTCTTGGTCTACAAAAATGTTGTCAATTAGTGTGCCTGAATATGAAGTTACTCTGGTGGGAAAATTGAACACTGGCAGAAGGTTGTAGGTGTACATAAGATTTTCTAGGTCTGTCTTCCCACTACTATGTGTAAGAAAGTTGACATTGAAATCTCCAAGTAGTACAACATCTCTTTTATAGTTGAATAAGTGCAGTAAAAGCAAATCGAGCTGCTTCAAAAAGAGGTCAAGATTTCCGGAAGGTGCTCTATAAATTACCACAATTAATAGGGTGGAATTACTTACAGAAATTTCGATGGCACATGATTCAAAATGTTGCTCCAAACAAAAATTTTGAACATACATTTCTTTGCAATTGATACTGTTCTTAACAAAAATTGCAACACCACCACCTTTTCTTTGGTTTCTGCAGTATGAAGACGTCAGGTTGTAGTCAGGTATTACCAGCCTTTCCATCCCTGAGCAGGTGTAATGCTCAGTGAAGCATAGTACATGAGCTGTAGCTGCTAGCAGCAGTGTTTCAAAGTTCTCCTTCACCATATACAATGTTTATAATCATCACTGGTATGGAGATTCTCTGTATCAGCATAGTATCTTTTGCATCCAACAAAGGCTTCACTGTTTAACACAACATGTTGACTGAAAACTGAACTTGTCTCAGCGAAGAGGGATACAAACATCGTCCCACCAACAACCATCCAGAGCAATCTTTATTATGTGTTCTTGTTGGAATAGCTTTGCCAGTTTGGAGTTCTAGTCTTCCACAGTATGACTACTTGCACTGCCTGCAAAAAGTTCCTCCCAACAAAAAAAATTATAACTACATTCTCCTAAAACAACACATCTGAAGGGCTGTGTTCTTTCATTGATAGTTATTCTTGCAATAAATGTTCCCATCAGCTTGACGTATTTCCTATTTTTGACTTTCACCACAATTGCTTTTGCATCATGGGCGACAATCTTCTTTGGGTGACGACAATAAACATCCAAAATTATGGAAAATTAAGTTCCAAGTCAGCTAGCGCCTGCACAGGTTGGCCATCTATGACGTCAATGATATTTCCTGACAGCTCCGTGACTGTCGACCATGCAGGATTTGCATCTGTGCTGAACTCACCCCCACAGACAGTCATCTCACTTAGCTGTTAGCTAGGTAAGTGGCTGGTACCTCTGTATGGGTACAACATGTTGACAAGTGCCTTTGTCCGGTAATGGGCTTTGTTCAACAGGTCAACTATAATCGTTGATAGGCATGAATAGAACTGTTCATTGATATTAGGTGGTGTATTAGTTGTCAAAAACATCCTTCTTTCAGTGTAATACTATGCAATGTATTTAGGGCACCCACAGTGGAAACACGTTAGTTTGTTGTTCTCTGTCCTCCAAATGTCTGTTTTTCTATAGGAGTTACCATAGGAGTTGGTTGTACCTGTATTGGTCAGAAACTGGGTCATCATTTGATGGCTGCAGAATAAATTTGAATTGACCAGGTCAGTTCTTCGTGGTGTCTTCATCTGGTGGCACAGGTTTTTGATAAGAATCAATACTCATCTTCTTAGCATTCTTTATTACCTCCCAATATATGAGATCGACATTCAAGGCTGTTATCTCTCGTATACTCAGTCCGATATTTCTAGCTGCTACACATTGCTGTAACACTTCACTTACTATCTAGAGTATGAGAGAGGTGAGCTCACTGTGGTCTCCCATAACTGCTATACAGACCACATCACGCAACTGGTCTCAACTCTTTCATCTGACTTTTTCTGGTGCATTTCCTTGTTTTGCTGGCAACACCTGATGAATTTCTCTGTCGTTATAGCATCCTTTACCAGAAGAGCTGATACATGTCTTCTGCGACTCCCTTCATCGAGTGTGAAATTTTGTTGGCCTTTGTCATATTAGGATTCACGATGTGACATAGGGCCAAAATATATTGTGTGGGTGACCATGTCACTTCCTCATGACACTGGACCCTGTTAAATTGTTCTTCCACTAAACAGACCTGCTGCTGATTGTCACCAATTTTTTTTTCTCTTCAGTTTGGCCTGCAGTTTATCCCAACCACTGTGCCTCTCCCCACTGTTCTCCCCATGCTGCTAAGCTGTACCATCTAAGTAAAAGTACATACACTCCTGGAAATTGAAATAAGAACACCGTGAATTCATTGTCCCAGGAAGGGGAAACTTTATTGACACATTCCAGGGGTCAGATACATCACATGATCACACTGACAGAACCACAGGCACATAGACACAGGCAACAGAGCATGCACAATGTCGGCACTAGTACAGTGTATATCCACCTTTCGCAGCAATGCAGGCTGCTATTCTCCCATGTGAGACGAACGTAGAGATGCTGGATGTAGTCCTGTGGAACGGCTTGCCATGCCATTTCCACCTGGCGCCTCAGTTGGACCAGCGTTCGTGCTGGACGTGCAGACCGCGTGAGACGACGCTTCATCCAGTCCCAAACATGCTCAATGGGGGACAGATCCGGAGATCTTGCTGGCCAGGGTAGTTGACTTACACCTTCTAGAGCACGTTGGGTGGCACGGGATACATGCGGACGTGCATTGTCCTGTTGGAACAGCAAGTTCCCTTGCCGGTCTAGGAATGGTAGAACGATGGGTTCGATGATGGTTTGCATGTACCGTGCACTATTCAGTGTCCCCTCGACGATCACCAGTGGTGTACGGCCAGTGTAGGAGATCGCTCCCCACACCATGATGCCGGGTGTTGGCCCTGTGTGCCTCGGTCGTATGCAGTCCTGATTGTGGCGCTCACCTGCACGGCGCCAAACACGCATACGACCATCACTGGCACCAAGGCAGAAGCGACTCTCATCGCTGAAGACGACACGTCTCCATTCGTCCCTCCATTCACGCCTGTCGCGACACCACTGGAGGCGGGCTGCACGATGTTGGGGTGTGAGCGGAAGACGGCCTAACGGTGTGCGGGACCGTAGCCCAGCTTCATGGAGACGGTTGCGAATGGTCCTCACCGATACCCCAGGAGCAACAGTGTCCCTAATTTGCTGGGAAGTGGCGGTGCGGTCCCCTACGGCACTGCGTAGGATCCTACCGTCTTGGCGTGCATCCGTGTGTCGCTGCGGTCCGGTCCCAGGTCGACGGGCACGTGCACCTTCCGCCGACCACTGGCGACAACACCGATGTACTGTGGAGACCTCACGCCCCACGTGTTGAGCAATTCGGCGGTACGTCCACCCGGCCTCCCGCATGCCCACTATACGCCCTCGCTCAAAGTCCGTCAACTGCACATACGGTTCACGTCCACACTGTCGCGGCATGCTACCAGTGTTAAAGACTGCGATGGAGCTCCGTATGCCACAGCAAACTGGCTGACACTGACGGCGGCGGTGCACAAATGCTGCGCAGCTAGCGCCATTCGACAGCCAACACCGCGGTTCCTGGTGTGTCCGCTGTGCCGTGCGTGTGATCATTGCTTGTACAGCCCTCTCGCAGTGTCCGGAGCAAGTATGGTGGGTCTGACACACCGGTGTCAATGTGTTCTTTTTTCCATTTCCAGGAGTGTATTTACCAAACACATCAAGTCATCCCAAATGTTGAATTTGGTGACTCAGTCAAATCTTTCTGCCATTTCATCCGGTTGTGAGCAGCATCTCTGGAAAACACTGTTGGACACTAGTTGTACAGCTGACTTCTTGCCGTTTTGGAATCCACGAGTGGTCCCTGATGGATCTGTTACTCAAGTGACATCCAGTGACTCATCCACATTCAAAGTCACTGAGCTCTCCCACTGCACAGATTCTGCTGTCACTCCTTCTCTGTTGACAACCCAGTACTCCCCACCTTCTTTTATACTGGCAATTCTGCCTCTCATGATGTCTAGTGGCCAATTCTGCATTACTCAGTGGTGTCCAGATATTTTTGATCAGAGAATGTATATCCACACGATATTTTGTTGATATAAATACTTAGGTTTCTTCAGCCTCTGTGAATCTCACGAAATAGTACTCTGTGTACTGCAACAAGGTGGAACAACTACAGAGTCCCATAAATGGGTCAGGTGTGCAACATGTATCAGAGGCTGCTACCCAGGTAGCTCACTGGGTGTGAGGTGTACACGAGGTGTTTTTAGATAAGACAACTTTCCATCCGCTCCATATAATGACAGACCCGAAGCATCAGCATAAGAGTAAAGAAATGCCACCCACAGGTGAAAGTATTAAAAGCCTAGTGATCAACTGCCAAAGCATCCACAACAAACTGATAGAAATGTATATACCTGAGTGACTCAGACATATACATTCCTGTAAGAGTGCAACGGATCCTTGATGTCTGTTTAATTGTGGATGCACTAGTACCATCTGAACTCCTGTGGGAATCAATAATTTGCGTGTACGGCGCTCATGGATGAGTGATGCTGCACTGCAGTATGCAATACGTTGGAAATTTTGGTCAGATGAAAAGCATGTCTGGATGGCCAAGGCAGTTAGCACAACCATTCCAGAGAAGCAGAGACTCCAGGTTTGAATCCCAGTCCAGCATAAATTTTCACTTTTCGCCACTGCATTATCACACTGCTCTGTCCAGCTGGAAGTCATGAGTTTCCCACCCATCCTCTCCCTTTACTTCATCATCCTCTATTTTATATAAACAAACTGATACGTTTCAAAGCACCCCCAAAAAGCAGCGGAGCTCACATAATAAATACTAGGTACAGAAATCTGTTAAAAACCCCAAAACTGACAGCAGTGAAATTTTTATGGAAAATTTAAAAGTATATCGAAAGGATACGCTAACAGAACATAGAGGTAATGCATTTGTCACAATAGACATGACACTACAATGCACAGACATAGAAACCAAAACAGCATGCGAGCAAGGTAGGTAAGAAAGCACATGAGACCGACTTTGTAAAACTCAGTATCAACAGTGGGTATAAACTTGTAAATGAATCTTTCTATCAACTGCCAGACTCATGCGCAGAGGTAACTGAAAACTTCACAGTAAACCTCAGTTAATTAGTGCATACATTTCCAATTCATACTGCCATCACTGCAGAAGACTTTAACTGTCTAATAATCAACTGGGGAACTGGGGTAGTTTAGAGTTTTATGTGATAGGCATGACAAGACACCTTGCAAATCGCACTCTCAGGCAACTGAAACCACACTATATGGTGAGTAGCAACTTTCCTTCGCATAATATTGTTTATTCAATTCTGGATTTTCCATTGTTTACTTACCTAGAACAGATAGTTTGGGAGGCTATGCATGATGGAAATGTGTTTTCCCTTTGAGGATGTCCACATAGCAACTGGCACTACTGACCATGAGACAGTTGTAGCAACAGTGATTACCAAACTACAAAGGGCAACTAAAACAAGTAAAAAGATTTATATGTTCAGTAAATTAGTCACTTCACAATGAGGAACTTGAAACTTATAGTTCTGGACAGGAGCATGTGGAAGAACTGTGTGCACTGGATAAACATGTACATAGTAGAATGTTTCATGATGGGCAGGGACCCTCCACAGTACACAGTCACTGTAAAGAAAGTTCAGAGAAACAACCACTGCATAATAGATGTAAAACAAAGAATATGGCTACAGGCAGGAATAAGCTAAATGAAATTCTTGTTTTGTAAATAAAAACGGCCTGTTCTTGCTGCACTGTTTTTTGTTTCTCGCAGGCACGTTTCACCTTTTCACTTTAAGGCATCATCAGTGGGATAGTTCGCGTTTTTGATTGGCATCTCCATTTCCTCTCATCTGGTCACATGCTGGAGGTCGGACTACAGCTCTATTTACGAAACATAAGCATGTTTTAAAAAAAAAAAAAAAAAAAAAAAAAAAAAAAAGAGTCAAGCCTTCAATGACTGCCATAGTAACACTCGTGGATAACACAGGAACTGAAATTGAAAGTAGCTAAGCAAAATCAGAAATGCTTAACTCAATTTTCAAATGTTCCTTTACATAGGAAAATTATGGAGTAGTGCCCCAGATTCACACATCACTGCAATGACAAGATGATATAGATATTAGTGTCAGTGGCATTCCAAAACAGCTGAAATAGCTAAAATTAAACAAAACTAATGGAATCCCTAATAGATCTCTGCATATAAGGAAGGCAGCACAAGCTACACCCGTCTACAAGAAGGATAGGAGAAGTAATCCACAGAACTACTGTCCAACGTTGTTGACATCTATCTGTTGTAGAATATTGGAACAAACTCCATGCTTAAACATAATGAGGTATCTTGAACAAAATAACCTTGCTCATGTCAGCCAGCATGGATTCCGAAAATGTTGAGAAATTCAACTTTCACTTCCCTCACGTGATATCGTGAAACACACAGATCACGCTGTCACATTCATACAGTATTTTTTGACTTCTGAAAAGCTTTTGACTCAATATCCTAACTGCACTTATTATTAAGTCCAATCTTATAGGGGTGTCATGCAAAATTTAGGACTAGACTAAGGTTTTCTTTGCAGGGAGAGCACAGCGCATTATCTTGGCTACAGGATTTTTGATAGATGTAGAAGTAAAGTAGACAATATTAATAGTAACCTCAAACTTTTTGTGGCTAATACTGTTACCTATAATGAAGAACCACCTGAAGAAAGGTATGCAAATATCCAGTCAGATCATGATAAGATTTGAAAGTGATGCAGACTGCTAACTTGCTACACCTATAAGGCACTAGTTTCAATAAACTGGATGAAGTTTTCCAGCAATATTATGAAAAGCATTGCTACTCAATGTAGAGATGACACTTTGATTTGCAAACATGCACAGCAAAAAGACTGTTACACACTAAGCTTTCAGCCAAAGCCTTCTTCAGAGGGAAAAAAAACCACACACACACACACACACACACACACACACACACACACACACACACAACCGATCACCAGTTGCTCTGGTCATACTGCAACTGTATGGAATGGAACCAGCAATCTGGAGCGGGCTGGGGAAGGGGGAGGAATAGCAGGGTATGAGTGGGAGGAGAAAAGTGATCACTCCTTGACGGAGCATGCAGAGATTAGATCATTGCAAAATATACCTATTTTTAAAAAATCATATAAAAATTACTTGACATCTCCCTCAGTGACAGTCTACCTCCTTCCAAAAGAACTACGTAAATGCAGATCACATGTAGCTTAAATTTAAATAAATAGTATAGATGGCAATTGATAGATTTATACAATATAAATTACAAGGGTTGTACCAAAAGTAAGGTTCCCAATGAGCTACAGCCTTGAGGGAAGGTGCTAGGCTCAATCTGACAACAGTGCCGTGTGCAGTGGTAACCCCACTCTCGAGCCAGCACATCCACAATTCGTTATGTCACTGTTGGCTTGGCAGCCATCAGAGATGGAAGTGTTGATTGCCACTTCCGCCAAGTGCCAGGTTCGAGGAGTAATCCGGTTTCTCCATGCGTGGAAGTTACAGCCCATGGAGATCCATCAGCAACTGACTGAGGTTTAAGGTGAAGATTGCATGTCCGCAAATGGTGCAGGGCTTTTGCTGAGGGTCACGAGGAAGTTCGCAATGAAGAATGGAGAAGAAGACCGCCAGTTTCGGATGCGATTGTCCAGAATATCAACAGCGAGCTGCTCAAAGATTGGAGGGTCACTGTCTGTGAACTTGTTGAACACATTCCTGGAGCTTCACATGGCACAATTGAAAGAACTTTAACAGAAAGTTGGGTTATCACAATGTGTGTGCTTGCTGTCCCCCCTGGATGCTGAACAATGGACACAAGGAGGGGCTGTGCTCACAAGTTTCTTCAACAACGTGAGGGGGGAGGCAATAGGGAGAAGTTATTGGACTCTATCATCACATGAGATGAAATGTGGGTGTTTCGTTACACCCCCCCCCCCCCCCCCCCCCCCCCGAAACAAAACAGCAATCTCGTCAGTGCTGTCACTCCGGTTCACCGCCGCCAAAGAAATTCATACAAATGCAATCGGCTGGAAAGGTTATGGTGACTGTGTTTTGGGATTGGAAGGAGGTACTCCTCATCGATTTCATGCAACCTGGGATGGCAATAACTCAGATATTGTGAAACATTGACCAAACTCTGGTGAGCAATCCAGAATCGCCATAGAGGATGACATGTGAGTGTTTTATACTGTTGTACTTTTAACTTAAAACTTGATTATGGCGAATTACATGTTGAATTACTATGCATAAAATTGCTGCATTTGTTGAGAATAGTCAGGGTTCTGATCATGGTAACCAACAAATAGTGCATGAACAAGTGAAAAACTTGTTCAGTATACTTGCTTTCATCAGATATGAAACCAAAAATGACGGTCTGGTCATAAATGTGTGCCTCAGTATACGCAGAAGCAACTTACGTGAATACTAGAGTTGTCCTAGGGGGGCTGCCAACATCGCGGCTACTATGCCTGGCACTAAGAGGTCTGCAGAGTGGAAGTGCAGCCGCTCGGGCATGTCTTGTTCGAGTATGAATGCTCTGAGTGAGTAAGCTGTAGTTGAATAGGACAGACGCAGCCCGGCCTGGAACACTTGTTGCTCTGATGCTGTGACTGCCATAGCAGCTCTGTGTGTGTGTGTGTGTGTGTGTGTGTGTGTGTGTGTGTGTGTGTGTGTGCGCGCGCGCGCGCAGGCTTGTGTTGCTTCTGATATGGAACAACATTCATATCAAGTTAGTTATGCTGTAGATGTGCGTTCCTGCAGTGTAGTGTCTAATGCTTTATACAACAAAGAATATTCAGAAACAGTCAGAAGTTCCACAGTTCAAATCAGTTGTTCTGCAAAACTGCAACTTTAGTTCACTGTCCCATGTGATTGTAGCCAACAAACTCCATTTCAACCACCTGAAAATTTTTGCATGTGTGGATTCATTTTTTTTATACAATTTATAGATTTACAAATAGTCTTCCCTGTAGTATGCAGTATTAACGGTATCTTACCTTTTAGAACATCTTTACTGTTGTAGCAACTATAATCAGACATTTTGTAGTTAACCTAAAAATTAAGTAGTAGTAGTAGTAGTAGTAGTAGTAGTAGTAGTAATGGTCTAAGTTCAGGCTCTAACGTGTGGTCTATATTTGCATTATCTAATTCTAATCTTATCCTCACAATCCCTATGTGACCGATACATAGTTTTAGTGTATTCCTAGAGTAACCATTTAAAGCCGGTTCTTGCAACCTTGTTAACAGACTTTCTTGGGATAGCGCATGTCTATGATCAAGAGCCTTCCAGTTCAGTTCCTTCAGTAGCTCTCTGACACTCTCTGGCATATTAAACAAACCTGTGACCATTCGTGTTCTCCTCCTCTGTATATGTTCAATCTCCCCTGATAGTCTTACCTGGTACAGGTTCCACAAACTTGAGCAATATTCTAGAACCTGTCACATGTTTGGTTTGTAAGCAATCTCCTTTATAGATCAATCACATTTCCACAGTACTCTACCAATAAACCCAAATCTACCACCTGCTTTATCTGCAACTGAACCTATGTGACCATTTCCTTTAATATCCCTACAAAGTGTTACACCCAGGCATTTGCACAAGTTGGCCAATTCCAACAGTGACTGACTACATTATAATCACAGTATACATTTTTTTTCCTTTTTGTGAAGTGCACAATATTAGATTTCTGAACATTCAGAGCAAGTTGCCATTGAAGTCTTGTCAAGATCTGACTGAATATTTATGCAACTTCTTTCAGACAGTACTTCATTGTATAGAACTGCATTGTCCGATTAGCAGTTGGTTGATTTGGGGTTTGGAGACCAAACAGCGAGGTCATCGGTCCCATCATATTAGAGAAGGATGGGGAAGGGTGTCAGCCATGCACTTTCAAAGGAACCATCCTGGCATTTACATGAAGCAATTTAGGTTAATCACAGAAAACCTAAATCAGGCTGGCCGGACGCAGGTTTGAACCATTGTCCTCCGCAATGGAAGTCCAGTGTGCTAATCACTGTACCACTTTGCAGTGCATCTGCAAAAAGCTTGAGTTTTTACAATTTATACTGTCTGCAAGCCCTCCCATGAACCTTGCCGCTGGTGGGGAGGCTTCGTGCTTCAGCAATACATATAGCCGTACCGTATGTGCAACCATAACATAGGGGTATCTGTTGAGAGGCCTGACAAATGTACACTCCTGGAAATTGAAATAAGAACACCGTGAATTCATTGTCCCAGGAAGGGGAAACTTTATTGACACATTCCAGGGGTCAGATACATCACATGATCACACTGACAGAACCACAGGCACATAGACACAGGCAACAGAGCATGCACAATGTCGGCACTAGTACAGTGTATATCCACCTTTCGCAGCAGTGCTGGCTGCTATTCTCCCATGGAGACGATCGTAGAGATGCTGGATGTAGTCCTGTGGAACGGCTTGCCATGCCGTTTCCACCTGGCGCCTCAGTTGGACCAGCGTTCGTGCTGGACGTGCAGACCGCGTGAGACGACGCTTCATCCAGTCCCAAACATGCTCAATGGGGGACAGATCCGGAGATCTTGCTGGCCAGTGTAGTTGACTTACACCTTCTAGAGCACGTTGGGTGGCACGGGGTACATGCGGACGTGCATTGTCCTGTTGGAACAGCAAGTTCCCTTGCCGGTCTAGGAATGGTAGAACGATGGGTTCGATGACGGTTTGGATGTACCGTGCACTATTCAGTGTCCCCTCGACGATCACCAGTGGTGTACGGCCAGTGTAGGAGATCGCTCCCCACACCATGATGCCGGGTGTTGGCCCTGTGTGCCTCGGTCGCATGCAGTCCTGATTGTGGCGCTCACCCGCACGGCGCCAAACACGCATACGACCATCATTGGCACCAAGGCAGAAGCGACTCTCATCGCTGAAGACGACACGTCTCCATTCGTCCCTCCATTCACGCCTGTCGCGACACCACTGGAGGCGGGCTGCACGATGTTGGGGCGTGAGCGGAAGACGGCCTAACGGTGTGCGGGACCGTAGCCCAGCTTCAAGGAGACGGTTGCGAATGGTCCTCGCCGATACCCCAGGAGCAACAGTGTCCCTAATTTGCTGGGAAGTGGCGGTGCGGTCCCCTACGGCACTGCATAGGATCCTACGGTCTTGGCGTGCATCCGTGCGTCGCTGCGGTCCGGTCCCAGGTCGACGGGCACGTGCACCTTCCGCCGACCACTGGCGACAACATCGATGTACTGTGGAGACCTCACGCCCCACGTGTTGAGCAATTCGGCAGTACGTCCACCCGGCCTCCCGCATGCCCACTATACGCCCTCGCTCCAAGTCCGTCAACTGCACATACGGTTCACGTCCACGCTGTCGCGGCATGCTACCAGCGTTAAAGACTGCGATGGAGCTCCGTATGCCACGGCAAACTGGCTGACACTGACGGCGGCGGTGCACAAATGCTGCGCAGCTAGCGCCATTCGACGGCCAACAGCGCGGTTCCTGGTGTGTCCGCTGTGCCGTGTGTGTGATCACTGCTTGTACAGCCCTCTCGCAGTGTCCGGAGCAAGTATGGTGGGTCTGACACACCGGTGTCAATGTGTTCTTTTTTCCATTTCCAGGAGTGTATGTTTCCTGAAACGGGGCAACAGCATTTTCAGTAGTTGCCGGGGAAACAATCTGGATGATTGACTGATCTCGGCTTAACAGCTGAAAGCAAGGGAAAACTACAGCCATAATTTTTCCTGGCGGCATGCAGCTTTACTGTATGCTTAAATGACGATGGTGTCCTTTTGGGTAAAATATTCTGGAGGTAAAATAGTCATCCATTCAGATCTCCGGGCAGGGACTACTCAGGAGGAGTCAGTTATCAGGAGAAAGAAATCTGGTGTTCTACGGGCCGGAGCGTGGAATGTCAGATCCCTTAATCAGGTAGGTAGGTTAGAAAATTTAAATAGGGAAATAGCTAGGTTAAAGTTAGAAATAGTGGGACTTAATGAAGTCTGGTGGCAGGAAGAACAAGACTTCTGGTCAGGTGAATACAGGGTTATAAATACAAATCAAATACGGGTAATGCAAGAGTAGGTTTAGTAATGATAAAAAAAAAGGAGTGCGGGTAAGCTACTACGATCAGCAGGAGACCAACCCACTAAATTGAGAGGAAGCCGAAAGGCACGCGTTTAAGCTCACGCAGGCTGGCATGAGGTCTGGAACAGGACAAGGTAATTAGAACTTAGAAAAAAGGAGGTAACTGGTAGAATACTTACCTTTAATCCATTAATGTTGAAGATAGCTCTTGTCTGTACATTCTTTACAGTATCAATAGCAACTGATAATGGCGCCTTGCTAGGTCGTAGCAAATGACGTAGCTGAAGGCTATGCTAACTATCGTCTCGGCAAATGAGAGCGTATTTTGTCAGTGAACCATCGCTAGCAAAGTCAGCTGTACAACTGGGCGAGTGCTAGGAAGTCTCTCTAGACCTGCCGTGTGGCGGCGCTCGGTCTGCAATCACTGATAGTGGCGACACGCGGGTCCTACGTATACTAACGGACTGCGGCCGATTTAAAGGCTACCACCTAGCAAGTGTGGTGTCTGGCGGTGACACCACAGTAGCCAAGATACACATTAAGCCCACACCTGCCACAGTAGTACAAGTTTATGACAACTAGCTCTGCAGAACACCCAAAGGACGGCCTAAGCAATGTTGGGCTGGTAAGATTCATAAAGACCTCCAATGGATGAACATCCACCCACATGCAGCCTGTGAGAGTGAAATGGGAACAACATACCCATGTAGCAGACCCCACAGGTACGCGGGACAAACACTGAAGGAAAAGAAGACATTCACACATACTTTTGATACCATTTATAAGTCTCATGTTTACTTTGGCTTTAAAAAATCTCATGTTTGCTGAAGCAGCAGCAATGATAGCACTCTTTCATTTAGCTGTTTTTACATGGACTTTAATATCACTCTTCCTTTATGTGCAATAGAAAATTCTCCAGTACATAGCATGGAATAACCATTTTCAGCACTACAATCAATATACAGTCGCAAAAATTTGTACCCTTGTTGCTGATTAACATTAAACACACAATTTTGCCCATTGCTAAATAATGAAACAAGAAATGAACACTGATAAAATGACTGAAAACCAAGACAAATTACTTCTAACATGGAAACAAACACATTGCCCCTGTTGTGTTGCCAAGTGACTGACAATAAGTGAAACATTGTGATGAAACCTGTGGCCATGCCTCTCCACTGGCACCAGCGCTTGCTCCAAGGTCGGCCAAGAGTGGCATAACCATAAGAGAATGTTTAAAAAATGGGATGTCCAACACAGAAGAATAATATTTAAAAAATTCTCGTGTCATAAAATAATGAAACCCCGATATTCTTTTTTTGCAGCCCCAGACAGCATTAAAAATCCAGGACTGTCTGGTCTAATCCCAGACATATGGTGAACTTGAGCAGTAAGTCAATGTGAGCTAGTAAACATAATTATTTGCTGCTTAGATCATTTTTAGATGAGAATGGGAGTGGGAGTGATTATGTTCTTTTATTTACTGTATTTTGTATGGCACAGTTAAAGCAGCATCTCAATTCTCCATCCCACTGCAACCAGCCAGAAGTCAAACTAAAGCCATATATATGAAAAGCTGTAATTTAACATTCACATTGCCTTGTCATGATACTTCACAATGAAACGGAAATTTTACTCCATCGTTTGCAGCATGTAACTTTAGTCTGAAGATGGCCATAACTGGTCAAAACCGGTTACGACATTGTGAAATGTTCAAGCAATTATGCCATGTAATACACAAAAAAATTAAAGACCTAGATTCTTAGCATAAATACAAAAATCACACAATGAAGAGAAAAATTAAGGTTCACCACAGCTTTCAACAGTAAACCAAAATAAATGCCTGTAAAATACAGTGCATAAAATAGTGCTACAGAAATTTAAACAGTGGTGATACTATTTTGCTTTTATGAAATATTTTGCATTTTAGTTTTCATTTGTGACCAGTGTTACCTCACCCATCTCTGGAAGTTTCATCTATCTTAATTTATGAAAAAAATATACATATCTTGACACTACTGTCTCAGTTATCAGAGGCTTAGTAGACTGTGTTGCTTTTGATAGGCAGGTGTCAAAAATATTTTATTGTAATTAGTTCAATGTTTCAAATTTTGAAAGGTTGGGTTGGTATGTCCACCAGCACCTTTGTGCTAAAATATTCTGAGTGTAAAATGTTGTCCTACTTAATAGCCATATGTCGCTTTGGCAATTAAACATAACTGACACACGAATTTTTTGAAGGCTTTGCCTTAACTTTGTTTGCGATTGCTCTTTGGCATGGTTACACAATTTAAGATATTTCTAATCTGCCGAAATAATTATTGAGAGAGAGAGAGAGAGAGAGAGAGAGAGAGAGAGAGAGAGAGAGAGAGAGAGAGAGAGAATTAAAAACTGTACCGCACTCGTGATGTACTAAAATGAAGGACACTTGTCCATTTACGTTCGACCCTTATTCATTCGAGGAAGAAATATGATAAACAACTACATTCTATGCATAACTTAATTAAAATATTAATGGATTATGATAGCAAAACTAAAAATGCCTGCAGCTGAAAACAATGGCTATTGAAAACACCTCTGAATGCAAATGAAAGTTATCATGAGAATCCAATCACGCTGGGAAGAATACACAGGTTAAGTTATACTCTGCAGATGAGTTTTTCCTAGTAACAGTAGATAATTTTACTTTTGGTAACAGATTAAAACTTATTTCTACAAATAGCTGTGGATCAAACTCACAATGCCACACAAGTATTTGTTAGCAGGGACACCAAAGCAGAATTATGTATCTACAAACCAAGTTATGTAAATGTAGAAGAGTAGGTAGTGTTTTGGGGAATGTTTGCCAATATGAGCAACATATGTGGAGAACATGTGGTCTAGAGGTAATGTGACTAATAATAAAAATGTCCTGGGTAGAAGGCAATGGAAACCACTGCATTAAAGACGCACAAGGTGTATCCAGAAGACATGTGGCCTGTAACTGAAAAAATGTGATGATGATATAGAAGAAGAAATTGCAGTCGATACAGAAGAGAAGATAGGAGATCTATACTTAATCAGAATTTAAAATAGCTTGAAGACTTGAGATTAGATAAAGCAGAAGGGATAGGTAGTATCCCATCAGAATTTCTAAAATCATAGGGTGATGTGGCAACCAAACCGCTATTCATGTTTGTGTGCAGAATCTATGTGACTTGGGACATTGTATCACAATTTCAGAAAAGTGTCATCCACACATTCCGAAGATGGCAAGAGCTGTAAGTGCAAAAACTATCACACAATTGGCTTAATAGCACTTGCGTCCAATTTGCTGACAAGAATAATACACAGAAGAATAGAAAAGAGTTGAGAATCTGTTAGAAGGGCTTTGGAAAGGTAAAGGCAGCAGAGGGGCAGTCCTGACATTGCACTTAACAGAAACAAGACCAAAGAGCTTCATAGGTTTGGTCGACTTGGAAAACAGGCTCAACAACACAAAGTGATGCATGCTGTTTGAAATTCTTAGAAAAATAGGAGTAAGCTATAGTGAACGGTGGTAATATGCAATATGTACAAAAACCAAGAGGGAACACTAAGAATGGAAGAAGCATTCAGATTAAAGAAGGAGTATGAGTCTATCACCCCTGCTGTTCAATCTACACATCAAAGCAGCAATGGTGGAAACAAAAGTAAGGTTCACGAGTGGGATTAAATTCAGGGTGACAGGATATCAATTAGTTAGAACAGCGCGCTGAATGTGTCACACCTTCTGAATAAATGTTGGAACAGAAACTTCAACTGTTACACAATTCTACATACACTAGCCAGAGAATTTCAATCTGCAGTTTCTGCACACCACATTAACATGATTGCAATAAATCTGTCACTTCTATTTCCTCTACAAAAAGGTACCAAAAATTGTATGTACACATTAAATATTATTCCAGACTTTGCTCCAATCAGTATCAACTGTTTTAACCTTTCCACTTTTTCCTCCACAAACAGTATGATAAAATAAAGAATATCACAATTTGTAACAGATGCATTAAAGAAGCTTCACAGATTTAATCAATTTAAAAGATACAGTCTTTGAGTTGCTTAAAATAATAACAAAAATAACTTAAATGCCATGACAAGAAGTATAAAATTCAACAGATCATTTACAGAAGTTTATATTTTGTACATGCAAATGATCACTTAATGATATGGAAACTAAACAGCAATGCCATGATTAGTACATGGAACATGATTTTTTCCAATTACTCTTTGTTCTTAAGTAATGGCTCAATGCAGGTTCAAGCAGTCTCTCAGGAATTGATATAGTGTGGAAATAATTTATGAGCTGTTCCTTGAGTTACAATGCAAATCTAGAAGTCAAAAGATTCTCCTGGAAAAAGTGAATTCCACTTACTAACGGTAGTAACTTACAAAGTTCATTTTTTTAAACACAAAAGAACCTCTTGTGAGGTCTCATTTTCTTGCTACTGAAATTAGCTGAAGGATTTTGACCTGAAATGTTTAAATTCAAACAATAAGGTGACTATTATATTCACCTGTATCTGTTAAATACCATAAATACTGCACTAGTTTATGGCTGTAAATGAACTAATTTGTTCTTACAGTTAGTTGTAACTTATGTGGCTCTATACTGAATAATCTGCAGCCCCACTCTCAGTATCACAGTACAAAAATGGGAGGAAAAAATTCTACACATTTAGCATAAATATTTATCTAGATAAAATGAATGTTCCGCTTCACTGAAAAATGGGATTGCCAAGACAGTATTAACAAAACACCTGAACACTACAAAATCTGGCTTCTCTTGGAGGGACCTTCTGACAGTACACAAAAATCTGCTCTGGTATGCACAAAATTAAAGCTGACTATTTCTTGGAGCAGAAAATTTAACTTATTAATTCAATTCACTTGGTGGCCAAAACACAAAGCCACAAAGATGAAAGTTACATCTGAACATGATCTGCTCCTAAACAATCACCTCTTCACTTGGCAACTAACATTTGTTTTTAAGTTACATACTACCTATTAAACAACAAGGTTGTACTAAGGTTCATTCTCACTGAATCATAATTTGGAACATACGTTTCATCTAACAGTATCACTGGGTATTAATGAACTACCAAAGAGTAACCAACATCACACAATGTAATATGATGAAAGCAAAAATTAACAATCAAGGAAGTTAGCAGCCATCAACAACTCTAGAGCAATCTCAGGTGCAATAGGGAATTCTGGTATCTCCGTTGAGCTGTTCGTGTAACGTACTTTGTACGTAAAGTACATACACACCTTCTGCAGAACATGAGAGCTGAAAATTAGAGTTCTGACATAAGTGAAATTCTACACACAATGCACCATTGTAACAATATATTCTATGTCGCATTGCAAATTAACAAATACTGCAGTGCTCACCCTAGTTTTAAAGAGAAAAAACTGAGATAATCAGCAACAACATAACGTGTCAATAAACGTCTGACAGTATCTACTTTACAGACACACAAACAAAACCATATTTTTCTAATTAAGGCAAGAGATATAAACAGTTGAAAACTTACGGGATTTCTCTAAAATTAACTTCATTGGTTTCATTTTCAGCGAACTGTCCAGGTCCGCTGAGCATAGCTTTAATAGTTCCCGACGTCAGGGCATGTTCTCGTTTGACTATAAATTCGTGGCCATCCGACGATATCAGTTTGACATACATTGCATCGGGGCCCTCGCACCCGCCGTAGACCTTTTCTTCATCCTAAGGGAGGCAGAAACTGTTGTAAAATTATTGAATTAATGCAAAACGCTCTTTAAGTTCGTGATAGTACATTGACCAACCTTTTTGTCATCCGAGATGTCGCCAGACATAGTGATACTGAACTCTGAAACATTATTTCAATTACATTTGACTGTGATATTACGAGTGGAAAATCTGCGAACTTTCGAAATTATACGCCATGGGCGCATAGATCATAATAACACCAAGCACCCTTTTTTAATCTTACGTACCTAATTCAATCTTCTGAGTATGACTTTCAATACTGTACACTACCACAACTCAACAGCATCGCTGGGAACTCGTTTCCGGTTTCAAAATTAAAGTCCACTGTCAACGAATATCACTTTCGGCGTACTGCAAGCGCCATCTGACGCATATTCTCTCTCATACGAACAAAGATATTAAAGAATGTTGAAGCTTCCAAAGATTAAATCGTTACTATGTTAGATTGAAATGTCTTCATAGGAACTTCTTAGGTATGTCGCATCGAAAACGGATAGTTGTTATTTCTTTGTGTTGATGTTTGACAGTGTTGTTATCAAACATGTAGGCGGCCCAATAAAAATCGCGATAAGCACGTGATAAAAGAAACAATGGCACGACAAGAATGTGTGTACGTATCGTTTTGCTGGCACAGCAACGTAAGCATCACTTGAAGGTGGACGTGACAGAATGGCAGCTACGATACTGGTAACTGGTGGGGCTGGGTATGTGGGCTCACACACAGTAATTGAATTACTAAACTCCGGGTATGAGGTGGTGGTCGTTGACAATCTAGTGAATGCTTGCCAAGGTGAGAGGTTGTAGAAATTAACATGTAAATAGTTGCTGCACTTTAAAATGTGAATGACATCGTGAAAATGTTGTCAGTATCTTAACACCACTGTCTTGTAATATTTTACACTTTAACTTGTACCGTACTGTACTTTAGCAGCTTCATTTTATGCTTGCGCTAATTTATTATTTTCTTTCTTAACGCTGCTATTCACATTTCCCTAAAAATGATGAAAAGAAAACTTAGGACAGCCAGTTTCAGTTTCCATGTGGTGTCTGGGGGTAGATTCTGAAGCTATACTATACCTTACTAATTACAATAAAGCCCGCATCTCGTGGTCGTGCGGTAGCGTTCTCGCTTCCCACGCCCGGGTTCCCGGGTTCGATTCCCGGCGGGGTCAGGGATTTTCTCTGCCTCGTGATGGCTGGGTGTTGTGTGCTGTCCTTAGGTTAGTTAGGTTTAAGTAGTTCTAAGTTCTAGGGGACTGATGACCATAGATGTTAAGTCCCATAGTGCTCAGAGCCAACCAATTACAATAACCAAAAAATCTCATACAAAACTGTTACAAATAGATTTCAAAACTATTACAAATAGATAACTTCTAGCAGTGATATTCCAAAGTATAGAGCACGTTTTCTCCAGACAAATTTGCTTCATAATGCCACAGAACTGCATCAAGCAAATCAATGATTTGTGAAGATTCATTATTCTAATACTACTGCTGAAATTTTATGCTAATTTAGTTGTAGTTGCTTTGTGATTGAAGTATAGAAAATCATTTTCTGTGAATGTAACCAGCATATTGGACCTTGAGGTCTCAAATTTTGATTTTTTCAGAACACTGATGTTTATTGTTTGGGTGATGATATAAAATGTAAGATTTTTTTATGTATTTCATGTTAGTCTTCCTTTTTTTAAAAAAATTAGTCGTTTTTTAAAAGAGAGAGATTACAATATTTTAGATAGTCTGACTTACATTTTGAAGTTTCAGTTTTCTGTTCCCCCCCCCCCCCCCCCCCCCCCCCACATGAAGCATGGACCTTGCTGTTAGTGGGGAGGCTTGCGTGCTTCTGTGATACAGATAGCCATACTGCAGGTGCAACCACAACGGAGGGATATCTGTTGAGAGGCCAGGCAAATGTGTGGTTCCTGAAGAGGGGCAGCAGCCTTTTCAGTAGTTGCAAGGGCAACAATCTGGATGATTGACTGATCTGGTCTTGTTTTAACACTAACGAAAACGGCCTTGCTGTGTTGGTACTGCGAACAGCTGAAAGCCGTAATTTTTCCCGAGGGCATGCAGCTTTACTGTATGCTTAACTGATGATGGTGTCCTCTTGGGTAAAATATTCCGCAGGTAAAATAGTCCCCCCATTCGGATCTCCAGGCGGGAACTACACAGGAGGACGGTGTTATCAGGAGAAAGAAAACTGGTGTTCTACAGATCGGAGTGTGGTATGTCAGATCCCTTAATCGGGCAGGTAGGTTAGAAAATTTAGAAAGGGAAATGGATAGGTTAAAGTTAGATATAGTGGGAATTAGTGAAGTTCGGTGGCAGGAGGAACAAGACTTCTGGTCAGGTGACTACAGTGTTATAAGTACAAAATCAAATAGGGGTAATGCAGGAGTAGGTTTAATAATGAATAAAAAATAGGATTGTGGGTAAGCTACTAAAAAACAGCTTAGTGAACGCATTATTATGGCCAAGATAGACACGAAGCCCATGCCTACCACAGTAGTACAAGTTTATATGCCAACTAGCTCCGCAGATGACGAATAGATTGAAGAAATGTATGATGAGATAAAAGAAATCATTCTTGTAGTGAAGGGAGATGAAAATTTAATAGTCATAGGAAAAGGAAGAGAAGGAAATGTAGTAGGTGAATATGGAATGAGGGTAAGGAATGAAAGAGGAAGCCGCTGGGTAGAATTTTGCACAGAGCATAACTTAATCATAGCTAACACTTGGTTCAAGAATCATGAAAGAAGGTTGTATACATGGAAGAGGCCTGGATATACTGGAAGGTTTCAGATAGATTATATAATGGTAAGACATGGATTTAGGAACCAGGTTTAAATTGTAAGACATTTCCAGGAGCAGATGTGGACTCTGACCACAATCTATTGGTTATGAACTGTAGATTAAAACTGAAGACACTGCAAAAAGGTAGTAATTTAAGGAGATGGGACCTGAATAAACTGACAGAACCAGAGTTTCAGGGAGATCATTAGGGAACGATTGACCAGAATGGAGAAAAGAAATAAAGCAGATGAAGAACGAGTAGCTTTGAGAGATGAAGTAATGAAGGCAGCAGAGGATAAGTAGGTAAAAAGACGCCTAGTAAAAATCCTTGGGTAACTGTAGAATTATTGAATTTAATTGACGAAAGGAGAAAATATAAAAATGCAGTAAATGAAGCAGGCAAAAAGGAATACAAACATCAAAAATGAGATCGACAGGAAGTGCAAAATGGCTAAGCGGGGATGGCTAGAGGACAACCGTAAGGATGTAGATGCATATGTCACTAGGGGTAAGACAAATACTGCCTACAGGAAAATTAAAGAGACCTTTGGAGCAAAGAGATCCACTTGTATGAATATCAAGAGCTCAGATGGAAACCCAGTTCTAAGCAAAAAAGGGAAAGCAGAAAGGTGGAAGGAGTATATAGAGGGTCTATACAAGGGCGATGTACTTGAGGACAACATTATGGAAATGGAAGAGCATGAAGATGAAATGGGAGATACAATACTGCATTAAGATTTTGACAGAGCACTGAAAAGTGAAAACAAGGCCCCGGGAGTAGACAACATTCCATTAGAACTACTGATAGCCTTGGGAGAGCCAGCCCTGACAAAAGTCTACCATCTGGTGAGCAAGATGTATAAGACAGGCAAAATACCCTCAGACTTCAAGAAAAATATATTAATTCCAATGCCAAAGAAAGCAGGTGTTGACAGATGTGAAAATTACTGAACTATCAGTTTAATAAGTCATGGCTGCAAAATACTAACACGAATTCTTTACAGATGAATGGAAAAACTGGTGGAAGCCGACCTCGGGGAAGATCAGTTTGGATTCCGTAGAAATGTTGAAACACACAAGGCAATACTGGCCCTACAACTTATCTTAGAAGCTAGATTAAGGAAAGGCAAACCTACTTTTCTAGCATTTGTAGATTTAGAGAAAGCTTTTGACAATGTTGACTGGAATACTCTCTTTCAAATTCTGTAGGTGGCAGGGGTAAAATACCGGGTGCAAAAGGCTACTTACAATTTGTACAGAAAACAGATGGCAGTTAGAAGAGTCGAGGGGCATGAAAGGGAAGCAGTGGTTGGGAAGGGAGTGAGACAGGGTTGTAGCATATCCCCAATGTTATTCAATCTGTATATTGAGCAAGCAGTAAAGGAAACAAAAGAAAAATTTGGAGTAGAAATTAAAATCCATGGAGAAGAAATAAAAACAAACCGATGACATTGTAATTCTGTCAGCGACAGCAAAGGACCTGGAAGAGCTGTTGAAAGGAATGGACAGTGTCTTGAATGGAGGATATAAGATGAACATCAACAAAAGCAAAAGAAAGTTAATGGAATGTAGTCGAATTAAGTCGGGTGATGGTGAGGGAATTAGGTTAGGAAATGAGACACTTAAAGTAGTAAAGGAGTTCTGCTATTTGGGGAGCAAAATAACTGATGATGGTCTAAGTAGAGAGGATATAAAATGTAGACTGGCAATGGCAAGGAAAGCATTTCTGAAGAAGAGAAATCTGTTAACATTGAGTATAGATTTAAATGTCAGGAAGTCATTTCTGCAAGTATATGTGTGGAATGTAGCCATGTATGGAAGTGAAACATGGATGATAAATAGTTTAGACAAGAAGAGAATAGAAGCTTTTGGAATGTGGTGCTACAGAAGAACGCTGAAGATTAGATTGTTAGCTCACATAACTAATGAGGAGGTATTGAGTATAATTGGGGAGAAGAGAAACTTGTGGCACAACTTGACTAGAAGAAGGGATCGGTTGGTAGGACATGTTCTGAGGCATCAGGGGATCACCAATTTGGTATTGGAGGGCAGCGTGGAGGGTAAAAATCGTAGGGGGAGACCAAGAAATGAATACACTGAACAGATTCAGAAGGATGTAGGTTGCAGTGGGTACTGGGAGATGAAGAAGCTTGCACAGGATAGAGTAGCATGGAGAGCTGCATCAAACCAGTCTCTGGACTGAAGACAACAACAACAATAATTTTTATCTAAATTTTACCCAGTTGCTTAAATTTTACTTTACATTTAAGCATGGTATCCAGAGCATAATTATTAGGACATTGGAGTCATTAATAATGCCAGAGTCAGCCAAATCACTGTTATTTTCTTATTTTATTAGTCAATTTATTACATTATTAGATTTGCACATTCTTGTTTAGACAAAAATTTGGTTTTCCAATGTTAGCTGTAAAAATATTTTATATTTTAACTTACCGGTGCACTGTGAAGTTGTTGTTGGAAAGCTCTTGTAGAATATAAAACATTTGGATTAAAGGATGCCACTCACTGAAAAGCAGAAACGTTCAGCTGCTGATTGGTGCACACACAAAATAAAAAAGCTGGCTAATTTTCAGAATTATCCTTTGCTCAGCAAGAGTAAAATACACACACACACACACACACACACACACACACACAGATATACATATGCTCCTACATGGTGCTGGCTGGATTAACAAAGTCAGTGCTATATTTTGGCGGGCACACTAGTATTGGTGGGTGTAGTGTTGGGTGGGATGGGGTAGGTAGAGAGGGAGGTAAGTGGCCGGTAAGGAGAGCGATTGAGAGTGGCTGGCTAGCTGCTCACATGGAGGTGGCCAGTTTGCCGGCCAGGAATGTGGGAAGGACGGTGGCTGGCATATGGGCTGGCACAATTGTAGCAGTCAGCTGGAAGTGGCACACCCTTTTACTTCCTGGATCCCTACTCATCACAATTGATACATTTCCCTGTACACCAACATCCATCATGACCTTGCTGTTGTCATACAACATCTCTCCCAACATTCTTCAGACTCCAAACAAACCAACTTATTCCTTATATAGCTTACTAACTATATTCTGGCTCACGTCGACTTTTCTTTGAAGGGGAGGCTTACAAACAAATCGACAGCACAGCCATGGCCACCCACATGGCATTGTCCTGTGCCAAACTGTTTATGGACCAGCTAGAGGAAACATTCCTAGCCTCCCAAAATTGCCAACTGCTAGTCTAGTTCAGGTTCATTGATGATACCTTCAAGATCTGTTCTCAGGGCCAAGACACACTATCTATATTCCTTCATAACCACAGTACCTTTTCTCCCATCCATTTCACCTTGTTATACTCCTACCCAATGCACCATCTTCCTGGAAATTGAGCTACACCTCTATATTGGCTCCATCCATACCTTTGACCCCATTAAACCCACTCACCACCAACAGTATCTTCATTTTGGCAGGTGCCATGTCTTCCACACCAAAAAAATCCCTCTCATACAGCTCAGCCATTAATAGACAACATATCTGCAGTGACAAGCACTCCCTTGCCAATCTTGGTGAAGGCCTCACAAAGGCCTTCATATACAGACACCACCTCCGAAACCTAGTCTACAAACAGATTTCCCATGCTGTATCCTCACACACACCCAATCCTCCCACCACCCCCAAGAATTAGCCATAAAGGAGCACCCTCCTCCTCATCCAGTATCACTCTGGACTAGAACAACTGAACTGTGTCCTTTGCCAGGTCTTTGATGATCTCTTATTCTACCCTGAAATGAGGGACGCCATATTCAAGATCCTTTCTACCCCTCCCAAAATGGTGTTCCGTCACTCACTCAACCTACATGTCATTTTACCACATCCCTAAGCCACTTGTACTGACAACCCCATGCCACAGGGATCATATCCCTGTAAGACATGCCTAATACAGCCACCCAACATGGTGTACTCCAGTCCTGTCACAGGCTTATCCTAACCCATCAGAGGCCAGGCCACCTTTAGAAATAGCTACATTGTATACAAACTACGCTGCACACACTGCACTGCTTTTTATGTTGGTATGACTACCAACTAGCAGTCCACCATGATGAGTGGCCACTGTGAAACTGTTGTCAGGAACAAAGTTGACCATTCGGTGGCACAACATGCTCAATTTCAATGACTGCTTCACAAATCATGCCATCCGGATCTGTCCACCATCAGCTTCTCTGAACTAGGCAACTGCACTCCAGTTATTGTTCTGGCTTCAGTCTCAGCTAAATCAATGCCTCCGCACCCTCCACCCAACAGCTTCCCCTTCCTTCCTCCCTCCTATCCGCCCATCCCAATTCACATCCCATGTTGCCTTTAGTGCTGAAAAGTCAACACTTCAGGTTCCTTTAATCCAGAATACTAATAATAATTTACTTAATCTTACATTTATTTTATATACACACTAAGGCAGTATGAATTCTATTGACACCAATGCACATTTTATGTAAGGACCACGAAGTCAAGTTAGAGCAATTACAGCCTGAACGAGATTTTCACTCTGCAGCAGAGTGTGCGGTGATATGAAACTTCCTGGCAGATTAAAACTGTGTGCCGGACCGAGACTTGAAGTCGGGGCCTTTGCCTTTCGCAGGCAAGTGCTGTACCATCTGAGCTACCCAAGCACGACTCGCACCCTATCCTACAGCTTTACTTCCGCCAGTACCTCGTCTCCTACTTTCCAAACTTCACAGAAGCTCTCCTGTGAACCTAGCAGAACTAGCACTCCTGGAAAAGGTCCTGAGTTTGAGTTTCGGTCCAGCACACAGTTTTAATCTGCCAGGACATTTCAATTACAGCCTGTCCAGAGTGTTATAGTCAGTCGTTTTTCTCCCACTCCTTTTGTGAGTGGAACAGAAGAGGACACCTTATGGTGGCCTGAGGAGTATTTATGTAGATGTAGAAGTGTGTGGCAGAGGGTACTTCCCATTGTGCCAGTTATTAGGGCTTTTCCCTTTCTGTGCACAGGTGGAGTGTGGAATGAATGATTGTTTATACACCTCTGTGTGCACTATAATTAAACTAATATTATCTTCATGATCCCTGTTCAAGAATAATTGCATTATGCAGATCCAGTTGTAGAGTCTTATTCACAAGATTTTTCAGTCTAGTTTTCATTACAAGTATATTTTCTGTAAATCCAATATCATTTACTTCCATTCTATGTGAAGTAACATAGAGATGCCATTGTACCATAATTCTTTCAAAATTTATGTATCCCAGGGGCTCACAATTCTTTTGGAGTATGTGTGTGCAAACACCAGACCCAAGCCATCTCGGCATATCTCCTCTTCTCGGGCCAAGGAACTATTCTATGACTGTTTCATTCCCTTCAGCTTGACCTCCAGCAATTGCCCTACCTAATGTTGACTTGAACCGACCTCCAGTCATTTTTGGTTATTCAACTTTGCCTTATTTGATAGATCTTGCACCCCATTCAGTTCATTTACAAATGGCTGCCATTAACAAGTTTCACCTACTTACTGTCCTCCAAATTTCTTCGTATTCCAGGCCCTTCAGAGAATGTCACTCTGTGTGTGTGGGTGTGGGTGGGTGTGTGCGTGCGTGCGTGCGTGCATGTGTGTGTGTGTCAGCAGGAACTCCCACAGTGTAGCTCACTGACTATACAGGGAATACACTGTCGATGCCTGAGCTGATCACTCCCAGTAAATGCTCAGGAGTATGAGTTTATATTGTTTGTCTTATTTGGTACTTCAGAGCAATGACCTCCATGCCAAGTGGCCATGGCCTTGGTAGGGTGGCACTCATAGGGAAATGAGTGAGAGGCACCATGACAGACCAATAGCAACTAAGAGAACCAAGTTAAACCACTCTGGAGTCGTACAGCCCCAGCAGTCTCATAAGATCAGTTGACTTACTTTAACACAGAAGAATATAATCCCAGTATTTTTCCCCTCATTAGCTATGAATTGAAATGAAAAGTAACCTGTTAAGCAAGGAGAGAGATACGTGCTTCAGTTCCTGATCCATACTATGACTGACTGTGAATCCTTTTCAAATTCCTAGCTATTATTTTTTGTGGAAGAAATTGAAGACATGTAGAATAAGGTATTTCAATAAACAAAGTGTGGAACAGATCTGTGCTGATTAAAACAGCTTTCTCCCTCACTCATTTGCGTTGATACACTGTGACTTGAGGGTGACTTATCACTGCAGAGAGTTAAGATTATGTTTACAGATTTTATGTAAAAATCTGTGTACCTCCCACACCAAGTGCACAAGATTTGACCACGTGTCATCTTGTACAAATCAACCTACCTGTAGAGATTACAGGCATCTCTACACATGTATGACCGTTTTGCAACTGGCTCACTGCACAAATTTTGTGGAGGATCACTCCCACCGATCACCAGCCTGCCTTGTTGCAAGATATCATCATCTATTATTGTTTTAACACATCAAAGAAATCGGGCATAAGTGGAGCATCTTTACCCTGTCCAGATGATTATAAGCTACTCCTGAAATGTAACCTTTACATCATGTGCAGTGAGGAGATATGTTGCCTCCCCCTCCTGGTCACTGGTCCCTAGCAGCCATTTTATTTCATCCGTTCATATAAGGAAGGCTACCCTCACTCTCGCCCCTTCCCCCCAACTGCTTCTATGTATGTGCTGGGGACTTCAACTCTATCCACCCATACAGTAAAGACTTCTAGCAGAGGGCTCCCCCCTCCTGGTCTTACTACCCTAACCCCCACAATTCCACACCCTAATGACAGCCAGTGGCTGCAAAAAAGGTGAATATTGGGCCGCAGAGGAGCCTTTTGTCATCTGTACCAGACTCGGCCTGGATATTTTTTCTCCTAAATCCAGATTCAATTAGAAGTAAGAGGAAGGAAAGGAGAAACCATAAAGAGAAGGAGGAAATGAAGAAACCACAGACAATGGCAGGCCCAGCTGCCCTATAAGTGCATGTGCGCGCGCGCCCGCGCGCACACGCACACACACACACACACACACACACACACACACACACACACACACACACACACACACACAGAATTGTTTATAGTTAGTCACTACCTAGCTAAACTGGAGCACTTGCTGTCGCTTTACACTGTGGCTTCAGGAAGCCAAATTCCCCACAACATATTCACCCATTATACGTAATTACTGAACAGAATTGAGCCTGAAAGAACATCTGGCAGGTTGTGTACTCTGGTCCTTGAGATTACCTCTAGTAACCAAACACCACTTGATACCATGGCTAAAGTTGTGGCAATGTGCACACAGACGAGTGTAGAAATCACATTTGCAACATATGTCCTCATCTCGAGGTTTTGATGACATACTGTGGGATTATTGATTTTATCTGCCAGTTAATCCCGCCCATTATTTTTTCTTTTCGGCATAAATGCCCATAACCCTTTCTGGTGCAGCTCTGAGACCACAAACCTTGGTAACTTCTTAGAGTAGGTGTTATAAAGTCTTAAGCTTTTTGTTTTGAATTTACCCATTTATTCAATAAAAGTTACACATCTTTGTGATAGTGATCACTATCTGATCATTTTATCCCTCCCATAGCAGTACTCAATTGAACGCCCTGTATGTTGGGTTGTTAAGAATACTGCCTGTCAGACTTTTAGCACTTTGTCACTTTAGACATAAACGCCCCTGAGTAGCATCGAGAGTTGCATCTAACCATTCCTCAGGCTGAAGTCAATAACATCAAGTGAGTGGTATGTAAGAGATTGTAGTATATTCCTGGATTCCCCACTTAAAGCTGGTCTTTGAAACTTTGTAAGTAGTCTTTTTTTTTTGTATAGTTTCCATCATATTAAACTGTCTAATAGCTCAGTTTCTTCAGCATCTCCATGACTCTCTCCCTATAATCATACAAACCTGTGACCATTTGTGCTGGCCTTCTTTGTATACAGTCAATATCTCCTGTTAGCACTATGCGCTACAGCTCCCATGCAGTTGAGGAGTGTTGTAGAATAAGTCGCAAGAATGTTTTTTGAGCAATATTGCAGAATGGGTCACACAGATGTTTTTTAAGCAATTTCCTTCATAGACTCATTACATTTCCGTAGTATTCCACCAGTGAGCCAAGATTTGTTACCTGCTTTACCTACAACTGAACCTATGTCATTGTTCCATTTCATATTCCTACAAATTGTTCAATCCAGGTATGCGGACGAGTTGACCATTTATATTTGTGAGTCATTGATATTGTAGTCATAGGAAACTACACTTGTTTTTGTTTCGTGAAGTGCAAAATTTTCCATTTCTGAACATTTAAATAAAGTTACCAGTCTTTGCACCACTTTGGAATCTTATCAAGATCTGACTGAATATTTACACAGTTTCTTTCAGACAGTACTTCATTACAGATAACTGCGTCATCTGCAAAAAGTCAGGTTAATCTGCAAGGTCATTAATATACAACATGAACAGCAAGGATCCCAACACACCTCCTTGGGACTCATCTGAAGTTATTTCTACAACTGTAAATGAATCTCCATCCAACATAACATCTGCGTTCTCCCTACCAGTCACAAATTTCACTCAGTACCCCCATCCAGTCTTACATTCGACAAAAAGTGTAGGAGTTTTACCAAGTCAAATGCTTCTTGGAAGTCAAAAAATACTGTATCTACCTGGCTGCCATGATCCAGGACTTGGAATGTCATGTAAGAAAAAGTGTGAGTCGGGTTTCATATGATCAGTTTCTTTGGGTCCATGGTGAATGGCATGTAGAACGTCATTATGTTTGAGCACAGAATATATTCTAAGGTTCCACAACAATGGATGTCAGGGGTGTTGGATAGTAGTTTATGTATCACTTCTGTTACCATTCATGTAGACAGGTGTGACTTGTGCTCTCTTCTAACTAGTGACACAGTTTTTCGAGTGGTGTATGGTATATTTGGTTTAAAGAGGAGCTAACTTGGCCATAAATTCTGTATAGAGTCTGGTAGAGATTCCGTTGGTCTCTGGAGCTTTGTCAGTTTCAGTGATTTCAGCTGTTTCTCAGCACCTTTGACACTAATATTTATATATCTCATATTTGCAGTGATGTGAGAATTAGAAATGGGGCACTACTACTAGATTTTAATTTTTTAAAGGAACGTTTGAAAATAGAATTCAGCTTTTCTGCTTTTCTTTTACTGCCTTCAATTTCAATTCTTGTCTTACTTTGGTGCCACTAATAGTCTTTACATATGATCACAATTTCTTTGGGTTTTGTGAGAGACCTTTTGATAGTATTATGCTACGGTATCATAGAAGTTTCACTAATTGCATGCTTGGCAGCCAAACACATTTCATTTGGGGTCATTTTATCTGTAGTCTTGTGCTGTGCCTTACTCCTATTATGTGGTAATCTGTATCTTTAGGGAGTTTCTTTACATTGAATGTGTGCCACAGACAGTCCCTCCCATTGTCAACTGTTCTACTAGGTACATGTCTATCAGGTGCAA
This sequence comes from Schistocerca americana, assembly GCF_021461395.2. NCBI lineage: Eukaryota > Metazoa > Arthropoda > Insecta > Orthoptera > Acrididae > Schistocerca > Schistocerca americana. The sequence continues at coordinate 388,833,164 of NC_060124.1, forward strand.
GGCAACTGTTCTTTTACAGGCTCCTCACCTTATTGCTCACACAGTGGAGGAGACATGATCATTTCTATTATTCATCCATAGTGTCAGCAAGGTTGTTTTCAACATTTTATTTCTACTACAATCCTGTGCATTATTGCACAGCTTACTTATGAAGAAGTCTGAAAGTCGGAAGTAACATAGAAAACTTGTTAACAAGCTTGTACTGAAAGCTATCAAGGATGGCAGGAACATTAAGGGACTGTTTAACCAAACTTGTAGAAAACTGGCAAATAATAATTGACGTACCTGAAAAAGTGCTTCTGAAGTGGCTATCTAAATATTACTTCTTTCATTGATCTGTGGGTATTGGAATAGTAGCAGTTGTGATGCATGTTATTAGAAATTGTACACTGTTCTCATGACCATTCAGACATGGGAAGACTACATAGTAAATATGAATGTGGAAAAAATAGAAGTAGTGGCTCATGTCATGCCTGAAGAATGTGAAGTGTTTGAGAAAGGGAAGTTGACATCTGCAGATAAGATTAGCTATAAATGTGGCAACAGATGTTCTGTTGAGAAATCATCTAAGCTGTCTGTTCATTACTGATAAAATGCGCACTCCATTTCTCATATGTGCTAACCTACAAATATATGGAATAATCATTCTGGTTAGATTGCTCCTCATTTTGAAAATACCTATGGCAATGGAAGCTGTTAAAGTGAAATGCATTCTGATTTTTTTATTAATAATGGAAACTCCAATCTCATTTCCTAAGCTGCAGATTTCATCCTTCAGGTTTCTTGTACACAGTATTAGTCTCTGTTTGGCATTAGTCCAAAATAATAACAGCAATAGTAATAATAATAAGATAGTTATTACAATGTAATTGATACAACATGACTGTTTTCACAGATGCCTCTTGAAACGTGATGAGGGTAGCTACGTATTTTATTTTAATAAAGTGCAATGACAAGGTAATGATTTACATATATAGCAAGTATGCCAGGATCCATGTTGCAGATTATCTGAATATCAGCATGAAACATAATTCTCTGTAAATAAGGATGTTAAGTACGGATGATTAACATTAAACAGTGTTGTATAATACACCTTAGATGTGTATGAGTGTACATGTTTGTGGGGGATGACCCATATCTGCTGTAACTCAGTAACTATTTTAGAAAGCAGCTACATCTTAGATGTTAATAAAGTTAAAGCCTTTTTGAAAATCAGTGGTGTAAGAAGGAGAGTAATGCAAGAAATGGCCAGTGAATTTGAAAATAATTTTTTTACTGGTCTGTCAAGATATTAACAAAATTTTGGACTTACATCAAGTCTGTAAACAAATTAGAACCATCTATACTATACAGTCATTCAGTGATCACTCTGGCACCAAAATGAATGTTGACAGAGATGGCTGAAACACTAGTCTTCTGATATTTTTTCGCTTTGAAGGTTTGTAATAGAATTCCTCCTTTCAATCATTTTAAAAATGCCAGAGTGACAGAGATTGAAAAGTTATTGGGAATAGAAAATTAACTAAAATCATTCAGAACAGGAAAGGCATATTTTTAATTTGGCTTTGGTTTATTCAAACATGACCATCAGTTTGGATTCTGTTTAGATTACACAAAAGAACTTGCTCGACTTTTTAGCAACAGTTTATCATAAGTCACTAGAGATATAATGAGCTCCAGGCAGTAGCAATAAATAAATAAATGCAGGTCATTCCCATTTTCAAGGAGAATCATTGGACAGATACACATTACTGTAGGTTTGTATTACTAACATCTGTCTATTTTGTGGAATCATGAGTAAGTTTTATGTTTGAGTATTACTGCTTCTCTTCAGAATGACACTCGGTAGGAATCAATATCTATTACACAGGGATAGAGCATGTGGAACAAAGCACATTCTGTTTGTCACTGAAATTCAGGAATCGATAGATAACGGCATCCAGAATGTACTTGACACATTTAGTGAACAAAATAAGAGCTTACCAAGTTTCAGAAAAAATTTGTGACTGCATTCAGGACATTGTAGCATATAGAGTTTCTCGTGTCATCTTTAATGGTACAAAATTAACTGATGTAAAAGTAACTTCAGTAGTACGATGGGAGCATTTAATGGCCATTGCTGTTCATGATATGTACAGGGTATATTAGCAAGAATGGTCAGTATTCAGAGGTATGACAGGAACGATCATTTGAAGCAAAAAAGTCTAGTAATCAGGGGCTTTAAAATGCATACCTTAAGAGCTATGTGCATTTCTTCATCTCTGATGCTGGGAAACAAATTTCTTCTACTGTAAGCTATTTCCTTTCTATATTTTGGGAGGAAGTAGAATGCACCAAAACAAGAAAAAATTGTATAGTAGACATAGACTCCGGCAGGCAAATGAGCTATGAGCACTTTTTCAGTAGAATAGACATGTTTCACAGTCTGAAGATGACCAATTGCTCAAAACTCTTAATTTATGTGCTTCAGAGCCCATGTTTATCGGACATTTTTTTCTTGTTTTGGTCCTTACCTCCTCTCAAAATATGGAAAGCAAAGAACTTGCAATAGAAGATGAAGTAGTGTTAACAGTTCTTACAGTGTGCATTTTAGAGCCCATGTTTACTCTAGTCTTCTGCTTTGAATGATCCTCTCATCATATCCCTGAATATTGACCATCCCTCCGGGGACACCCCTTGTAAATGATCTAGTGCATAATATCAGAAGCTCTGTGAGGCTGCTGAAAGATTATAGCGTTGTGTATGGAAATTTTGCAGTGTTAGAGAGTTGTAGTGAAAGGCAGAAGGTAGGATCTACCCTTGGTGCAGGGGTTGGCAGTCAGTATTCATCACAAATAAGTTTAATAAGTTGCTCATAAACAGGTGGAAAGACCCATTATTATTCTATTACTTTATCGGTGTTTAACCATGGCAAACAGTAACAACCATAAAATACCTAGGGAGTTTGTGTCCAGAGTGAATAGAATGACCACATAAAACTAGTTGTGGCAAAGGTATAAGACAGATATTTATTGAAAGTTTATCCATGAAATAAATGGCTTAAAAACTGTGGATCTAGTGATTCTTGAGTATTGCTCTTCAGCCAGGGATGCTTATTTTGTAGGAATGTTTGAGGAGCTGTAGATGATCTCAAGATGAGAAGTTAGAGAAGACTTTAAGAGACATGACCAATTTCTCTACAGATTTTTTTAATAAGTGCCAGAGTGTCACAGAAATGCTAGTCAAATACCAGTGTCTGATGCTCTCACAGAGAGGATTATTGTCAAAATGTGAAAGTTTATGTTCCAAGAACAGTCAGGTAATGTATTACTTCCCATCACATGGACCTCACAATACGACCATAACAAAAATGCAAGAGAAATTTCAGCCATTTTTTAAGTCTTCTGATTGGTTTATTGCACCTTGCCACAAATTCCTCTCCTGTGTCAATCTTTTCATCTCAGAGCAGCACTTGCAGCCTATGTCTTCAATTAATTGCTCTTAAGTTTTCAAATATCTGTCTTCCTCTACAGTTTTTACTCTATGTAACTCCCTGTAGTATCAAGGAAATTATTCCACAATGTCTTAACAGATGTCCTATCATCTTGTCCCATCTTCTTGCTAGTGTTTTCCATATCTTCCTTTCCTCATGATTCTGTGGAGAACCTTCCATTCTCTACCTTATAAGGCCACCTTATTTTCAAAATTCTTTTGCAACACCACGTTTCAAATGCTTCGATTCTCTTCCGTTTCCATTTTCCCACAACCCACGTTTCTTCCCCATACAGCGCTCTGCTCCATATGTATATTCTCAGAAATTTCTTCATCAAATGAAGGCCTTTGTTTGATACTAGCAGACTTCTCTTGGCCAGGAATGCTCTTTTTGCCAGTGATAGTCTGCTTTTCATGTCCTTCTGACTCCATCTATCGTGGGTTATTTTGTTGCACATGTAGCAGAATTCTTTAACTTGATGATGTAGACGTAGATCCTATAAGTAGTGAGAGAAGAAGTGCACAAAGCCACCATATGTGTGGAAAAAAAAGGAAAGACAAAATCAAACAATGGAAAGTCGAGGAGGGAATAACACAGTATTGTGAAAAGAATAGATTGCTACTCGCTGTATAGAGGAGACATTGAATCACAGATAGGCCAATAAAAAGACTGCTGTATATTTTAGCTTTCACTCAAAAGGCCTTCTTCTGAAGTAAAAAACACACACACAACTAGCACACACATGAACACTGTCTCTGGCACTGTGAATCTCAAAACAAGCTTCTAAAATTATTTTTATATCTGGAGGAAGACAATCCTGTAAACAAAAACAGTGTCTGAACTTGTTCTGCTTTACAAGAAAGAGGCAGACAGGTGTAGACTATAGAGCTATTAGTTTATTAGTGACTAAAGTTGTCATCAACAAGGTAGGCATTAACTTGAGATTCGTAGATTTAGAGAAAGTTGTTGACTCAGTTTCAGCAGAATCTGTAGTAGCAACCCTCAAGAAGCAAGTTATTATTGTCATCTTTATTATTATTTGTCACATTGGACCACTTGAGCTGTACCATATCCACAGTTTCTTTGAAGGTTGTAGTGTGTGGTTCTTATGGTCTGCCCACTAGCTTTTCATTTGTTTTGATCATGATTTCCTCAATTCATCTGAAACCTTTGTAACCTTTATATGTGTCCTTTCTGCAGGAAATGTGTGTATTAAGAAGGGTGTTAATTTTATCTTGGTTCTCTGCATCACTTTCTCAAGTTTAAAAGCTTTGAAATTGTGCTGCATTTCTTAAGTCCATGTCCCCCTATATTCTTTCCCAGATTTCTCATCAGTAGTTGTAAGATTCTGTTTTCTGGCAGGGAGAAGAAATATAAGAAACAAGAGATTATTTCCTTCTTCATTGTAGTGATGATTGCTTTTGAATTCTGCAAGGTACAAACAAACACTGTATGTTACACAGGCAAACAAGAATTACATAGATCACTACTCACATTAGAGTCCACAATCAGTGAATTGTCGGTCCCACAAAGTGATGCTAGAGGATGAGTCCACAACCACAAAACGCCAATCAGTTAGCTGGGGACCATAAAGGTTGTGTTCAAAGTTCTTACTGGCTCAGAAATATGGCCAGTCAATTTCACAGGAAAGGTTGCAAGCCAACCGCTCCGTAAGGATGGAGACGTCCATCAACAGCAAAGTATGAGCCATGCAAAGAGAGACACGAAACAGAATCTGGTTTCACAGTGATGTCATAAACACTTAGGTAGTAAGGCAGATTCTGAACTGCTTCATGTAGCAGAGTGATCTCTCTGGCATACATTGTGCCTGACTTTGTAGACTCCTTGATGCCACAGGTCTTGCCTATTGCAAGTGCTATCTGCAGTCATTGCTAGTGTTGCTCGCTGCATCTATTGGGCTGTCTCCCATCAATATGCCCTATGCTGGTTGTATTGATATCCTCACCCAGCAGTAGATCAAATGTCTCTGTATCTTCAGCACTGCTATTAGGATACAATAATTGGATCAGTCTCTCAGTAGACAGTTTCATTGTCGAGGATTCTCCTAATTCTGTCAACCTTTTTTTCTTTTTTTTAGGGAAATGCCTATATTAGTATAATAACGAATATATACGTAATGTTAATAGAGGGAAATTTGGATTTGAAACAGGAGTCGGGCAAAAGAGCTTGCATATCACGAAAACTTATTCTCAGCAGCCCTAGAGAAATTGTCACGTCCTTCACCAAGAAAAAGAGTGACAAGGTATTTGTTAGTGAAATGTATCTGAACCGCTTTCGTTTTACTGTTGACATTGTGCTGTTTTCCTCTTAATGCAGAAAACCGTCAGCAACTAATGGGAGAAGTTTATACAATAACTTTGAAAGTGGACCTGAAAATTTTTTGTAATAAGACCAAAATAATATACATTAGGCACAGCAGAAATAAAATAATACACATTAACAATTCAGTGAGTTTTTGTGTTTAGGGCAGGTGAAGACAACCATGTGGACAGCATAAGAAATAAGGAGAAGATTGAAAATGGGCTGTTTTATCTGTGTGGTAAACTGACCTGTTTTGAGAACAAGTCTTCTTCTGTGTCTCAAATAAAAAGTTTACAGTCAGTATGTATTACCAGTTTTGATTTTTGGCAGTGAGAGATTGATTTTTTACTGCAAAAAATATTGAAAAATTGATGGTTGCTCAGCAAGCAATGGAGAGTTTCATGTTGGAGATTACCAGGAGAGATGGGGGAAACTGAGAAAATGCACAAAGAACAGATTGCATTGGAAGATATAGTTATGAATGTAGTGGAAATGAAATGTAGATAAGCAGGACATACAGCAAAGCAAGTGAATAGTAAATGTCCCAAGCAGTTACTGTGCTGGGTTCCAAGAGATAATAAAACGCTTCACATGACAGCACAATGGAGGTGCAAACACCCTATCCCATATTCCTATAACATCAATTATTGAACTACTTAGTTGGAGAGAGGGAGTTCCCAACTGTGTTTTATGTTCTTATACTGTGTGTTGCTGTCCTTATATTTTTATTGTTTCTGTTTTAATCTTCTTCCATGTACAGAAATGAAACTAGGTTTGTAAATAATTAAATCAAAATTAATATGAAAAATACTACTCTATGTTCGTAAAAGTCATGACCCTTCCCTATCCCCACCCCCCACCCCCTGAACCGCCCTTCCATACACACCAACAGAAATACAGTTAAGAAGAACTTCATCATGATTTTGCTGTTACTCAAATAATTACTGAACAAAGTGAAAAATTTGAAGCATTTAGACAATTGTGTTTGTACAGATCTTTCTTGGCTGAACTCCTCCTCTTCCTGCAAAGGCTTAATTCAGATTCGCCTGGTCCTTTTCCAAATTTAGCTTTCTTGTCATTGACATCAACCATATTTAAGTCCGCATTCCAACCGTAGTCCATATAAAACCCCTACAGCCTAGACATCTGCGGCGAACATATCTACTCCATCATTAAATCCCTCAAAAAGTACACCAACAATCTCTCCCAAGCTTTCTCTTCCCACAACTACCCTGCAGATCTTAATTACAAACAAATCTCCTGGACCGTGTCATCTACTCACCCTCTAATTAAAACAGCCACCTCTTCTAAAAACCTCAAAACCACACCCCTGTTTTCCAGTGCCACCCAGGCTTTGAATGCCTCAGTATATTACTCTTCCAAGGGTGGGACTTTCTCAGTCATGACTTGAAATAAGATAATCTCTCTTTGATATCCTCCCTATATCACCCACTATTGCCTTTCATCACCCTCTTAACCTCCATAACATCATAGTCACGCTATATAACATCACCAAACCATTATCCCAACTGCAAGATTCCTATCACTGCAATCACCCTCCCCTGTAAAACATACCCCCAGCCCACTACTGGCAAATCTGCAATATCAGAGGCAGAGCTACTTCCAAAACTACATTTTTTTTTCTTTTTTATCGGCAGACTTGTGTCAACTGCACAGAAGGTATTTAATATACACATGACCACCACTAAACAGGATAAAAACACTGTCCATCTCGAGGACACACAGTATGCAGTTCCTGAACATGGTCTACAGCATGAATCAAGTGACCTGAGTGCCTGTATTTTCTTTATTGTTTTTAACAACAATGTAGTAAAAGAGACTGCACACACACACACACACACACACACACACACACACACACACACACACACAAGGAAGCGCACCTCACACACACACGACCACCAATTACAGCATCTCAGGCCGGAATGTGCGAGATGCTGGAGTTGGTGATAATGTGTGAATGAGGTGTGCTTGCTTGTGTATGTGGCTGCAGTGTGCCTCTCTTTCACTGATGAAGGCTGTGGTGACTGAAAGCTTTATGTAAGTGTCTTTTAATTGTGCCTGCCTGCAACTTGACATGACTTCTTTAGGCCCTATTCACCCAGGGCTACCTGACAACGAAGAGACTGGGAGAATGGATGACTCGAGTAGCTGATCACAATCACATAGGCACGACATGAGAGTCCGTTATTGCCAAGTCACTTGTGGCGTGAATAGAAAATTAAAGCAGTTCCATTGGCTGTGGGCAACGAATGTATGTAGTGCACTTTTTTGTGTGCTATGGCCCCAGTAATACAATGTTCAGTGACTCTATTAGTGATGATCATCTTATAATAGAGTATTATTATTACCGTCGGTACAGAAGGAGAAAAGAGCTGTGGGTTCATCCTTACACTGAGAATAAATTAAATTTTAGGTTACAAGTTGCCTAATTGTTTGGGTGCATTGGACAGGAAACATGTCCACATTGAAAAATTACCTGGGACATGTTCAACTAACTTCAATTATAAACAGTCCACTCCACGGTATTGTTGGCATGCTGATTTTTTAATCATTATCATTGAAACTGATTATGCAGGTAGAAATAGTGATGGAGGAATATTTCGTGCTTCAGCAACCAAAAACTGGATTACAAATGGAAGATTAAATTTGCCATTCCCTTCGAGGCTACCAGATGATGAAAATGAATATAATGTCCCTTATTATTTTGTAGGAGATTAAGTGTTTCCGTTGTTACACTACTTGATGCCACCATATACACAAAGAACACTCAATAACGCTAAGAGAATTTATTATCATAGATAAAGTAGAGGAGGAAAATCTGTTAAATGCTTATTTGGAATGCTAACACAGAAGTTTCAAGTCCTGAGCAGTCCTTTTCATTCTCGAACTACAGGAAGTGTAGTGACATAATAAAATTCGTGTGCATGCCACATAATTTCTTTCGAAAATGTGAGGGTATCCAATACAGTTGTGGTGAACAACAATGCAACAACTTCAAAACGCCAATAGTGAGAATCCTGCCAAGGAAAGACATTGCACTGCATCCTCATTCTGCTGCTTATGAAGTAAGGAATTATTTAGCCAACTACCTTCTGACACCTCGTGCTTCCCTCCCATGGCAGTGGAAGTACTGGATCAATAGTAATCAGGATCTACTATAATAGTCTTTCTTCACAAAATTATTCATTTGTAATGTGTATTTCTGTAAAACTTATAAATAAATTTCTGTATGATTTTGTTTACATATTGATACATAATTAAAAATGTTTTAGTTACATATTTATTAAATTCATTGTATGGTGGGTGCTTATAAATCGTTGAGTAGTTTTTCAATAAAATGGATCTTAAAGCATAGTACGTAGGGCTTATTTATTTTATGTTAAAAATTTTAATGACTGATAATGAACTTGCCTGACAGATCAACCTCCTTGGCTACTTCATACCATGCTCTCTCATGTCACCTCCTTCCTTTAATACCCTTTCAATTTGTAATTTTATAGTTGCAGATATTTCTCCTACGAATTTCAAATCAAACATTTGTTCATACATTGCACAAGCCAATGGTACGAATGCAACTGAGAGACTAGGAGACTAGGTGACTAACATGTCGGGTCACATAGTATCCAAGTTGTGACAACTCTGGAATGCTGCTACTGAAGTATCCCTGCGTGGACGACCCCACCTAATTACACATGCCGGGTCTCTTGGTTGCAGAGTATCTCAGTCACTAAGAGACTTGAGTATCCCCATGTCAACAGGTCTTTAGACTAACAGCAATCTGTCTTCTCCTACATTGTTGATATTCCTACCTGGAGTTTCCATTGCTCTACTTTATTGGTTTTAGTTTTTCACCTTTGTTCCTTCCTTCTTCTTTTTGTTTCTACTGTTGTAGTTTTTAACTACACTGTTCACTTCTCTTCCCCCTAATCAGTCTATATTTCACACTCTGTCCTTTCTACGTCTGGACTGAAGTGGGCGCAGTGCTTACCATTGTACTGTTTCTGATATGATGCTCTCTTTGACTCCTGCCCTTTCATTGTTGTTTATTCTTGTCCACACTACTGGTGGGTCCGACTCATCCTGGGAACAGAGTGACCTTCCCTTCGTTTTTGATCTTTCCCAACCTATTTATGTCTCCTCACTGGGGAACAAGCTAAGATAGTGTCATCACATTTATATGTATCTATCAGTAGTACTAAACACTTTGCCTCCTGCATGGCATTACTGTACAGTAAATCTGTTTTATAATTTATTAGTTTTCTTGATTGAGTGCAGTTAGACCCCCCACTCCAGTTATGTGCTCACTGCTGATTCAACATTTCCATAACACCCTGCAAACTGCAGTACATGTGGTAGTCATTAAGCTTTAACTATCACAACAAAAATAAAGTTATGTACTTTATTCTTTGTTTGTTTGCAGGTACATGTTTACGGTTTTGGTAAATGTTGAAATCACTGTGCCACAGTATAATAGCACACCACTGGTGGAGACTAGACAAAATGCCACAGCCCATTGATAAAATAATTTATAATGTGGTAATTCATTTTCAGCGGTAGCAGCTTAAAGTTTGCTGCTGTTTCAGACAAATCCATATAACTTCTTTAACCGTGTGGGTTGGCCTAACATGGCTGCAGCAATTCTACTGCTGCTGGAAATAAAGTACCATGCGCAGGCAAATCCAGATAACTTCTTTAACCTCTGAATTGGCCTGACATGACTGCAACAATTCCACTGCTGCTGGAAATAAAGTACCTTGTGATACTCCACTGCTGGGCTGTGCGATTTTGTTTTGGTACCTGTAGAAGCATACAGTGGCTTGGTAATTTCAACATGTACCAAAACTGTAGACATGTACGTGCAAAAAAGCCGAAAATTGGGTACGTAACTTTGTTTTTATGAGTTAATAACTGAAACTTTTTGGAGTGTTTCTCATACCTTTCTCCCCATCAGCACAACATTTTTACACTTGAGCAACACTCTACAGACTGTCTAAAGTGGAGAAGTCTTTGCAGACTTCATCGCAGCAGACGAGAATGTTGCTGAAGGTTAGATTGGGTATATTTCTCCACATTAACACACTGACTACCACATGAGTTATATATAACTCGCAGATAATTTTCTCTTTGAGCCACATGAAGTAAATAAAACTCATGAACATATTCTCATTTAAAATTCCATGCTAACTCTCAGCGGCATACGGTGAAACAAATCATATGTGTGGCCTACGGTTATCTAGAGTGCAAGAAAAGTTATAGGCATTGGTATTCATGAGTTCTACACAACTCACATGACTCAGTCATCCTGGACTTTTCTTCCTTTTGTAATTTAATATTAAACATTACTTACACTGTAGAATGTAAATTACGTACCGTTTTTATTTACATTTTCCAACTGGACTTGAAAAAATTGGGTAATGGCATTTTGTTCCTCTAACACCTATATGCACTGGGCACTCTGTATCTAACACGTGTATGCACTGTGCTTAAAAAAACTGCACAGACCTGTGGGTCACAGTTCTTACAGTTCCATGCAGTTTTGTTGGCATTTCTTGATAGCTTGCTCTCATCCATATTCATACATCATTTTTTGCAGCACTGTGTCTGGCTACTCCCACGTTCACAAGTGCACAATCTGCAAGCAATGCAATGGCTTTAGTGAGGGATGTCTTAGGTTCATATGCATCTTTTGTGCGGAGCAGTTTGTCGCTTTCTCTTTTAACTCAGGGATTGAGGTTTTCTTATTGTTGATGTAGCAGTCAACAGCATGTGTGTTTACCATTGCTGATCCTGTCATTAATTCGATCGCTAGCTTCCTGTACCATTTTACTCTCAAGGGACGTCGAATAGATGTGCAGAACTATAGACCTATATCTCTAGCGCCAATCAGTTGTAGAATTTTGGAACACGTATTATGTTAAAGTATAATGACTTTTCTGGAGACTAGAAATCTACTCTGTAGGAATCAGCGTGGGTTTTGAAAAAGACGATCACGTGAAACCCAGCTCGCGCTATTCGTCCACGAGACTCAGAGGGCCATAGACACGGGTTCCCAGGTAGATGCCGTGTTTCTTGATTTCCGCAAGGCATTTGATACAGTTCCCCACAGTTGTTTAATGAACAAAGTAAGAGCATATGGACTATGAGACCAATTGTGTGATTGGATTGAAGAGTTCCTAGATAACAGAGTTCAGCATGTCGCTCTCAATGGAGAGAAGTCTTCCGAAGTAAGAGTGATTTCAGGTGTGCTGCAGGGGAGTGTCGTAGGACCGTTGCTATTCACAGTATATATAAATGACCGTGTAGATAACATCTGAAGTTCACTGAGGCTTTTTGCAGGTGATCCTGTAGTATATCGAGAGGTTGTAACAATGGAAAATTGTACTGAAATGCTGGAGGATATGCAACGAATTGATGCATGTTGCAGGGGATGGCAATTGAATCTCAATGTAGACAAGTGTAATGTGCTGCGAATACATAGAAAGAAAGATCCTTTATCATTTAGCTACAATATAGCAGGTCAGCAACTGGAAGCAGTTAATTCCACAAATTATCTGGTAGTAGGCATTAGGAGTGATTTCAAATGAAATGACCATATAAAATTAATCGTCAGTAAAGCAGATGCCAGGCTGAGATTCATTGGAAGAATCCTAAGGAAATGCAGTCCTTAAACAAAGGAAGTAGGTTACAGTACACTTGTTCGCCCACTGCTTGAATGCTGACTCTGCAAGAGAGACGCTCAGTAGCTCGGTACGTGCTTTTGTTGAAGTTTCGAGAACATATCTTCACTGAGGAGTCAAGCAGTATATTGCTCCTTCCTACGTATATCTCACGAAGAGACCATGAGGATAAAATCAGAGAGATAGAGCCCACACAGAGGCATACCAACAATCTTTCTTTCCACGAGCAATACGAGACTGGAATAGAAGGGAGAACCGATAGAGGTACTCAAGGTACCCTCCACCACACACCGTCAGGTGGCTTGCTGAGTATGGATGTAGATGTAGATGATTAGAGAGATATGTAAATGTCTTTGATTATTATTGCTGGTTTTTTTCTTTGTCCCTCACCCAATGTCTTCTTCTTCTTCTTCTTCTTCTTCTTCTTCACCATTCTAACACATCCAGCTTATCTTTCCATTTCAGTATGACAACACCTGTGTTACTTTCTTTTGCTAAGTGTTCATCCTTCCTCAGTTTTGCCTGTACAATTTCCTGTGGACTGAATTTTCTATTTGTTCTTAGAGTGCCACCTAAATGTGTTGATCATTCAAGAAGTTGGTGACCCAGATGAGCCCTTCAGTAAAAACTGTGTGTTTATAAAATCCTTCCCTAATTTAATAAATCACCCATAAGGGTCATACCAACAACTGGTAGAGGAACTCCAAGCTTGGTATCCTTTCCACAGTACACTTTTAAATTCCAGGGGTAGCCACCCTTTAGACAGTGTCTAAATAATTTTACTCTAAATTAATGACACTTTTCCTTTATGTACTGAAGAAAACTTAGTTGCTCTCAAAATGACACATGTGTTTCATCAGTGGAAACTTCTTTACCTGGCATGACTACCCTTTGAAATCTCTGCAGTAATTTCTCTATAATTAATTCGGTTCTGAACAAACAGTCTCCTACAGGGTTATTGAAAAAAGTCATAAATGTAACAGCAGTTCAAACCGATTTTGTGACACAAGGTTTTTTTTTAATATTGTTTTGATAGAGCAAATTTTTTGATCCGTAATTTGAAATATTTGGCTATAGTGACATCCATCACAAAAATTCTAAAAATCATTGAATTTTAATCTTGCCGACATCAAACCATTTATTCAGTCGTGAATTAATACTGACTGAATTATTTTTTAATATTTGTTTAGTATATACATTAGTTTGTTGCATCACATACTCTAAAGTATCATCAGTTACAAAGTATTTGAAACAATCAATCAGGTTTTGTCTTCGAGACATAGTGCAACAAAAGCATTTAAACTCCAATTGGTATGAAGAAACACAAAATATTTCATATTTTTGCATATAACTGGTCTCCAGACAATCTCATTAAAAAATTTTTCAAGGTTGTCACCATCTTCAGAGATTCCCGATATTACATATATTTCATTGGAATGTGAAACAGTGTGAATAACATGGTTATAGGTACATTGTTGACTGGTTTTTACAGCTTTGTAGCCTGACTTATTGACTGATTGTGTATATAAAACTTTTCTTCCTCCCATCACCAATTGTGGAATATCACCTTCAGAACTTTCAGTTTCACTTCCAGGCTTGTCAGGTAAAAAGCTGTCAGAGTTAATGTTAAATAATGACGCAGTAGCTTTGTCACTTATGCCCATAACTTCATCTAAAAGTTTCTGTACATTCCTTTGTTTATCTTCATAACTTCTGCAAGACATTTTCTTTCTTCTCAGTATTTCTTGGTTACAGCACAAACAACATCAAATAAAGACTGTAGCAACAATGTAGGAAAGCAATAATGTAACTGCACACAAATAATATTATGAACTGAAAGACTGGCAAGAGTGCCAACCCAAATTTTTTAGCCACATAGTATATCTCTGTCCGAGCATACTTTGGCACCATTTGTGTCATGTTTGACTTTTAAAAAAGGCTCAATAATAAAGTACTAAGCGGAAATATTGTCAGCTTATTTATGCCTAAATAGTTTATTTGGTACAAAATGAAGGCGAAAATGAAGAAAGATCCTTGGGGGTTGATAACCAAAGTATGCCACGGCAGCCATTGTGTTAAAAGATGCAATATTTTGATATTGGTACCTCTACAGATAGTGGATGGATGACATTAGACACCATGCATATCTGTAGTGAAAAGTAGTCTACAGGAGGTCTTTATTCAACAGTGGATGTCAAATGGCTGATAAGTGACAGTTCTTCTGGTAGTGCATTAAAAATATGAAAGTCACTTGAAGCAACAACAAAAAATACCTTTTTGCACTTGGTTGGCTTAAAAAACCATGATGTACAGTTGAAGAAATGTTCACAAGTGAAGGTATCGTCCACACACAGTTATTCACTTTTCTGTGAGAATTACGTCTTCAGTTATCGAATTGCTAATGTAGAATGCTCTTCAGTTTGAGAAATTCAACTTATAGTATGTTTGAAACATCAGCAGTTAATAATAATTAGATAATAAAATCCATTGTTACAGGAAAAGATGGCCAACCTGAGGCCCTGAAACGTGTTGAGAAGATCACAGGAAAGAAAGTTAAATTCTACAATGTTGACCTGTTAAAGTTAGATGAACTGGACAAAGTCTTTTCTGCGGTAGGTATTTATGGTGTATAGAATTACTAGAAAATGAAATAGCTTTGTAGCCACTATTTTACTTTAATAACAAAAGAGTACTGACATCTTGCTATTGTTATGCTCAAACTGACGGCCTGTCTTGTAAAAAAGAAACCAAGTGAATCTCGAGCAAAGTTCGTAATAATTGATAGTTATGTGTTCCAGGAATCATTTTGCACGATAGATAATAATGATGTGGAATGAGTCATTTTACACTCGCATCACAAATTAATTTGTACATGTGGCTACATTCTGAACATTTTTAAGGGCGGTTTTTGTGAAAAAAAGATATGCAGGTGTGAAGCAGTAATTCCTACCCACAACCTTTTACACATTATGGTAATAGGAATTCTTCTGCAGAATAGAAGAAATTGTAAAGGAGAAACATTTGTAGTTTGTTCTCACATTTTATTCTGCTGTCTGTCAGACATTTTTTATCAATGGATAAGTAATCAAAAATTTTTGTCGCAGCATTGTGCATCCCTTTTTGAGCTAAAGACAATCTTAAAGTAGAGTAATGAATGTCATTTTTCCTTCTGGTATTGTAATTGTGTACATTATTGTTACTTTTGAACGGTAGTGAATTGCTTACAACAAATTCATGAGGGATGTACTGTGAAGCAATAGTCAGAAACCCGAACTCCTGAAGTAGATGTCTACAAGGTGATCATGGCTGAGCACCACATATTATTCTTACAGCATGCTTTTATGAATGAAGACTTTCTTTTTGAAAGATGAGTTACAGCAGAACATTATTCCACATGGCTTATTGAAACTTATTGATATTGTGTCATCTGTCATATATAAAATATGATTCTGTTGCAAATGCAATAATTGAATACTACTATTAATTCAGCCTAATCATCCACTGTAGCAGAAAAGTGTTTTCCCGTTATAGTGACTGATTGCTCACTTACATTTGAGAACATTGCACTGTAACACAAATGGGGCAACACAATAAGAAATTACCATTAACATTTATTAAGAGTACGTTGCAATATAGTACTTAACTTTGGTACAGTTTGATGCACAGCACTTGATGTTCTAAACCTAATACAGTGATATCTAAATAACTTTGCTGCCTTTTGGCAGCGTGCGATATTGTCACTGTAGCTGAAGGCAATTGCACAGATGCTCTGTTAATGGTCCTAGTTTACTGCAAATATTGTCTCCGAAGTCAGAAGGTAGTCAGCTGCTTTACAATTATGGCTGGTCTCCCCATCGTTTTCCCATACTTTTACACAGAAATGAGTGACAGATCATTCAGTTTTAAAAAAAATTCTTTGGACTGTTTTCAAAACTCAGCCTGCGGATGCACGAGTGGCTTTAAAATTGACAGTAATGTTCAGTGCAGTCTTCCATAGGGTTCTTGCACTGTTGAGTGAGTGTTGTATGGAGTGACCCTGCACTGAGAGAGGAAGATCAATAAAGAATTTTCTTTATTGTTTGAAAGTTCTTATGAATCTTGCAGTGAGTGCAATGACCTCAAGATGAAACACTGTGATCCTGAAGTGTGAAATGTTTCAAAGAACAGTTTAAATTTCTGAGAAGAAAATTGTGTGCTGTTGCCAGTGACAATAGGTTTCAGTCCTTAAGTAGAAAAGACCTTTGACAAACTGGGGCATTCTGAACTAGCCCCATACCAAGCCTCTGTGCAGAGGCTGGTGAACCGCCACTTCATATGCGGTGACGGCTACTTACAGTGCGCCAGGCGTATAAAACTTTGTCCACACAATACACCCCTGCTTACCATACCGTTGCTCAGCCTCCTCTGGCACGATTGTTTCATAACCGGCAACGTGCGACGCAGCCCTATGGAATTCGCGCACAGGATTGCCTCGGTGCGATGTCTATGGCTGGTCTTCGTGTTTTACGTCGCGGTTGGAGCAGATCTCCACCTTGGCTCCTCCGGAGACCCAAACTTATTTTATATTTGACTAATTTTAAGAAAGATGGCACACCAGATTTTACGTTCCAATCTCTGTTTTTTACCATTTTAGATGTGCATCACGGTTTCACTGTCGTTTATACTGATGGCTCCAAACAGGAGACTTTCCTTGGCTATTCTGTGGTGTTCCCTGATCATGTTACCCGGATTCACCTCCCTGCTGAATATACCGTTTTCGCAGCGGAGCTCCACGCGATCCTGAAGGCACTGGAGCAGATGCATCGTGTTCGGGGCGATCGATTTCTTCTCTGCTCCGATTCTCTTAGTGCCTTACAATCACTGCAGAACCTATACCTGACTGAGGAGATGGTCCAGCTGATACATGACCAACTGTACTTGCTCCAACAGCGGGGTAAGGAGGTATCCTTCTGCTGGGTGCCTGGTCATGTCAGCATATGGGGCAATGAACAGGCTGATCGGGCTGCCAAGGAGGCCTGCAGAGGGCAGGATGTGGTCCAGTGTCCTATCCCCTTGCAGTCAGTCATCGCTGCACTCCACAGGAAGTGCATGGAGTTGTGGGTGGACGAATGGCTGGCGGTGACGGCCAATAAACTGCGGTCGGTCAAGTCAACCACTCGGCCGTGGCGTTCCTCCTGCCGGTTGCTCAGGCGGGAAGAGGTGGCCCTCACGCGTCTTCGGATTGGGCACTGTCCTCTGACGCATAGCTATTTATTATGGCGGGAGGATCCTCCGTTTTGTGATGCTTGTGGTGTGCACATCTCTGTCCGGCACATTTTAACAGACTGCATTTTATACCGTGATGCAAGGGCAGAAGCACAAGTTGATGGGGATCTGCCTTCTGTTTTAGCTAATGATGAGACGTGTGTGTCTAGGGTTTTTAAGTTTTGTGATGTGTCTAGGGTTTTTAAGTTTTGTGATGTGTCTGGACTCTGGCCTAAACTTTTAGGCTGGAGGTTTTAGTGTATTTCAGAGTGGCTGACTCCTCCCTTTTTTCCTTGCGGTCAGCCAGCCACTTCCATCTGCTACATTGTTTTAGCTCCCTCTACCATTTTCTTCCTGTGTTGTCCATGTTTTACTGCTGCCGCCCTGCTTCATCCCACGCTTCGGTGTGGGTGAGCACATATTTTTCAATGATTGTTCCCCATGTTTTATGTTCGTTTTATGTCAATGTTCTGAGTTTTTTTTTCTTGACACCCACCTCACTATGATACTGCACGGGCGCTGAAGACCTTGCTGTCGTGCGCCCAGAAAACCCCTCTACTACTACTACTACTACTACTACTACTACTACTACAAAGCCTGAAGATATCAAGGACATCTGTATCACAAACGGAAATTTGGAGGAAGCTTCAACAATGAGCTAGTAGCTTCTGAGAAATGGTACTGGAAAATCAATATGCAGATGTGACGTAGTTTCTGAAGCTTATGGCCACAGAAAATATTGTCGAGGCAGAGCTAAATGGTATTTTTGATGTAAGTGGCATTTAGACAACATCATTTCAATGACTTTGTCAATATTTTTCCAGTAACAGTGTTGTTTGCCAATGTTTGGTACAAACTGTGCCCAAATGGCATTGATGTTGCATCTGTAGTCACTTACATTTAAACATTGCAGAAATAACCACTCGTGTCTTGCCTGATTCTTAATGTATCAGAATGACACATTCGTACACTATAATTGCATACGTTATATTCTAATAAGATTTAATTTCTGGTTGATTAAATAACTTCTTATTGGGCTGCACCAGTTGAATATACTGTTTCATCTTGGGCTAAACGGGATCTTTAGGCACAAGTTTGGCAATTAAATTTGAGTTTACAGGGAAATTTTCCGTGGTGTCTTAACTACTGACAACTATTGAAAAACAAAAATTAACTGATGAGTCAAAGTTTATGTCTGGCATTGATGACAAATGTGAAGGAAAGTCTATGTTCACATTTTGTTCTGTGGACGTGTATATAATTTCTTAATCGTAATTCAACAGAAATAGCCTCCAGCACCGCAAACGTTGAGCTGTACATATAGGACCAGTATTGTTCAGTCCAAAGGTAACCACTAAAGGTTTGTGGCCTGCAAGGAGGATAAATTTATGTCCATAAATACAATCATCAAATTTCTTGGCTGCAAATATAATCACAAGAGCCTCCTTCTTGATCTGAGTGTAATTTCTTTGTGCCACTGTCGGATTCTTTGAAGCAAACACAATTGGTTGTTCAAACCCATGACATTTATGTGACAGAGTGACACTTATGCAATAATCTGATGCATCCACAGCAGTTGTGAGCATTTTGCTTGAATCGAATGTTGGAAGACATTTGGAATCAAGCAGATAATTCGTTAAATGTGCGTTAGCATTCTCTGTCCCAGCTCCGTTTGGTGCTTTATCATAACAACTTCTTCAGTGGTTCACTAATGGAAGGTACATGAGGGAGAAACTTCTGATACTAATTTATTTGCTCTAATACAGAACATAATTGTGTGACATCTATGGGAGCTGGAAGGTTTTTAATGGTGTCAACATGTTGTGGCATTGGCTGTGTCATGAGCAATGTGACCCAAGTATTGAACTTCACTTTGAAATAAGATGCATGCCTTGTTGCATTTCAGATTGGCTGCTTTTAGAATTTTGGAAGCAGTTTCCAAATTCTGTAACAATTCCAGTGGAGTTGTGCTCGAGACAATTATGTCGTCAAGGTAGCTCACAGTGATCGGAACTTTCTGAATTAATTCTTCTAAGTACTGCTGGACCAGTCTTTGTGCACTGGCTATTCCATAGAAGAATCTTTTGTAGTAGTAGAGACCAAATGTAGTATTTATCACCATAAATATCTGTGTGTCTTCATCCAAAGATATTTGTAAATAGGCTTCTTTAAGATCCAGCTAGGCAAAGTGCATACCACCAGTTAATATGGACATCATTTCTTTCAGCTAGGGAATAGGATATGAATCAATAATAGAGATAATTGTCACTTTGAAATCTCCGCAGATGCAAAGTGAGCCATTTGGCTTCTGTAGAACTAAGATCCATTTTGCCCTTGGCTGCTTATTATGGCCTCAATTATATCATTCTGATCGAGATGGGAGAGTTCCTGCTTTATTTTATCTTTTAACACAAAAGGAATGTTGCGTGCTTTGCAAAACTGTGACAATGCCTTCAGCTTTAGTGAAATGTGTGCCTTGTAACTTTTGATACTGTTGTTGCTTCAGAAAAAAATATCATCATATTTTTGCAACAGCTAATTTAACTTGCCTTTCTGAATGTCAGGGCAAAAGTATAGATCAGGGTCAGCAGCAGCCACAGTTGTGCTTATCTACTGCCCATAGGTTGACAATACATCAGTTCACTTAGCCAGTGGGATGATTCTTCAATATAACCAATGAGAGACGAAAAGAGAGGCAATGTATTTATAGCACCATCTTCTTTGCTGTTTTTCAGTGTATCAGTGACTTTCAAAAGAAATAGTTTGTGATTATGGCAGCAAGTGCATAAAATGGACTGATTTAAGTGATTTAGTTCTGTACAGTGACATCGTCTGTTGGTGTATGTCTTATGGATTAAGTGCAGAGACATGAAAATATATCAAATGTGTTGGTGAATGTGCAAGCACACTGAGTAAGTGATTCAATGTTTTTTTAATCAGATCATGAGAGAAGGTAGGTGGATCAACATTTATTAATAATAGAGTTGCACATTCGATATGTTGAAAAACAATGATTCACTTACCTTGTCCCATGATTTACTTAAAAAACATTGATCCACTTACTCAGTGTGCTGACACAAAATGGCTCTGAGCACTATGGGACTTAACTTTTGAGGTCATCAGTCCCCTAGTGTGCTGACACAGATTGAGTCCGTAGCAAAGCATAGCAGAAAAATATTTCGTTGCTTTTTTGAATATATCATGGGTTGCAATGCTGTCCTTGATTTGCGAGTCAAACAAGAAGCTATGAAATTTATAATCCGCATTTACAGCAATGTTTTACAGTTTCTTCTGAATATATTACTTTGAAACACGTTGTCTGTCCACTGCTCTCATTGGCTGAATAACACAAACAGCTGAAACACCTGCTTTTGTTCCCAGCATACATCACAGAAGTGCTGACAGCATTCCTGCACGAACCACATTAAGTACAACCCTGGCCTTATTCTAGACTTTTACCAAATGTCAATTTGAATTTGAGTTGTTCGCTCATGAGTGGTGAAGCCCAAAGCATTGAAGAGATCCAGTCCTAGAAGATTAGTTACGTTATTTGAATTTACAGCTACAAATGTAGCCCATTTTGTAAATTGTTTGTACGTTATATCTGTTGAAAATTATCCTCTTACTGGAATCTTCTAATTACTGTAACTGAACAGTGAACTTTGAATATCTGTTAACTTCGGCATTCCAAACTTTTCGGTACGCCTGCAAATTAAAGATTGAAATTGATGACACTGTGTCAATTTGAAATTCACTTGGCATTTCGTTAACTCAAAGAGTCACAGATAACGACTTGCTGATGCCAGATGTTTCACCTGTGAAAGTTTTTGAATTTGTCCATGTTTTGATCTATTTTTCACTTTTTATTTGTAACCATCACATGACACATGAGTGTCTGCTGTTTTTGTTGGTTGTGCTTCATTTTGTACACCTCACCTCTGTCTGCTCTTTTTACATTGAGTGGTCAGCACGGCTGATTGCCATGCAGGGCCCCGGGTTTGATTTCCAACTGGGTTAGAGATTTTATCTGCTCGGGAAATAAGTGTCATCATTGTCATAATCATCATCACCATCATAATCATAGATACCCAAGCCGCTGAAGTGGCATCAAGTAAAGAGATTTGCACTCAGTGGTCAAACAACACTGTATGAGGTCTCCTGGCTAATAATGCCATACAATCATTTCATTTCACAGTAATTGCAGTATGTGTTGTGACAGGAAAAATGTTCTGTTTTGTGGTTTACACCACAGCATGAACAAGATCATAATTTTGTATGTATTTCTGAACTTGTTTACGAATGTTTCAGTCAAGTAGTATGCACTCCCAGTATCTTCTGGATCTGGCCCTACAGGTTGTATGACCATGCTGGAGGTTGATGTGTAATCTTTTGCACTGTATTGCTTCAGCAGATACGTGCTGTTCATATGCCCAGATTAGTGGCAAACAGTCTTGTAAAGACAGGTTTGTTAGACTAAGCAGGTCCTTCCTTACTTTGTCATGAGAGTGTGTGGTGAGCTGGTCACAAATTAGTGAGTCTGCATAATGTTTCGTACACTGATCATTTACACAATGAACTTTACATTCCCAAGTCAGGCCCTACAATTGAGTAATCCACTCTTTATAGTTTTGATTTGAATTATTGAAACATTGAAAAGATCATTATCTGGCCGCAGCAGCAGCATGACCTTGCAAATCAAGATATTTGGCAAGCATGTCTTTAATTTCAGTTATGAAAATGTCACCAGTTCACAAGTAGGTGACAATTTCAGGATAAGTTGAAATATAAGGTCTGTTAGAAAAGTATTGAACCCTTTTTTCTGAAGACGTGATCCAAATGAATCTAGCATACTTGCATGAGCCAACCTTGAACTTTCACGTGCATGCATGAATTTTTTCCCACCGGACAAAAGCATCATTTGCTGGCAAGCAGTAGTTGAGTGAGGTAGTGTGTAATGGTTGTGTTGGTTTTTCATTGCAAAGGAAATGAAGGAAAAACTGTAGCAACACTACTGCATCAAATTTTGCCAGAAATTGGGTGACGGTCAGGTGGAAACAATTCAAAAGATTCAGACAACTTTCGGTGACGAAGCTATGGGCATCACACAGATTAGGGAGTGGTGCAGCTGGTTTAAAGACGGTTACGCATCGGTGGAGAGCAAGCCATGCTCCGATCGGCCATCAACATGCTGAAATGACCGGGTCATTGCCAAAGTGAATGCTGTGATGAAGGACCATCGTGTGACTATCAGAGAAATTGTGGAAGAGGTGGGCATCATCACCTTTTCAGTGCATTTCATTGTGATCATAGGTTTGGCCATGAGGAGAGTGTCAGCAAAATTCGTGCCAAAACTGCTGATGGTGGTGCAAGAGCAACTTCTTGTTGAAGTCTCACAGGACATTCTGGACTCCACAAACAGTGACCCAAACTTTGTGAACACCATAATCACTGGTGACGAGTCCTGAGTGCACAGGTATGACCTGGAAACCAAATCCCAGTCATCACAGTGGGAACATTCCTCATCACTGAGACCAAAGAAAGCCTGCCAAGTATGCAGCAATGTCAGAGTGATGCTGACTGATTTCTTTGACTCCTGTGATGTGGTGCACCATAAGTATGCACCACAGTGTCAAATACTCATCAAAGAAAACTACAGGGAAGTCCTCTTTGCCTCCATAATGTAGTGTGGCGCAAGAGACCAGACGTGCAGTCAACAGGAAATTGACGCTTCTATCGAAACAATGCTCCAGCACATTCCTCACACTTGTTTCAGACTTTTTCTGAGAAAAAACAGATTACTGTGTCTCAGCAGGTTCCTTACTCTCCTGATTTGGCCTCCTGTGGCTTCTGGCTGGTCTCCAAACTCAAGATGCCATTGAAAGGTACATGACTTCAGACAAGAGAGGACATTATGGCAGCAATAACAGCTGAACTAAATTCCATTCCAAAAGAGGCTTTTTTGGCATGCTTCGAACAAGGCAGCACAGCTGGGAGAAGTGTGTGGAGTCCCAAGAGACCTACTTTGAAGGTGATTGGGTATCCAGCACTCCAGATAAGCCAGGTTTCGTTTCCCGGCCAAAGGTGATTTTCGTTTCAGATCACCTGAAATCTAATGAGATAATCCTGCTCCAGATGCTGGATGTAGTTGTTCCAGGTCACAGCTTTCCAATCAGATGCTGTAAAGGGTGGTTGCAGCATGTTTAATTGAAGTGGTTGCTTGTGGCCTTCGTTATTGCTTTCTTCAAGTCTGGCCAAGCACACTGCTAAAGTCAAGACAGCGTAAGATGATCCCTGAAAGCTCACAGCACTATTACCAGCTTTCAGCTGTAAAGAGCTAATGGCTGCAGGCGAAAATGGTAACCATCTACAGAGCTGTGACAACACTGGAGCACTGCCATAGAGACGTTTGCAAAATTGCGTTACGTTATTGGTTGAGATAGGCCCACAAAGCTGCCACCTCTAGCCCACTGCAATTTTCAGAGATCAACTTGTGCCTACTCAACTGTAGGAGTTCTTGGTTTGCTGACAGCTGTTGTAGTAAATTTAGCATTGTCTGTAGGACGAGTTCTGGTTGGGCCATGTCTCAGAAATGTGCTAAGAACAGTTTACAAAATTAATGGAAGTTTTCCTGGAAAGGAAACGGATTAGCAACCCTTGAATCTACTATGAACAGAATATTTTAAGCCATGCAGTGTTGCCACAAAAATGGTGAAATTGATCACAAACTCTAAGAAACAAGTGAAAATAAAAATTTTCATACCTAGTAATTTATCTCTTTTCTCTAGTATTGTTTTATTTTTACTTGTCACCCAGTAAAGAGAATGCTGTGTGTTTGCACTGTCTAGTTGTCAAAAATTTCTGATTTTTTAAATCCCACTCCCCCGCCAAATGTTGGATATTGGAGACAATTTGTCAACAATGTTTAAAGTTTGTCCTTGTTGCCAAAATGTTGTGAATGAAGTTAGTGAATGCTACTGTTAGTTCAGGTGAAATGTCCAGTCCTGTAAAGGTGGCTGACTGTACAATTAAACACTTGTTTGAAAGGGCGGCATTATAACAGAAATGTGGCAACAGAATAACAAATAACTAATAACATTTATAAAGAGTATGTTACAACATAGTAGTTAGTTTGGGTACAATTTGGTACATGGCACTTGATGTCCTAAACCTAATACAATGATATCTAAATAACTTTGCTGTCTCTTGGTAGTCTACCATATAGTCACTACAATGAGATGTAAATTGTGTAGACACTTTGTTAATGGTCTTAGTTCTCCATAAAAAGCAACTGCTAAGTCAGAAGGTGGTCTTCATAGAACTGTACAAAACTGGCTGCAGGCACTGAACTGAATTGTCTGACTGCTGGTTCAAAACATTATTTGTCTGCGACACGTGTTTTGTGCCTGTCTGTCGAAGAATTTCTTTGTCTGCCAGTACAAGGCAGAAGCGATGTAGTCCATGGTTGACAGTGCTCTCTGTAGCAACCGATCACACTATTGGTGGGTGTAAATGATGCACTGAAGGAAGTGTCACTGAAGCAGAAAGAGATTGAGTGTTTGAGTGCGATCTGGAGAGCAGTGCACAAAACTGGGAGGCACGAGACAAGTGTTGTGCCTGTGTGTTAGCGGCGTCTCATGGTACTTGTGTATATCTTGCTTAGTACAAAACAGATTCTGACATTGATTTTTTTTTGTATTGATGTCCAGTGTGGACTGTAATTTAGATGCTTGTGTCCTCCGATACAAACGTACTGATGCCGGCAGTGTGCTGATCCTGTAGTGTACAGCAGCCAGGTTAAGCAACCCAGATGTTTGCTTATTGAAGCTCATATTTACTGATGTCCATTTGGACATCTTTTTTCAAAGTAGAGTTACATTCCAAATTTAGAACTTTTTAAATTATTTATGCTTCTAAATTTGATATGTTATTGTACTGATATTTTACTTGGACTCTACTGTATAACTAATATTGCTAAGATGTCATGTACAATAATTCAGTTTTTTACATTTCCTGTATGTGCTAGTGGAAATTCCTGGTACATTTATCAGTATAATCTGTAGGATTTAGCAATATCATGTAATGTAAAATTTAATTACTAGCATGAGATGTATGATGAATTGGCTTGTAATTATAGGAGATTTAATTTTCACCCATTTTATTATCATGTGTAAGATACTGGAATTTAAAGATATTTTTATTGTGTTTCAGCATCCAATTTCCCTCGTTATGCACTTTGCAGCACTTAAGGCAGTTGGAGAGTCAGTGTCATTACCTCTTGCTTACTATAAAAACAATGTCAGTGGTTCAATCATTCTCCTTGAGGTATGTTATTTACCTACTAATTATGATTGGCTTGGCTTTAAAAATTCTCTTTTTGTGACACTTTATTCCTTTATAACTGTAGTGGATGTAATAAGCAATAACCAGGAAATGCTGTGTAACAGACCACCATGTAGCTGAAAGAATGGCTTATAGTTTCTCAAGGGAATCTCCGTTCAAGTGGCAAAAAATAGTCAGACACAATGAGTTTGGTAAGTCAGACTGGGGCATTGCCAATATTATGGATTAAACTGTAATTTGTGTTTGGAGGTAAGTCAGTCCTGTCCTCCCCGTTCTCCTCAATGTAATAGAACAAAAGAGTGAGAGAGTCCTGAAACATTTTGCCACTAATAACTGTTACCTAAATGGAAATATTGAAATGGAAACACACTTTACACGGATTTTTTAATAAGTTGCAAATAATGTGTGTTCAACATAGGCAATGAGGTTTGGCCAGTTACTCTCCCTAGCCGATTCCTCCTTTCCATCTTTTTGGCAGCTCCACGGTGCTGAATTTACAAATTATCTGGAACCTTTAAGAAAGCTGATCTTGTTTCCAGTTGTGGATGTTTTTCCACTAAGATTACTGCTTCAACCAGAGTAAAGGATAACTGCAAGATTCCATACAGAGAATGAAGCAGAATATGTTAGTGATGACAAAACAACCTCCTCTGGGCATTTATTGACTATCGCAGGCCGGCTGCTGTGGCCCAGTGGTTCTAGGTGCTTCAGTCCGGAACTGCGCTGCTGCTAGGGTCACAGGTTCGAATCCTGCCTCGGGCATGGATGTGTGTGATGTTCTTAGGTTAGTTAAGTGTAAGTTGCTCTAAATCTAGGGGACTGATGACCTCAGATGTTAAGTCACATAGTGCTTAGAGCCATTTGAATTTGACTATCACAGTCAGGGACACAGATAGCAGTGGATAGCTCCCTTTTTCATTGCCAATTTTAGACTGAGTGTACATTGCTTGGTCTTGCTTCATTATCTGTGTGCATTTGAATTCGCAAATATATATATATATATATATATATATATATATATATATATATATATATATATATATATATTTTTTTTTTTTTTTTTTTTTTTTTTTTTTTTTTTTTTTTTTTTTTTTTTTTTTAACCGAGATAATGGCTCCTTTATAGGCACAAAATATTTAACATTGCATATTTCAGTTTGTCCTCTTTTAAAGCTGTTCACTACTATAAACTGTCAGACATTTCTGTTCTCTTACACACTACATTTTTGTAACTAATGGCTCAGTAGCTTTGCAGTTCTAAAATTAATTACAGTGTTGGTGGAATACAAATAATTTAAGGAGTAAAGGTAATAACTCACTACATAGTTGAGGTTCTGATTTTCGATAAGCAAATAAACAAGACTGTGATTAAAAATAAAATTGTATTGCAGTTGCAGGTCACACACAACTTTTTTATTATTGGCTTCATGCATTAGACATGAATGTCTTCAGAAATTTAGTATCTAGCGGCAACATACTAAATGTATCTCACTGTGTACAGTGGTGACATCAGACGTAAAATGACATTTTACATTTGGCCACCAAATTTCTGAAGATGCTTGCATCTGATGAGCAAAACCTGTAATAAAAGGAAGTTGTTTGCAACTTGTGGCCGCTCCACAGTTTTATTCCTTATGGTCGCTGTTCCCTGCAGGTGATGCCTGCAAGATGTCAAATGTTGCTAGCTCCCAAACAGTTCTTCTTCAGATCTATACACATACTCCTGTATGCCTACATTATCGTGACTGACAACATTTTGCGAGGACTGTAGCTCACCTGGATCAAGGGTTTGTGTCAGGTAGAGTGCTGTAACTGCAAGCGGAACGGTTGCGGGGTTGCCGGGAACTAAAGCGTGGTGGGACCAAACGGGAGCGGCCCGTGAACAAACAAAACGAAAGGGGAAGGACTTACATAAACAACGATGAATGACCTAGCAAGACCTAACGAACAACAACACGCAAATAGCAATGGAGTCACAAGTGAAACCTCACGAATCCACAGTGTCCACTCATACACGGAAACCAAGCAGACATGCTGTCTGCAGGCGAGATGTCGATAGACTAACGTGAATATCAGACTGCCTGCTGAGCAAGAGGCAGGCGCTTAAATACCTGATAGAGTACGTTGCTATTGGCCGCTTGGACCACGTGCTCCACTGTGGCGCCCTCACATTATACGCGGGCTAGGAGTGCGCTCGTAGCCACGGCTTACAGCGCGATGGCTGGAGAGACCTCTAGTGGTAATCGAGGTCCATGGCATCTGGCACGTATTCAAAACCCGTGCACTTGGTACCAGATAGAGTGGGTGAGGAGAGAAAGTAGGCACATTGTCCTCCACCTCTCTTGTCGACAGCATCCAAACCTCTGTCCATGTCAAGCACAGTGCCTGCTACCGTCCTTTGCGTACTAAAATAGGGCCAACCTTTGTCAACACATTTGCAGTGATGGGAAATCTGCCCAGTGTGCTGAAAGCCTTACTAAGACTTCCAGTCAGGCAGACAGATTTCCCATACTCTATCCACCCCCAGGAACCAACTACAAAGGAGCATCTGCCTCACCACTCAGAATCATCCCAAACTGGAACAACTGAACCATATCCTCCACCAGGGCTTTGACTGCTTATCTCCACACCCAGAACAAGGAATATCCTGCCTACAATCCTCCCACCCTCCCAGAGTGGTATGTCACTACCCATCCAATCCTCCCATATCCTAGTCCATTCTTACATCACTCCCTCGCCTTGTGCTCTGTTGAGATGTATATAATTTCATCCTTACTGAAGATTTCCACAGAGGGGAGCATTAAACGAGTCTATAACCAATCTTTGTCAGCTGAGCCACAAATTTAATTCAGAGTTGGAAATTACATCAGATGGAGTTAGTAATTGATAAGTAGGTTCAGGTGCTCACTTTCCTCTTGGAGTCTCACAATACTTTACATATATATTCCAATTATGCTTTGCGTTAATGGTATATATCTGAGACTCGGCACCTCAGCTGTTTGGTGATCGTTACCTTTAGTCCATTAATTGTTTATAAATACTGAAAACTGATTATCTTGTGGTAGATAGTTGAACAAGACTGTAATGTATATTGCTAAGATAATGATTTACATATCCTTCATTATTTAAATTTTTGAAATTAATTTATCACTTGTATTGCCTGTGGTTGAAATTAAATTCCACCAATTGAGACAGTGGATCTGATCTATGATAAGTGTCATTTATCTTAAAGCGATATACTCCACATAAAACTGTGTTTCAAATTTTAGCCTCAGATCTGACCCATAGCAAGTGTTGCATTGTAGCTGCAAGCATTCTTGAAATAATTCTTCAGGTTCTCTGTAATTGTTTTATCATTTGAAGTGAGTCCCTGGTACGGTGCATTGAAAAATAAATTGTGTTAATGGTGGCAAATTAACTTTCCCTTATAACAATACAATGTGAATGCCATTGTGTCGTGTACAGTAACCTCAGATGCAAAGTGATTAGCATTACAAAATCCCCCCAGGTGTTCTTTCGTGAGTTCATGTATGGGGCCCCAAGCTATTGCAGCCCATTCTTCCTTTCCTGTACCCCTCCCTTCCATTCCTTGCTCCTTCCCTGCTGCCTCCTCCTTCCCCTCTCTTGGCGTTCTTACTTATGTCGAGGTGGTGTCCACCTTGTTTACTGTATTCCTTCCGGTTTTGTTCTGCGTGCCTTTTCTTTCTCGTCTTTCCTTTTCAATGTTTTTGGTCCCCCTTTGGGGTTCAACCTCTGTTTCTAAATTTCCTCTCTGTAGTGTGAGCCATTTGGGGAAAAACTTCCTCCCTTGTGTCTGTGGTATGGATTCCTCCCTCCCTCCCACCCTCCCCCCTGCCCTTTCCCCTCACCCCTGCCCTTTCCCCTCCCCCCCTGCCCTTTCCCCTCCCCCCTCCTTCTCTGTATCCCTACTCCACTGCCAAAGGTCACAAGCACCAATAGCCAGTCCATGTGGTGGGCCTGTTATGTATCCCTGACAACATAGGGATCACACTTCTTATATCTTGGCTTTTGCCTTCCCAAGTGTGCCTAGGAATGCTTGCTTGTCATTCTGGATCACCCATGAGGAGAGCCCCTGATCGAATTGGGTGATGTCAGGGTGGATGTGTTGCATATGAAATGTATCAAGTTCCAAAAATCTGACCATTCTTTTGTGGGCTTCTGTTTAATTGGTAATGGATCGTTGAATGCTACCTCTTCTGACCCCACAACCGTCCCTTCCCTTGCTACACACTGTGAGGAGGGCCAGGCTTGCCAGCTTGGGGTGAAACACTTTCCCCACTACCTGGTCTGTACTAGGATGGATAGGGACACATTCACCACCACAAAGCTGTTATATTTTGTGGAAAATATCTAAGAAAAGTTTGGCAAAGTGGAGTCTCTCAGTAAGACACTGTCGGGTTCCATATTGATCAAAACTACTTCTGCCACCTGATCTGCAGCCCATCACGCTTTATCATCTTGGCGATTCCCCGGTGTCCATTACACCTTACCAGTCTGTAAATGTGGTTCAGGGACCTCATCCTTCAAACTGATAAGGAACTCCATGCCAATCTGGAATGATGAGGTGTTCGTTTCACTCATTGTGTGCAGAAAGGTCATAAGGACAATTGCCTAGATACAACGCCATTATTGTGGATTTTTAGGGATATATCCTCCCAGAGAAGGTCAAGGTTACATGTTACCCGTGTGTTGTGAAGCCACGTGTTCCACCACCCATGAGTTGCTTTCGGTGCTTGTGTTTTGGGCACATGTATTCCCAATATATGGAGGACCCTTTGTGCTGTGAATGTGGACACACACTCCATGAGGGGAGCACTGTGTTCCCCCAACTACGTCCATTAATTGTCATGACCATCACTCTCCACACTGACCAGATTGCCTGGCGTACAAGAAAGAAAAGAAGACACAAGAGTATAAGTCCCTTGATCGTTTAGCTTACACTGAGGCTCGTCAGAAATATGATAGACTTCATCTTGTGTCGATGACTTCTACTTTTGCCTTTGTTACATTCTTTCCCCCTCCTCCCTCTTCCTTACTGCAGTCCTGTGCCCCCCTCATCTCCCACTCCCCCACGTTTCCCATGCCCTCCCCTCGAGATACCCCTCCATACCCTGCCCTCCTCAACATATGAAAGAAGAAGAAGAAATGTAAGTCTCGGGACAAGGCTTGCCCACTGGAGGTGCTATCCATCCCCCCCCCCCCCCTCGCAACCTGAGTGTGACCTCTTATTTACAGCCGGCCGCGGTGGTCTAGCGGTTCTAGGCGCGCAGTCCGGAACCGCGCGACTGCTACGGTCGCATGTTCGAATCCTGCCTCGGGCATGGATGTGTGTGATGTTCTTAGGTTAGTTAGGTTTAAGTAGTTCTAAGTTCTAGGGGACTGATGACCACAGTAGTTAAGTCCCATAGGGCTCAGAGCCATTTGAACCATTTTTTTCTTATTTACAGATGTCACCCCATCCTCATGATTGATGGTGACCTGCCAGTGTGATTGGCTCCAGCCTGTTCGCCTCCCATTTGGATACCCACTCCATGATTATTCAGTGGAACTGCAATGGCTACTACTGTCACATCCCAGAGTTGCAGTTCCTTATTGCCTTTTACTCGGCAGCTTCTGTTATTCTCCAAAATCTCATTTTACTGATGCTCACTAACCGACCGTTCATGGGTTCTGTGCTTTGTTGGAACTGGGTTGGCCCTTTAAATGCTTCCAGTGGCATTTACATGTTGGTACATACAGATATTGTTATTACATGGATCCCACTTCATACCAAATTGGAAGCAGTTGTCGTCTGTGTCCAATTGGAGTCCGTAATCTCTATCTCCCTCCTGACAGGCCACCTATGTCTGCTGCCCTGCTGTCTTGTCTGGGGTTCCTCATGGACCCATTTCTTGCGGATGGCGACCGGTGCCTTCTTAATGATGGTTCCCCTACTCATTTTAGTGCCATGTATGCAACTTCCCTGCCACTGATCTTTCACTTTCTTCCCTTTCTCTCCTCTCTTCGTTTTGCTGGTTGCCACATTATGACTACTGTGATAGTGACCACTTCCTGTTGATTCTCTCATTCCCTTCCCACCATCCGATGACCAGGTTACCCTGCTGGGCTTTACATCATGCTGATTGGCCTGTATATACCTCCGAAGTCATATTTACACATTATTTCCCAGGTTGTATTGATGAAGTCATCCGTGATCTTTGAACTAGGTACAGGGAATTATTTTCCACCAGGATCTTCTTCTCCAAACTGATGAGGAGCTCTGTGCAAACCTCGAGCGACAAGGAGTCCGATTTATCCGTCATGTACATCTAAGCCCTAAAAACAATAGCACCGATACAGGTGCCTTTATCCTGGCCTTTGAGGGGGATGCCCTCTCAGCAAAGGTAGAGGTGATGGTGTATCGGTGTGATGTAAAACCTTACATTCCACCACCAATGAGATGCTTCAAATGCTTATGGTTTGGACACATGTCTTCCCGCTGCACCAATGATCCCCTCTGTGTTGACTGTGGGCACCCCCTCCATGAGGGGAGTGCCTGTGCTCCACTTCCAGCGTGTGTAAATTGTAATGCGCAACATCCTCCATGCTCGCCAGCATGCCCAGTGTATTTGGAAGAATGACGAATTCAAGAGTACAAGATCATAGATTGACTTACGTACACCGAGGCTTGTCGAATGTATCAACGCCTCCATTCCGTGCATATAACTTCTACCTTTGCTTCAGTCATGTCTTATTCCCCGTCGACCCCCTCCTCTTCCCAGCACCGACCCATTCTCCCCACACCTTCAGCCTCATCCTCACTCTCCCATTCTTACTCCCCCTCCCCCTCCCCCTCGTCAACAGTACCCATACCCACCCCTTCAGGTGCTGCTCCCCCTCCTCTGCCGGAGAAGTGCTCCCCTTCTTCGGTAGCCGCCAGTACTGGAGCTTCCTCCCAGGACACCTCTTCCCAGCACTCCCCTGAAAGACGATATGCTGTTGCACATCGGCCGTGCGATCCGCGACCAGTGGACACTAAGATTACCAGGTGTAATTCCATGCCTGAGCTCGCTGCAATGTGCCCTTCTCTTTCTTCACAAAAGAAGAAGCAGAAACACAAGAACAAGAGCAAGGCCCCTCCGGTACTGCCTTGTCTTCCTCCAGCCGATGATCCAACAGGGTCTGACCCCACCTATATGGACATTACCCCATCCTTATCGGTGACGGACGGCGACTCGGTGGCGTGACCGGCTCCGGTCCGTTTGCTTCCCATTTGGACTCCAGCCTGAGAGTCCTCCAGTGGCATTGTAATGGCTATTTGCGTCATCTCCCAGAGTTGCAGCCCCTTCTTTCCTCCTACTCTGCTGCTTGCATTGCTCTCTAGGGGACCCATTTTATCAATCCTTACTCACCCACCCTTCGTGGGTTCCATGCTTTTTGTCGAAACTGAATTGGCCCCTTGCGGGCTTCTGGTGATGTTTGCACCGTGGTCCTCAAGGACATTGTTAGTAAACGGGTTCCCCTCCATACCACTCTGGAAGCCATTGCTGTCAGTCCATCTGGCCACTCGAACCACAATCTCTACCTCCTGCCTGACAAGTCACCCACATCCCTTGCCTTAACAACCCTTCTTCAACAACTCCCTTCTCCCTTCATGCTTCTAGGGGACTTTATTGCCCACAACCCTCTTTGCCCTGGGCAGGACAGTTGAAGCTGTTCTGGCAGAGCTTGACCTCTGTCTCCTAAACACCAGCACTTCCACACACTTTAGTGTGGCGCACGGCACTTTCCCTGCCATTGACCTCTCCATCTGCAGTCCCGGCCTTCTTCCCTCCATTCAGTTGGGATGTCCACAATGACTTATGTGACAGCGATCATTACCCAATTGTTTTGACCTTCGTTCAGTGGCTGCCATAGGTCCGCACCCCCCTCTTCACAAGTCTGGGCGAAACTCGGGCAAATTTTTGGCCATCGTCCTACCGCCAGCATTGCAGGAATTTTTGTGCGTGGTGTTGTCCTTACCCATCCGGACTTTGTTGCAGAGCATTTTGCTCAACACTTTGCCTAAGCCTCTGCATCGACTCAGTATCCACCCACGTTCCTCCTCCTGAAAGAGGGCTCAGAACGACTACCTTTGTCTTTCGTTTCTTGCTGCTTGTAGCCTTAAAATGCCCCATTCAGCGAGTGGGAATCCGCCAGTGCCCTCGCCCTTTGTCCTGACACGGCTCCTGCACCGGATTGGATACATAACCAAATGCTCCAACACTTATCGGTGGCTGGCCACTGTCGTATACTGACCCTTTTCAACCATCTGTGGAGTTAGGGGGTATTTCCTACCCAGTGGCAGGAAAGCATTGTTATTCTGGTGTTGGAGCCTGGGAAGCCACCTCTTCAGTTGGATAGCTACTGTCCAAGTAGCCTTACCAACACCCTCCGCATGCTCCTTGAATGCATGGTGAGTCTTGCGGCTGTTTTGGATCCTTGAATCCCACGACCTTGTGTCATTGACACAAGGTGGTTTTCGCAGTGGCCACTGCACGGTGGATAACTTAGTCCACCTGGAGTCTGCTATGTGGTTGGTTTTTGCCCATTGGCAACACTTTCTTGCAGTCTTTGACCTGCATAAAGCCTATGACACCACCTGTCGCCACCACATCCTCACCACCCTTCACGAATGGGGCCTTCATGGTGCTCTGCCCGTTTTTATATGTAACTTTCTTTCTTGTCACTCTTTCCGGGTCCAAGTTGGTTGCTCCTAGAGCACTTCCCATCAGCAAGAAAATAGGGTTCCACAGGGTTCCGTGTTAAGCATCCCTTTCTTTCTCGTTGCCATTAACAGACCGGTGGCTGCTGCTGGGCCGACAGTGTCCCCCTCTTTGTATGCTGATGATTTTTGTATCTACATCGCTTCCTCCATCATGGGTGCTGCAGAATGCCATCTACAGGGGGCAATCTATCAGGCACAATCATGGGCTCTCTCCCATGGTTTTCAGTTTTCGGTGGCTAAGTCTTCTGTCATGCATTTCTGCCGTCGCTGTACATTCCATCCCCATCCGGACATGTTCCTCGATGGCCAATCCCTCGAGATGGTGGACATCCATCGCTTCTTGGGTCTGGTCTTCAATGTCCGGTTGACATGGCTCCCTCATCTTCGCCAGCTGAAGAGAACATGCTTGTTACATCTCAGTGTTCTTAGATGTCTGTGCAATACCGCCTGGGGTGCAGACCGCTCTATTCTCCTGTGATTGTACAAAGCACTGGTCCAGTCTCGTTTAGACTACTTAGACTACAGGAGTCCTGCCTATGGTTCTTTGTCACCTTCGACATTGCAGATACTAGACCCCATCTACCATTGTGGGGTACGACTTGTGACTGGTGCCTTCCGGACTAGCCCCTTGATTAGCCTTCTCACAGAAGCAGGGATTTCACCACTGCGAGTTTTGCGCCAACAACAGCTGATACCTTATGCGCTCCGCATTTGCTGCACTCCAAAGCACCCTAATTATGGTCTCCTTAACCCGACACGAAGATCAACCTCCTGCGACGGTGGCCACGATGTGGGCTTACCATGGCTGCCCGCATTCAGTCACTCTTTTTCTGAGCTCTGACACTTCCCTTTACTGCTTCTTTTCTCTGCTTACGCAAGTACCCCTCTGTGTTGCATCTCTCGGCCAAAGCTGTCTTGATGTCTCCATCAATTCAAAGGATTCTATCCCTCCAGAGGCCCTTCGCCACCAATTCTACTGTTTCCTCAGTTCATTCCAGGGTTCAGAAGTGATTTCTACTGATTGCTCCATGGTTGCTGGTCACACTGGTTATGCTTATACGTATGTGAGACACACGGAACCTCATTCCTTGCCAGATGGCTGTAGTGTTTTTACTGCAGAATTGGTTGCCGTCTTGCGCACACTGGACCATGTCCGCTTTTGCTCGGGACTGTCCTTCACTACCTGTAGGACTCCTGCCATGTTGGGATACCTGGTAATGAACTTGTCGATCGACTGGCTAAATTGGCTACTAACGAGCCATCTCTTGCTGTTGGCATTCCAGAAATGGACCTTCGCTCGGTGTTATGTCGTCAGGTTCTGGGACTTTGGAATGCAGAATGGCACACATTTTCTTTCCTAAACAAGCTCATGGCGATAAAGGATTTTACAACTATGTGGCAGTCCTCCTTATGGGCCTCTCGGAAAGCCTCTGTCATCCTTTGATGGCTCCGCAACGGCCATACTTGGCTGACTCATGGTTATCTCCTCCGTCGTGAGGACCCCCCTCTCTGTCGTTTTGGATCAATGTTCTGTGGTTCATCTCTTACTGGAATATCCCGACTTTGCCACCCTGCGACGGACTTTTAGCTTCCCAGACTTGCTACCCCTGGTGTTAGCTGACAATGCCTCAATGGCTGATCTAGTTTTACGATTTCTTTGTGATGGGGGTTTTTATCACTTTATTTAAGTGTGGGACCTTCAACCTTATCAGTTGGTGGAGGGGCTGTCAGGCCGTCTTGCTCCCCCCTTCCCCTGATTGGACTGGCTTCGACTGGATTTGGTGGTTCACCCCAGCCTTCCCACTCCTTTCTTTACGGGGTCTGTTTTATCTTGAATGTCTATCTTATTTACCTGTGCTTCTTCCTTCACGCTTCTGTCATTAGTCACTTTCTTTCCCTCCTCTCTTCTTCCATATTCTTCCTTCCATCTGTGTCAATAATTTGTAATTTTATGGCCATTGTAGTTCCCTCTTATAGTGTGAGGTTTTATCGGTTTTAGTTATTCCAAGGTCGGTGGGACTGATGACCGTGTAGTTTGGTCTCTTTCTCCAGTCCAACCAACCGGTAGCACAACTGACCCGAGGGGAAAATGGCAATGAAAACTTAGAGTAGAATGACTCCAGTTGCTGATTTGCTCTTGTGACGCTGCCTGTTGCTGCTGAGGCCACAACCAA
This sequence comes from Schistocerca americana, assembly GCF_021461395.2. NCBI lineage: Eukaryota > Metazoa > Arthropoda > Insecta > Orthoptera > Acrididae > Schistocerca > Schistocerca americana. The sequence continues at coordinate 388,870,183 of NC_060124.1, forward strand.
CGCTGCCCCATGTGACGCTGAGTCGAGTGTTGCACTGCTGCAACAGCTGCCCCTTTGTCCTAAACAATTGCAGCTTGCCTAACAGGTTTGACTGAGCAACTTCCGGTACCTCCCCCTACTCAGCAATCTGATCACTTGTGACTCGTGACACTTCAAAGGACTGTGCTATATTGAGCACATCTGTAAGTGTCGGATGCTCACATTGAAGTTCTTTTTCGTGGACTTCCCAATCCAGGACCAGACGAATAATAATGTCACACACACCATTTGATCAGCACAGGATACGTGATGGGTACTAGTGACAAAGTTACAATGACAGCTCAACCCATGTAATTCAGCTGCCCAGACATTATAAGAGTGGGCATTTCTGACAACAGTAAAATTCTATGTCCATCACAATGACCTGTGTATTGTCACAGTAATAAATTGAAAAAAGCTTGCATGTTTCATCAAATGATAAGGTGGCCGGTTGTTGCTAAGATGCAAGTTGGCACAACTGATACACATGCAGTGAAAGCCAGGAAAGTAAGAAAGCCCTACACAGGTTGGCATCTCCCATGCTGAAAACTTGGAAATGTTGGTGTAACAGTGTCTCGTAGGAGTCCCAGTCTTCGACCAATTCATCATGTGCCGGAAGGGGCAACAGTTGCACAGACGAAAGACAAACGTGCCGCGAGTGTGCAGATGCCACTTGATTGGGAGCAATGGTCAGAACCTGCTGTTGATCTGTGAAAGCTTCTTGCTGGGCAACGATACGTTGGAGTGTTTCTTCCATCAAGATGTTTGTCGGGTGACTTAGCACAGACACTAACCACAGAAGAAACATAATCTTCTCTCGTCGCCAAGTTTGTTATAGCGAGGAAAAACATGATTTATGGAACTTAGTACTTCATACAGCCAACTTAAGATACAGTTAAGCACAGGTTGTGCATAGCACTGAACACATTGAATGGACAACAGCTATACAGGGTACAGAACAGGCCAAGCGCTCATTTGCGATCCCTTAAATAATACTGTTTCTTTGGTGACTCATCAAAGCACACCAGGGGGCTGACCTAGGTGGCCTCCAAGTGCACATGTGAACTGTATGGACACATCATTTCTGAAATTGTGCACATCGTGAGTGGAGGTACATCAAAAACCAGCAGAAAGGTATATATGTTTAGTAAACTAGATAAAAAAGCAATGGTATCATATTGCAAAGTGGAATTTGAAACTTTTAGCACAAAGCAAGAGTTTTTACTTTTTAACATTTTCTTTGCAGAATTTATGCTATTGTGGCCTCAAATGACGGTAGGATTTTTTGTAAAATTTTATTTTATTTTTTGCAACTTTTTTCTCTCCTGGTACTCAGAAGTACCGTCAGACTCCATGGACAGAATCACAACATGCGCAGAAAAATGCTCCAATTTTTATAACTTGTACTTTATTCCACATAAATATTAAATATTTTTACATTAGAAAATTAACAGAAATATGATATTTCTGAATTTTTTTTTTTAATTTCGCATAAATTTATTCTAGAGCAACTTCACAATACATGGTAACTTGGCTATACATTTTTGACAGTATATACATATCACATATTTAGTGATACCTCATGAAATTGTAGGAAACAGTTCTTTTTCTCATTGCAGCACAAATACACTTTACATATACTACATTGTGAATGTGGTCTCGACTGAATTTTATTTTTTGCACGCATTTCGCATCGTCCTCTTTTACAACTGAACACTACAAAATGGTTTCCTCGGTTGCCAAGACGTACATCCTTCGGAACAGAAAAGTTATCCTTCCTTCTCTTTGGGAGAGTTATTTCATCTTTACCAGAGTTTCTCTTTTTGAGATTTGGCACTTGCTGTTCATTCATTAGCCCTAGTGCCACAGCACGCCTGAATTCCAGCAGTGGCAGTGCCCCATGTAGATCACTGAAAATGACGTAAGCATTGACAAAAGCAATTTCTGTTGCTCCCCAGAAGAGACGGTGCCACCATTTCTTTGATCGCTTGTCAAGACCATAAGTTGAACGTAATCTGTCTGCATGATCCACACCACCCATCTTTTTATTGTAATCACATACAATAACTGGACATGGTATAGTCACACTAGTTCAATCTTTCTGTTTTCTTGTCACTACGCTCTGTTCGGTGCAATGGAAGTTTGACGCAAAATACACTACTTTATTTTCCTTCCATTGAAATACTGTTAGTTCTAGAGATGACACTCTGTGATTTGATTTAGACATTTTTCTTTAGGTAAATTCCCTGGCAAGCCTTTCCTGTTTTTTCTAATTGTTCCACAGGCAAATGTATTTACGGATTTCTGTGTGAGAAAAAGTGGACAGAACAACTAGTGAGAGGTAATGCGTTGCTGCTACAATAAAGTATTCGCACAACCTGACGGTACTAATAAGTCCGCCTTATATTTTCCACTTTATCTCATTCACTTGTAACGTAATGCTTCAAACTGTTATAAAAAAACAAAGAAGGTAAGTATGTACAATGGAAAACTCAACGGAAGTTTCAATAAATTGCCCACAAATTCAGGCAACACCATGGAAACAAGCACATACAATCTTGTTTTCACAGCAGCGCGCAAAAAACAATTTCAAGCTCTGACCGCCAGAGAGGTCTATGTATTACACAATAACAACTATGAAACAGTAGAGCAGAGTTACTGTTACGCACGGACAGGCTCTCAGATCACGAAACTGCACCACGAGAAAATAATGAGAGTCAAAACTTACTGGTACTTTTAAGTACCGTCAGGCAACAAAGGGTTAGAAGAATAATTGACGGTGCACTGGAGAAATGCGTACCGAGTAGAACAGTCCATAATGGGAGGGACCTGCACATAGTATACAGTCACTGTAACTAAATTTCTAATGGTACTGAGATTACTGCACAATAGCTGTAAAACAAAGCATAGAGCTATAGATACAGAGATGCTGAATGAAACATGTTTGGCTGTCAAGAGAGCAATGCGTAAAGCCTTCAGTGAGTACCGTAGCAGATTTTTATCAAATGATCTTTCACGAAATCCAAAAAAATTCTAGTCATATGTAAAGGCTACTAGCAGCACCAAAGTTAGTTCCCAGTCCCTGGTGAATGAGACCAGAACTGAAATTGAGGGTAGTAAAGCAAAAGCTGAAATGCTTCACTCCATTTTTGATATGTTTCTTTATGAAAACCCAGAGTATTGCCCCAGTTTAATCCTCATACCACTGAAAAGATGAGTGAAATAAGTATTAGTATCAGTGGTGCTGTGGAACAGTTGAAATTGTTAACAATGAACAAAGCCCCAGGTTCTGACGTAAACCCCATCAGAAACTATACTAAATTTGTGGGTGAGTTAGCCCCTCTTCTGACTGTAATCTATTGTGATCCCTCTAATAAAAAAGCGTTCAGTTCTTAGAAAAAAGCACAGGACACATGTGTCTACAAGAAGGTTAGTAGAAGTGATCCACAAAACTACCGTCCAGTATCCTTGACACTGATTTATTGTAGAATGTTAGAACATATTCTGAACTCAAACATAATGAGGTATCTTGAACAGAATGACCTCTTCTGTGCCAACCAGCTAGGATTCCGAAAACATCAGTCATCTGAAACCCAACTTGCACATTTCTCATGTGACATACTGACTGCCTTAGTAGATCAAGGCAGTCGTGCAGACGCCGTATTTCTTGATTTCTGAAAAACATTTGACTCAGCACCACACCTAAACTTATTGTCAAAATAAAAATCATATGGGGTATCAAATGAAATTTGTGACTTGGATTGATAACTTTCTGGTACGAAGGATGCAGCATGTTATTTTGGTCAGAGAGTCATTGACAGATGTGGAAATATCTTGTGGTGTACCCCATGGAAATGTGTTGGTACCCTTGCTGTTCATGTTGTGTATCAATGACCTTGCAGACAATATTAATAGTAACCTCAGACTTTTTGTAGATGATCCAGTTATCTATAATGAATTACACTCTGAAAGAACCTGCATAAATATTCAGTCAAATCTAGGTAAGATTTCAAAGTGGTGCATAGATTGTCAACTCACTTTAAATGTTCATAAATGTAAAATTGTGCCCTTCAGTAAATGAAAAAAAAAAATGTAGTAGCCTACATCTATAATATCAGTGAGTTACGGTTGGAATTGCTCAACTCATACAAATTCCTGGGTGTAACCCTTTGAAGGAATATGATATAGAATGATCACATAGGCTCAGTCGTGGGTAAAGCAGGTGGTAGACTTCAGTTTATTGGTACAAAATTGGGAAACTGCAGTTGGTCCGCAAAGGAAGTTGCTTACAAATCACTTGTGCAGCCAGTTCTAGAATATTGCTCAAGTGTGTGCGACTGATACCAAATCAGTCAAACGGGGGATATTGAACGTATTCAGAGAAGGGCAGCACGAATGGTCACAGGTTTGTTTGACCCTTGGGAGAGTGTTGCTGAGATGTTGAAAGAACTCACCTGACAGACTCTTGAAGATAGATGTAAACTGTACTGAGAAAGTCTACTAACAAAGTTTCAAGAACCGGCTTTAAATGACCCCCCCCCCCCCCCGGGGTCCCACAGTCCTTTGGTGGGTACGTGTGTGGCGCGCATGGGCCCCCAAGCTACTGCAGTCTCCTTTCCTTTCCAGGCTGCATTACCATCCCAGTTCCTCTCCCTCCCTATCCTTTCTCCTTTGTCCCTGCCCCCTCTCTACCCTCTTAGTGGACTTCTTTTTGTCGACCTGGCTATCCTCCTGGCTTTCTTTTGGTCTGTGCTATTGTTTAGTTTGCTGTTTCCATTTCCTTTTTGGCGTTTTTGGTCCCCTTGGGGTTTGACCTCCATTTCCAAAATTTTCTGTTCAGAGTGAGCCATTTGGGGATGAACTCCCTGTCTAGCTTCCATGGTGCAGGTTCCTCTCCCCCTCCCCTCCCCTCCCCTTTCCCTTTGCACCCTGGCCCCCCTCCTACTAGGTCACCAGCACGGTAACCAGTCCATGTGTTGGGGCTGTTATGTACCCACTTGGCTGAGCCCCCTGAAACCACAGGGATCACACTGCTAGTACCTGAGCTGTTAACATCTTGTGTATGCCCAGGAGTCGATGCTAATCACTTTGGGCCACCAGATCTCCCGGCAGTGGTGCCGTGCCAGGCGGCCCTCGCTGTGGCTGGCTGGCACCCATGAGGTGAGCCCCTGATCGGAGTGGGTGGCACTAGGGCGGATGCCTTGAGCATGAAGCGACAAAAGCTTCACCATTCTGGCCATTCAGTGGCTGTCTCTAAGAGAGATAGCATATGTGAGATTGCTTCTTCTGATCCTTCGGTATTCCCGTCCCTGGCCACCCCCTGGGAGGAGAGTCAAGCTTGCCGGCTTGGGTTGAAACCTTTCCTTCGGTACCTGGTTTGTACCAGGATGGATGGTGGAAGTTTTGCCATGACCAAGCCTTTATTTTTCATGGATACGATTGAAGATACGTATGGCGAAGTGGAATCGATGAGTAAAATGCAGTTCGGTGCTTTGCTCATAAAGACATCGTCTGCTGCCCAATCTAACACCCTATGTTCTTGTGACCTCAGTGAGCTCCCAGTCTCCGTCACACCCCATCCAATCTATGAGCTCAGTACAGGGAATTATTTTCCACCAAGATCTTCTTCTCCAAACTGACGAGGAGTTCCATGCTAACCTTGAGCGGCGAGGGGTTCGTTCTATTCGCCGTGTGCAGTGAGGCCCTCCAAAGAATCGCACCGCTACGGGCGCCTTTATCCTGGCCTTTGAGGGGGATGTCCTCCCAGAGAAGGTCAAGGTAATGGTGTATCAGTGTGATGTAAAACCTTATATTCCACCACCAATGATATGCTTTAAATGCTTATGGTTTGGACATGTCTTCCCGCAACAGCAATGATCCTCTCTGCAGTAACAGTGGGCGCCCCTCCATGAAGGAAGTGCCTGTGCTCCCCCTCCCCCAGTGTGTGTAAATTGTCATGGACTGCATTCTCCACACTTGCCTGCATGCCCGGTGTTTGTGAAAGAAAGAAGGATTCAAGAGTACGAAACCTTAGATCGGCTCACCTACACCGAGGCTCATCAAAAGTATGACTGGCTCCATCCCGTGTCTATGACTTCTACTTTTGCTTCAGTTACATCCATTCCCCCTCCTACCCCCTCCTCTTCCAGTTCCATCCCATTCGCCCCATACCTTCAGCCGCCTCCTCCTCACTCTCCCACTCCACCTCCCCGTCAGTACCCATACCCACCCCTTCGGGTGCTGCTCCCCCTCCCCTACTGGAGAAGTGCTCCCCTTCTTCGGCCGCCGCCGGTACTGGAGCTTTCTCCCGGGACTCCTCTTCCCGTCACCCGCCTGAAAGGCAATCTGCTGCTCCGCATCGGCAGCACGATCCACAGCCAGTGGGTGCCAAGGTTGCCAGGTTTAATTCTGTGCCCACCCTCACTGAAGTCTGCCCTTTTCTTCCTTCCCAAGAGAAGAAGGAGAAACACAAGAACAAGGGCAAGGGCCATCTGGTATCCCCTGAGGTGCAGCCTTCCCCTCCTCCAGTCAATGAACCAGTAGAGTCTGACCCCATGTATATGGATATTACCCCATCCTTATCGGTAACAAATGGCGACTCGGTGGCGTGACTGACTCCGGTCCGTTCGCTTCCCATTTGGACTCTGGCTTGAGAACCCTCCAGTGGAATTGTAAGGGATATTTGCGTCACCTTCCAGAGTTGCAGCCCCTTCTTTCCTTCTACTCTGCTGCTTGCATTGCACTCCAGGAAACCCATTTTGTCAATTCTTACTCAGCTGCCATTTGTGAGTTCCACGCTTTCTGTCGGAACCAAATTGCCCCCCTGCAGCCTTCTGGTGGTGTTTGCACCTTGGTCCGCAAGGACATTGTTACCACTCTGGAAGCCATTGCTGTCAGGGTCCATCACAGTCTGTAATTTCTGCCTTCCATCTAACAGACTGCACACATCCCTTGCCCTCACCACCTTTCTTCAACAACTCCCTTCTCCCTTCCTGCTACTAGGTGACTTTAATGCCCACAACCCTCTTTGGGTTAGTCATACGACTATTGCTCTGGGCAGGACAGTTGAAGCTGTTCTGGCAGGGCTTGACCTCTTTTTACTAAACACAAGTGCTCCCATACAATTTAGTGTGGCGCACAGCATTTTCTCTACCATTGACCTCTCCATCTGCAGTTATGGCCTTTTTCCCTCCATTCAGTGGGGTGTCCACGATGACTTATGTGACAATGACCATTACCTGATTGTTTTGACCTTCCCAGGTGTGCCATTCTAAGGCTGATTGTGGTGCCTTCTCCTCTGCTCTCATTCCCCCTATACTGCCACACGACAGTGTTGATGAATCTACACAGACTTTGACTGCCACCATCCTTTCAGCAGCTGTTTCAGCAATCCCTTCCTCCTCAGGTTGCCCCCATCGGGAGATGGTCCCTTGGTGAACTCCGGAAATTGCTGCAGCCATAAAGGAGGTCTTTAAACAACTCCGCACCCGGACCTGCTACCTAAAAAATTTCAGGAACGGATTTGATGGGATCGATATGTAGCTGGTACCATAGGACCACACATCCCCTCTTCACAAATCTGGGCAAAACTCAGGCGAATTTTTGGCCACCGTCCTCCCACCGGGTTGCAGGAATTTCTGTACATTGTGTTGTCCTTACCGATCCGGCATTTTGCAGAAAATTTCGCTCAACACTTTGCTCAAGCTTCGCCATCAGCTCAGTATATGCCCACATCCCTTCTCTAGAAAGAGCGCTCAGAATGACTGCGTTTGTCTTTTGCTTCTCGCTGCTTGGAGCCTTATAATGCCCCATTCAGTGAGTGGGAATTCGCCAGCACCCTCGCCTTTTGTCCAGACACGGCTCCTGGACCGGATCGGATACATAACCAAATGCTCCAATGCTTATCGGTGGCTGGCCACCATTGTATACTGACCCTCTTCAACCGTCTGTGGAGTGAGGGACTCTTCCCTACCCAGTGGCAGGAAAGCATTGTTATTCCATTGTTGAAGCCTGGGAAGCCACCTCTTCAGTTGGATAGCTACCATCCAAGTAGCCTTACCAACACCCTCTGCAAGCTCCTTGAATGCCTGCAGAGTCTGGTGGCTGTTTTGGATCCTTGAGTCCCACAACCTTTTGTCATTTACTCAAGGTGGTTTTCGCCGTGGCCGCCATATGGTGGATAACGGCTTTTGCCCATTGGCAACACCTCCTTGCAGTCTTCTTTGATCTGCATAAAGCCTAGACACCACCTGGTGCCACCATATCCTCTCCACCCTCCAAGAATGGGCCCTTCTCTTTTCGGGTCCAAGTTGGCTCCTCCTACAGCACTCCCTATCGGCAAGAAAATGGGGTTCCACAGGTTTCAGTGCTGAGCATCCCTATCATTCTCAGAGCCATTATTGGTCTGGTGATGCCTGTTGGGCCGACAGTGTCCCTATCTTTGTATGCTGACAATTTTTATATCTATGTCGCTTCCTCTGTAATGGGCCGTGCAGAATGCCGTCTACAGTGGGCAATCTGCCGAGCACACCCATGGGCTTTCTTCCATGGCTTTCAGTTTTCAGCGGCCAAGTCGTGTGTCATGCATTTCTGCTGTCACCGTACAGACCATCCCCATCCGGACTTGTTCCTCGATGGCCAGCCCCTCAAGGTGGTGGACTCCCATCTCTTCTTGGGTCTGGTCTTCGCTGCCCGGTTGACATGGCTCCTTCATCTTCGCCAGCTGAAGAGGACGTCGTGGTCCCATCTCAATGTTCTTAGGTGTCTGTTCAATACCACCTGGGGTGCAAACCGCTCTGTTCTCCTGCGATTGTATCAAACGCTAGTCCAGTCTCTCGTTTAGACTATGGAAGTCCTGTCTATTGTTCTGTGTCGCCTTCGACATTGCAGATACTAGAGCCCATCCACCACTGTGGGGTCCAACTTGCGACTGGTGCCTTCCGGACTAGCCCCGTGCTTAGCCTTCTCGCAGAGGCGGCGATTCCACCACTGTGAGTTTTGCGCCAACAACAGCTGATATCTTATGCGCTCGACGTTCGCTGCACCCCCAAAGCACCCTAATTATGGTCTCCTTTATCCAGACACGGAGATCCCCCTGCCGCAGCGGCAGCCACGATCTGGTCTTTCCATGGTTGTCTGCATTCAATCACTCTTTTCTGAGCTCCAGCAATTCCTTTTACCACCTCTTTTCTCCACTCACACACGTACCCCTCCGTGGTGCGTCACTTGGCCACAGCTGTGTCTTGGTCGCTCGATTGATTCAAAGGGTTCTGTCCCTACGATTGCTCTTCACCGCCAGTTCTACTGTCTCCCCAGTTCCTTTCAGGGTTCAGAAGTGATCTATACTGATGGCAGCATGGTTGTTGGCCGCACTGGTTTTGCTTACACCTATGCACGACGCACGGAACTTCATTCATTGCCAGGTGGCTGTAGTGTTTTTACTGCAGAATTGGTAGCCATCTTGTGTGCACTGGGCCATTTCCACTCCTGCTCAGTACTATCCTTCACTATCTGTAGTGACTCATTGAGTGATTTGAACGCTATTGGCCAGTGCTCCCCTCGCCACCTGTTGGTCATCGCTACCCAGGACTCCCTTTCTCTCCTTGCTCAACGTGGGTGCTCAGTGGTTTTCATTTGGACCCCAGGCCATGTTGGGATTCTTGGCATTGAACTTGCCGATCAACTGGCTAAATTGGCTACTACTAGGCCATCTCTTGCTATTGACATTCCGGAAATAGACCTTTGCTCGGCATTACATCATCAGGTTTTGGGCCTATGCAGAACGGCGTACTCTTTCTTCGCCGAACGAGCTCAGGGTGATTAAGGAATATACAACTCTGTGGTGGTCCTCCTTACAGACCTCTCATAAGATTCTGTCATCCTGAGCCAGCTCCACATCGGCCATACTTGGCTGACTCACGGTTACCTCCTACATTGCGAGGACCCCCCTCTCTGTCGTTGTGGATCGATGTTGACTGTGGCCCACATCTTATTGGGCTGTCCCAAATTAGCTGCCCTACGATGGACTTTTAGCTTTCCAGACTCGCTACCCCTGGTGTTGGCTGAGACTGCCTCAGCAGCGGATCTCATTTTACATTTTATTCATGATGAGGGTTTTTATCACTTTAAGGGTAGGACCTTCCACCTTATCAGTGAGTGGGGGGGATGACAGGCCCTCTTACTCCCCACTTCTCTCCGACCGTATTGGCTTCAACTGGGCTTGGTGGTTCACCCTAGTCCTCTGCCTTCCCACTCCTTTCCTTATGGTGTCTTTTATGTCTTAAGCATCTCTCTTGTCTCCTGTTCTTCTTCCTTCATGTCCCTGTCATTAGTCACTTTCTTTCCCTCACCTTTTCTTCTGCCCTTTTCCTTCCTTCCCTGTTAATAGTTTATCATTTTATGGACATTGTAGTTCCCTCTTCTAATATGGTATTTTATCGGCTTTAGTTACTCCAAGGTTGGAGGGACTGATGACTGCTTAGTTTGGTCCCTTCTCCACTCAACCAACCAACCAGCTTTAAATGATTACTCAAGGAATACATGCAAACCCTTATACATCCCTCACATAGGAATCATGATAAGATTAGAATACTACAAATCCTTATACATCCCTCGCATAGAAATCATGATAAGATTAGAATAATTACAGCATCCATAGAGGTATTCAAGCAATCATTCTTCTCATGCTTCATACATTAATGGAATGGGAAGAAGCCCTAATAACTGGTACAATGGGGTGTACCCTCTGCCAAGCATTTCACTGTGGTTTTTAGAGTATAGATGAAGATGTAGACTAGACAGATTTTAATGCACAATAGAGAAGGTATTATCAATGTTATGAATGTGAAAACATCAATCTTGTTTTACCACTCTCAACAGCTAGGTACAGGTTTTTTTTTTCTTTATGCACATCTATGGCAAAGTACCTTTCAAATTATGTAAGTTTCATTGGCCTCCTTGTATAATTAATATTAAAAAATCAGTACTTTAATTTTTGTGTTTTTGTATTAATATTATGATTGATTGACTAGTTTTATATGTTTTCACACCAGTCTTTGCAATAAGCATATCTATATAGTTTAATGGTGACAAGAGCCCTTGTGTTGTCCTCCCTCCCTCCCTCCCTCCCTCCTTCCCTCCCTCCTTCCCTCTCCGTCTCTTTGTTTGTTTGTTTCTTTCTTTCAACTTCTTCATCCTTCCTGTGTGTGGGATAGGAATTTGTACTAGGATTTTGTACAGGGCTATTTCAAATGATTGAAGCAATTTCATAAATTCACTGTAGCTCCATTCATTGACATATGGTCACAACACACTACAGATACGTAGAAAAACTCATAAAGTTTTGTTCGGCTGAAGCCACACTTCAGGTTTCTGCCGCCAGAGCGCTCGAGAGCGCAGTGAGACAAAATGGCAGTCATAACAGTGCAACGACACTTCAGGACGAAGTTCAACAAAGATCCACCAACTGCTAACTCCATTCGGCGATGGTATGCGCAGTTTAAAGCTTCTGGATGTCTCTGTAAGGGGAAATCAACGGGTCGACCTGCAGTGAGCGAAGAAACGGTTGAACGCGTGCGGGCAAGTTTCACGCGTAGTCGCGGAAGTCGACGAATAAAGCAAGCAGGGAGCTAAACGTACCACAGCCGACGGTTTGGAAAATCTTACGGAAAAGGCTAAAGCAGAAGCATTTCTTAAACAGGAGACTGGAAAACCGATGGATCGGTCGTGGTGGAGATCATGATCAACAATTCATGTCATGGCCTCCACGCTCTCCCGACTTAACCCCATACGATTTCTTTCTGTGGGGTTATGTGAAAGATTCAGTGTTTAAACCTCCTCTACCAAGAAACGTGCCAGAACTGCGAGCTCGCATCAACGATGCTTTCGAACTCATTGATGGGGACATGCTGCGCCGAGTGTGGGAGGATCTTGATTATTGGCTTGATGTCTGCCGAATCACTAAAGGGGCACATATCGAACATTTGTGAATGCCTAAAAAAACTTTTTGAGTTTTTGTATGTGTGTGCAAAGCATTGTGAAAATATCTCAAATAATAAAGCTATTGTAGAGCTGTGAAATCGCTTCAATCATTTGTAATAACCCTGTATATCCCTTACATTTATAAGGAACAGCACTCCAGACAATAAGAAGGGATGAACTGTAACTGGAATTCAAACTTACATTTATTGCATTATTGATAATGTATAAATCAAGAGTAGAAAAGTCCTCGTGAATGTTTTGTGCTCTTGCCTTCGTCTGTCCACAATATCTAATCCCCTCAGAATTTAATTTGAACTGCATTCCAGTACCCTTTTTTCGCTTTCTTGATGTTCAGTTTATAACTTCTTTTCATAACACTATCCATTCTGTTCAGCTGTTCTTCCAAGCCATTTGCCATCTCTGACAGAATTTGTGTGTCGTCAGCAAATGTCAAAGTCTTCTCCATGAAGTTCATTTTCCTTTCCAAATTACTTATTATACAAACAGAATTGGGAATCAGTTACAACCCTATCTCAATCCCTTCACAACCACTGTTTTCTTTTAACATCCTTCAGCGTCTGTAGATTTGGCCTGCTTCAATCTATCTTCCAAAATAAGTCACACAAACCGATATCCCTTGTGGCTGGCTTCTACCAGTCTTCCCATTCTTTTGAGTATATGTATCAGTATTTTGAAACCTGGATTTTCCATTGTTTGACTTATTCAACTTATGATTCAGTAATATTCACACCTGCCAGCACCTGTTTTCTTTGGAATTGGAATTATTACATTAATCTTGAAATCTGAGTGTATTTTACCTGTCTCGTGCATTTTCCATGCGAGGTGGAATATATTTGTCAAGGCCCGTTCTCCTAAAGAACTTCATAATTCTGAGGGAATGTCATCTACTCCATCTTTGCATGATATATTGTCAGTATTGTTTCTTGCTTTTTCTGTAACATATCTTTTTTTGCTTTCTGAAGCATGTGCAGACTATGAATTAGTGGTGGTGGTGTGTGTGTGTGTGTGTGTGTGTGTGTGTGTGTGTGTGTGTGTGTGTGTGTGTTTTACTAAATAAATCTAATTTACTTGTCAACTTTGATTGGTTACCAGGTAATGAAATCTCATGGTGTGAAGAAACTAGTTTATTCATCATCTGCAACGGTTTATGGAACTCCTCAGAGTTTGCCCTTAACAGAAGATCATCCCACTGGTCAAGGCTGCACCAATCCATATGGAAAAAGTAAATACTTCGTGGAAGAAATACTCAAGGACTTAGTTATATCGGATAAGGTATCTATAAAATTATGTAAAATAGTTGTCATGGATAACACAAATTTATGATTCAGAAGACTTGCTTGCCCTCTTAAACATGTTGAACTTTTTTTGGAGTGCACTGGTGGTGTAATGAAACATATTTTGCTCCCCCTTGATACCGGTGCCTCCAAACTCGAGGAAAGGAAGGTGAGCATTGATCATATGCTTCGTCTCATCATGAAGTGTGTGATGTGTAATCTATCCTCAGTCTTTCCACTGTCACCATATTTTCTTGTTGCTTTATTCCTTTGTACTACTGAGCGAGGTGGCACAATGATTAGCACGCTGGGTTCGCATTCAGGAGGACAACGGTTCAAACCTGCTTGCGGCCATCCTGATTTATTTTTTCTGTGATTTACCTAAATCACTTCAGGCAAATGCCAGGATGGTTACTTTGAAACGGCATGGTCAACTTCCTCCCCATCCTTCTCTAATCCGATGGGACCGATGACCTTGCTGTTTGATCCCCTCCCCCAGGTCCTTCCTCTCTATAATTGTATGCCTTCCCTGTTTTAACATATACTTACTGATTCTTTTTGTGTTTATTTCTCTCCCCCTGCCCATCCATCTGCTCCACCACTTGTGATAGCCTACATTTCTGGTATATGTTTCCCGCATTTATGTCTGCATCAAGCAGTTTTTGATTTTGACTTGCGATCGACTGCTACTCACCACATAGATGAGGTGTTGAGCAGTGGGCAAGCACTATGTGAAAACAGACTGTACGATATTATTAGCTATGTGACCCTTGCATCAGAAGAAGTAGCAATCTCAGCTGGAGTGGGCAGTTCATTTCTCACATAATGAACTATGATGTGACATCAAGTAAAAATACCTTTCTTCCAACAAACTCCATTCCAGTTTTAACAACACATTTACAAATAGTACACAAGATTATGTATTTTGTAGAGATCTTAAACGTGGTTCATCTATTAAACTGCATATGTTTGTAGTGTGCAAGTGTAAATGAGAAAACCATCAAACACGGCAGTTTTGCATATCATCATTGTTTCAGCTCAATTTCTCTCTGCCAGCTAATGACAGCACAGCGTACATGATACTGCACAAATATGACAGTCATCAAATATGATGGACCAAAGAAACTGTCTCTTTGTGACAGACAGACAGAAGAATTTAAATTACACTGCACAAGTAGTAAGATTGATCGCTTCTTAAGAAATTATGACCGTTGTTTTTGCCAACTCATAATCATAACCTTTCAGAATGACCTAGACCTTGGGCTTTGTAAAAATAATATTAAATAAATATTGGAAGAAACACAGTCGATGGTCTATTTTACTTCCTAAAAAACGTGTGTATGACGTCATGTACCCTGTGCTGTGATTTGCTAGTGAACCAAACTGAGTAGGGGCTATGTTGACTTACATGTTAGCACAGCTGAAGTGCCATATTTGTGATTTTGTATTTATGCATGTGTACTATCAAAATATGCCGTTTGATACTTCACTAAGATCTTTCGAAACCATGTTGTTTTTGGTACATTTCTAGTGCAAACATATCAGGGAATGTGATTTCACAAAATACAACTATTGCCTCTATTTCAAAATAAAAGATTTTTCATTTTTTCGGAAAAGGATTTTTTGGTGGAATTCTCTTACAGTTACAAATCCAGATTCACAGCCCTAGGGTCTTGTTTCAATCATAGTATGATAATGATGAACTCCATTAATGCCGATATATCAAAGATTCCATTAAGTGTACCTGGAATTGTGAGTCTAAGCCATGTATGTATTCTAAACAGATACAAATTCATCTGTAATGTAGTGGAAAAGCAATTTTTCCTGTGGAAAATGTAGACATTGTCAAATGATTTCTGTTGTACTGATCATAAATGTAGAATACAAGTGGCTGTTTCCACACTATAGTGAAGTATTGATGTACTGACAGATAATATTTGAGAAGAAAATAAGGTTATGACAGTGCTTCCTTTTCAAAAAACTTTCCAGTGGCGTGTGGTTGCTGAGTTATTTTTCCTTTTATTGATTAGATGTAATGGGTTTTACATAAATGTGTTCCATTTTTTCTGTAATGTAAATATATGTGATTTTTGATGTCAGTGAATGTGAAATTGATAAGTATATTTTCTTTTTTAACATTTCACTGAAAAACAAATAAGGCAAAAATAAGGAACAGGCGGAACTTCGAAAATAAGCTATCAGAAACTGATAAAGAAATTAGCAAAAAACAGCAAATTTGGTTAAAAAGCTTAGAAATTAGCATAAAATAGCACTGAGTTGGCCATAAAATAAAACAAGTTTTTCCTATCCCTATATATAACACGAAATGCAGAACATTATTGTCCATTTTGCCAGCATGGATTCCTCTTATTACTAGTACATACCAAAAAAAAAAATTTTGTGGTTTTTCTCCCAGTTTGCTAATTTTTGTCGTTAAGATTTTCATTCCTCACCGTGAAATTATTACCCACTGTTTTACTCCCAGGAAAGAGCTTTGACAAGATTATTTATTGTGATGTCCTCATAAGATGCGCCAGTTACTAAATTATTGAATGTAAAAAGAGAGAAAAAACTATTAACAAATTCACACAGATGGAGATAAGGAAATGAAAAGACAGATTCAAAGAAAATGGGACTGAAAAAGGAAAGACAATAGCCCCCAATTCTAATACTAAAAAGGATTTTACTAATATAATAATATGAAATGATATTCAACATTAGTTTAATGTTATTTGCAGTTGTGGGCTTTTATACAAGAAGTCCAACAGTTTATGCTCACATAGTTATAAGAGAGATAAGATTAAAACCCTATTACATATTTCCTAATGTAATATTGTTCTTCTCACAGTAAGGAGGATTTCTTAAAGAATGGCTAGCAGTGATCTAAGTGAGATGCTGTCCTCTTACATAACAGCAATTTCTCTGTCAAGAGCAGGGTGTTCTCTTATTTACAGGAAAATATGCTCCTCTATGTTGTTGCATATGTAATGCTGCTTTTGCGTGAACCTAAGAGAACATTTTATACTCTTGACAGAAGATAAAAGTATTAGCTGCATCAACGCTGGAACATAGTCAGCTGTCTGCAGTCTGGTGCACCTAAAATTTTCTGAAATTCCAGAAACTCTTAATAGTAGTACCAGCGTAAGAACTCATTGTGAGTATCGATTAGCTTTTTTCTGAATAAGTTGGCCACTGTGGCCATATTTAAACAAATTACTAATCCAGACAGTAATGGCTGCCAACAATGAAAATCTCCAACTGAAATTAATTGTGCCAATACTCAGAGAGAGGATGTTAATTTTTACATAAATAAAATCGTGTATCATTTTAAGAAACAAAACATGTATTTTAAAGATAGCAAATGCATAATTTCCAGCAATTCAGACTTTTTTTTTCAACTGAGCAAAATAAGAGCATCCAGATATTACAATAAGACAAAGCAGAATTATCACAAAGAAGACATTTCTGAATTGCAAAAGAAACAGTATTTGATGCTTCGGTCACATCAGAGATGCCACTTGTATATCCATTTTCAAACTGCGATAGAATTCCTATGACCTGTGTCTCTGTGTTTTACATCACTTTAACACAATTCACTTATATTTTTCACTAAATTTTTCCAGGAGACATTACACCATCCCGCCCCCCTAAGGACATTCTTTGTGGAAATGCTTACCTTCACTGGGCAAAGGAATGCTGTTATTTCACCCTATGCATCATGTACTGTGAGCCGTTTCTTTCATATCAGTCTAGTAGGATGCCAGTTCCCTGCTATTTTGAGTGCACTGTCAACAGCAACCTTGCAACCCTTCCTTCCCTCTGTATTACAGAATTTCTCATGTTCAGTCCTTAATACTGAGAGAAGTAACCATTTGTATGGATTCCTATACTTATACCTATAACCTAACATCTTCATCCAGTGCATAGAAACTTTGATAGGACTCATACAGAATTACAACAACTCATCTATTAAAAATAGTGTAAATCCATTCTCAATTATACCAGCTATGAACTTGAAAATTTCCCGCAAAGTCAAGTTGCAAAATTTATGAATCACAAATTATAAATATTAATAAATTACTTATAGTTAAACAGATTGCTGAAATTTGGTGATGCTTCCTCAGTGGCCTAATGCTATCAGACTACCAATTAATAACTGTTCATTAGCAAGAATCTCTAATTTCATAAACTTTTGTCTTGGTCTAATATACTTTCACATATGAACTAATTTTCAAATCCAGCAGAAGCTGGATAAAAGAAACTTCCTCACTTTCCCATGCATGTATTCCAGGATTCTCTGACCCAGCCAGCCTAAAACAGTGAACTCCATAGTAGCTTACCACACACATACCATCCCCCTCCTTTATACTACCTCTTTCTTCAATGGAGGAACATCACCTGACATACCATATAACTACTTACTAGAATTCTCTGATCCCATAAATATAACAGTCACACAGTATTCCATCTTACTGTGTTAACGTCACACGGCTACAATAAACCTGAACTGAAACATTTGCTTTGCAATAAAATAAATAAAATGCACACGTAATAATTTAAAAAGATGACAGTGAAGAAAATAAAGTATTTTAAATCACATAAAACTATAGAAGACAAGACAACAGCATCAAAAACAATGACAAGGTATAAAATGTATGGTAGATATAAAACAACCAGGACTAAATAACTGATAGCTACATGTGACACAGAATAATAAACAAAAGACCACCAAAGATAGCACAAAAAGTGCTGAAACATGTTTGGATAAAGCAGAAGTAAACAAACAGTGCCTTGCTTAAGGTGGAATTTCTCTCCATTATTCCAAATATTTAATAATG
This sequence comes from Schistocerca americana, assembly GCF_021461395.2. NCBI lineage: Eukaryota > Metazoa > Arthropoda > Insecta > Orthoptera > Acrididae > Schistocerca > Schistocerca americana. The sequence continues at coordinate 388,888,313 of NC_060124.1, forward strand.
ATTAAACCTTTTGTATCTGCATAATTTTCTAGTCTATTAAAACTACAAACCCTTGCCAGTAGCTTATTGAGACACTCTACTTCTCTCTTATTGATATGCGGCATCTATCTATTTCATCTGTAATTACTTTCATAATGCAAATTCTGTCTTGTTTGTATATAAATTTAAAACAAGAAGGCAGAATCATGTCGCAATAGATAGCAGTTTAGTTTTTTATTATTCAAGTGTAATTACCAGTTCAAACCCAATTAGGCAATTTTCAGAACAAAAATTACAACAAACAAAAACAAATCTAATAATTACTTTGTGTCATTTAAGTTATTTATAATCAAACATGGAAAATCCAGGATGGGATGTAACGGTATTATGACAAGGATAATTGCTACTCACCATATAGCGCAGATGGTGAGTCGCAGATAGGCACAACAAAAAGACTGCCGTAAAGTGAGATTTTGGCCAACAAGGGCTTTGTCAAAAGTGGACAACACACACTCATGCAACCACAACTCATACACCCTTACCTCTCCTGTGTCACACAAACTTGTATCTTATCCTACCAACCCCTCCCCAGTCCCACTCTTCCTCCTCCTCTCTATTCCAGTTTGCACCTACTAACTTCACCTAATCTAGTCACATCTGTGATCCCCTCTTCTTCAACCACAGACCTGCAACCCACATTACAATCTTTTTATTTATTTTTCCTTTCATGTTATTGTGTCATCATGCCAATTTCAGTTGGTTTTTGCCTTGCAATATCAGCCTACTCCCTCAGATTTCATCTAGTTTCTCCGTACTTCATCTATTTCATCCTTTTCGTGATTTTCACCATGTGTTTGGGTGTATTTTCAAAATGGTGAAAACCAACTGAAATAGGCAATGAGATCGAAGGAAAAATGAATAAAAATATTGTAATAGGGGTTGCAGGTGTGTGGGTTAATTAGTGTGAAGAAGGAGGGTGACAGATATTACTAGATTAGCTGAAGTTAGTAGGTGCAAACTGGAATCAAGAGGAGCAGGAGTGGGCATCAGGAGGGACTGGTAATATGAGATACAAGTTCGTGTGACACAGGAAAGGTATGGGAAGTAACACACAAAAATATGCGAAAGTGACTCGGGGAGATTGGTCAATTTGAAGGTACAGGATTAATGATATCGATGAGAGTAATGTGGAACAAGAGATGCTGCACCAACAATTGGTGTGGTCTTGTAGCAGTGTGCTGTGCATGGCTAAGTTATTTATAGTAAGAAGGAACTGGAAAATACAGGAAGAACCTCATTTTTATCGACAAAATTTTGGAGGTTGAGCGAAGATATTTTTTTGACACAAGGTACCCATTTTTTTCATAGCGGATTATCATTTCCTACAATTATTTATCTTTTTTTCTGTATTGCAACACAAATAACTGCACAAACAGGATGCAGTCAGTGGCATGTGCTGTGTGTCTTGTTTGGAAACAAACTTGTTGCATTTCGTTTCTGTTTAGGGTTTGTTTTTTCAGCAGTATTAGTTGTACATTAACAGTGACACAAAGCAGTATAGATAGGTTTAATGCTGAAGGGTTGATCAGTATGCATCTCAAGTATGCAGTGGAAGAGCCGAATGATGATGCTATGCTGGGCTGTTCTTGCAGTGAAGGCAACCACCTCACAGTACTTTCGCATCTGTATGTAGCTGCATTACTCCGAGTTTTGTGTTGTACATATTCGTGACTGCATATGATGGGCTAACCCACTGTTATGGAGGTATTTAAACAGAAACATAGGTAATTGGGCTAACAAACTGAGTAATTCATAATTAAATTATTGTTCTGTAATGAGCCACTAGAGACCACAAATGCCTTATACCAAAATACACAGAAAATATCCCTGACCAGCCCCTGAAGTTTTTTGTTGGAATTCAGATACACCCTGTAGAAGCCATCATTCCACGTTACCTAAAATGCGGGACAGCTGCTACCATCGGCAATAGCGGGTGCGCACCATTACAACTAAGAAACCATGAAAAGCTCCGTGATTGTATGTGACAGTATGTCACAGAGTTTATGTTACTGTCTCGATAAAGTGGTAGTGCCGTGTTACGTACATAGTGATGTGAGCATTTGTGTTACTGGTGCATTTCTTACAGAGGTTAAAATACAAATAAAATGTATTAATATATAGCAATTTACAAAAAGAGGCTACCATTTTACAGTACTAAGTTATTGAAAGGCCCAACAAATAGGTATATGTAAGGAAGGGATAGGTGTGTGTGTGTGTGTGTGTGTGTGTGTGTGTGTGTGTGTGTGTGTGTGTGTGTGTGTGTCTTTACAATCATACATCAACAAAATTACTCCTTCCAATAGACCATTAGTGTCATTCCTTCAGATATTTTCTCACTTCCTTGACAAACTCCAATGGAAGTAATTAGTCCCAAAAGCTGTAAACGGTTTTTCTGTTATGATATCTCCAGTGATGTATTTGCTTCCATCCCCATGGTATGTTACAGTCAAGCATGTATTAAATCTGGTAATTAACTTGTGCTTCTTCATTCTCCTTTGCTGTGCACAATCCCAAGCAATTATTCTATTGTCTTGGAGATACTTGAATCATCTTCATATTTTATCTTTTTGAATAGCAACTGAAACCACACAACACTTTTGATTGTCATTTTCATGCCTCATGTTTCACTGTATACAACTAAAGTTAATAACAGAAGGAGAGGGTATTTTCTGTATTATTGTAACATCCCATATTAATTATGCCTTTCTGATATCTTTTATAAGTGCATTTGCTTGCAGCATAAAAATTGCACTGCATTGTACTGTTATGTTTTAGGAATGGTCAGTTGTCTCATTGCGTTACTTTAACCCTGTTGGTGCCCACAAATCAGGTCATATTGGAGAAGATCCTAGTGGGATACCCAACAACCTCATGCCATACATATCTCAAGTGGCTGTTGGTCGTCGACCTTCATTGTCTGTATATGGTTCTGACTATGAAACACCAGATGGTACAGGTATGTCATTATCCTTTTGTTTTCTTTCAAATGTTACACTCTAAAGTGTCTGTGTATTATATTAACATTTCTGCTTGTGTTCGCTTCATTCAGCATTTCTCTTGTCATGTACCAAGTAAAAAAATTTTATGAAAGATTGATGTACAAATAACTGAAGGAGTAAAGTTCTCAACGTACGTTATAGTTTAGGTGTTGAATGGCTGATAGGCACATAAGACATACAATGTTGCTAAGCTCTCAGACAACGTATTTCTTCATAGTTAATACAGAGATGCACATACACTCGTGCACACATGACCACACACACACACACACACACACACACACACACACACACACACACACACACGAGTGAGAGAGAGAGATGGGGGTGAAAAAGAGGAGTAAGTTGGATTTGCTAATGTTATAGATCCAGTGTTGTTCTCCCACAAAGTACAAAGATTAATTCATTTGTTCGTCATGTTCATTCATCGTAGTGACTTCTACCTTTCTCCTGCTCAATATAGTCTTCATCCACCTACATATGGCAGTCTCATTGCTATACTCTTCTGCAGCTCAAACCACAAATTCATGTGTTGCTAACATCTCCCTTGATAGTCAGGAAGATGCAGAGAGTGCTTTTCTGAAAGTCTAGTGCTTTTTCCACCTTCCCAACAAGTTGGTGAAGAAGTGCTGTTCCACATAATTTGCCTGATTTATATGCATATTGGTTTACATGTAAAGAAAACTTAGTTAGACTCCTTTCCCAAATGTGCTCATTAATCAGTATTTCTAATGTCATGAAAAGAAAGGAGGACAGACTGACGAGTCTCATATCGTTGGGACCTACATAGGAACCTAATTAAACTCTCTTACCAGTTGCAGCAAAGCTTGAAAAGTACCTATTGGATTAGTTGGTATTCTGGTGAGCATTTTCTGAAGTCTACTGTAAGCAGCTGTACCTTCCACTTTCCTTCAGAATACAGGATTATAGTTTTGCTTGCTTAATCACAAGTTTGTATATGGCAAGAACCTCTCTATATTTTGTCCATTGTCCTTTCCTTCTTGCAAGGTTGAACAGTCCTCTTGCCAGCTTCCTTTGCAATTCCCCATTATTGTTCCACCAAGATACATTCCTGTTTGTCGGCTTCTTGGTGACTAGGCACTCTTCGAAATATGGGGTCATAATGGCAGGCAACACTGCCTCTGCCATTTCTTTAAAATCTACTGGATTCCTTATCCAAGTTTTGACTTCAGATAAGTGTGAGTTGAGGTCTTTCCTTTAAGAGTCCCAGTATGTTTTCCTAAGATTCCTGTAGGCCATGGTATGTTTGACACCCATTTCAACCTCAGACTGCATGTATATTGTGTTCAGGAAAGGGTGGCTTCAAGACCACATGTCCTTGTTTGACATAGGTGCCCATTAGAATAGACCCAACCGTTATATCAATTGTTTTTTCCCTTTTTCTTACATTCCTGAATGAAGGTTTGTTGCCTCTATTCAGCACCTCCAGCTTATCCTCGAATAAAAGTTCAAGAATGTGCTCACCTCTGTTCTTGGTGTCGCTTCTTCCCTACACCAGGTTGTGGTCATTGGCATCGGAACCTACCAGCAGTTGTTAGCAGACATGCACTTCAAGGAGTACTGTCCTCACAAGGAGGGCAAACTGAGGCAAATTCCATTTCCCTTGTCTTCCTTCCTCATGTTGCTTTATCCTGATGGTCACTAAGTTCCTGGAACTGAAGTCTGCCATCAGGACGAATGAAGTTCCATTCTTAACATAAATGAATGTTCTGGAATCCTTTAGATTCATAGCATAAATCAACTTAAGTCCAGTTCTTCCAGTGCCTGAAACACCCCCTTTATATTAATAAGGTTCCTGGATAAGGGCAATGTCAATCTCCTGTCTTCGTAGAAGACGAGTTGGGGTGGCAGCTGCCCCTTTATTGTGCTCCAGGTTTATCTGCAGGTTTTGCAGCCTCGAACATGTTGCCATGATGGAAACTTGCAAGAACCCAAGTACAGTTTTAGGCCTTGGATTTTTAACCATAAATTTTGGTCAACTGCTACAACTTTTTGATTGATTACCCTCCAGTCCGGTTTCAAGACTTTCTGGTCATGTGCCCATATTTCCTCAAACAGTCTTAGGAGGAGTTCCTTAAGAAGTTTCAGTACCCAAATAGTTATCCTTGCAGGCTTTGGAAGATCAGCCGCTGTCTTGACCAGCAACTTCACCTCCTCCCATGGAGATATCTTGGGTACCACCTCCTTAAGCCAATCCGCTCTTTCTATCACCTCGTAGGCAAAGATACAAGCACCCTTGAGCAGATAAACCCTCCTGGCTCTGGGCCTGGACATGCATCCTCCCCAATCTTCTCAAAGAGTGTCATCTGAACAAGCTCCATTCTGCTGCGAGGTTATATTGACCAGTGGATACCCCTGTTGGGTAACTGCCATCCTGAAAATGGAGACAGCAGCTCAATAGGTGTTTCCCTATTTCTTACCTTGGCTTTTTCTGGATCTGTTTATGTTGATAAGTGGGAGTATTAGACTCCTCCCTTGTTCCCTGTCTTAGAGTAGAAGGGACATGGCTGTACCTTCATTGCGAGGGAGTCTTTTTTTTTCTCTCTCCAAGACCTTTTAGTTCCTCCATTGATCTTTAGAACGCCATTCTTTACCTTCCTTTTCTTCTTGTTCTTTGAGAAGCGTTCTCCTCTGAACCCAGACATGAATTTGTTCTTGACCTAATCCAACTTCTCAGTAACAGTTTCCACTTCTAGAACTAGTCTCTTACCTAGTCCAATTGCGGAAACAACTTCCATCAGTTCCAACCCTGATGCTTGGGTGTTTGAGGTCTCATCAAGACCCTCAGTTTTTGTTTTGTTTTGCTTGTTCTCCATTTTGGTCCCATGAGAATTGCTAATTGCTCAGTCGACACCACAGAACCCCACCCAGTGCGAAGTTAATTACTCAGGGAGGTTGCCTGGTATCCCTGAGGCTCTGTTAATGACACATGTTCCTATGTGCCGCATACCCGTTGGCACAGAGCACATCACTCCTTCGGTTGGGTACCTGGGGAATTGGGGAAGGAAATGGGAGTGAGTAAGGGAGCGATAGGGCTTTGGGACAAGGGGCTTGCAGAGAAAAGGAAGAATCATCTTAATAGGTACTGGTGTTGTCTTGTTCCAATATTACATCATACAGGCTTATTCCTCTCCTCTCTACCTTGCTGTAATGTATGGATTTCTGTTTCTATCTGGCAATACCATTAGCCTGTAAAACAAACTGTGTGAGTACTCCACAAACTTCTAGAGATTACATCAAACAAATAATGAGGAAAGGCAGCCACTCACTTGCTGTTGAATGATGTTTGGTGTGTAGGTACACTTAGGATATGAAAATAAAGTTTTCAAGATTTTGTACTTTTATCATTTTTTCCTTATGTGGAGAACAACCTCCTCCTCCACTCCCTCCCAAGTGGCTAGACTGTGTGGAAGTGTTGTTAGTGGTGCGTAAGTTCCATGTGGACAATAGTGAGCCATTTTGAGTTTAGAAAATTCTGGAGAGTTATCAGGTGATGATTCAGGGGGAGTGGGGAAAGTACAGTTAGATGGAGGAATAAACTGAATAAGACAGGGTTCAGTATTGGTTTTATGTTGAGTCTGATTCGTAGGGTTGCTAGAAAGAAATGTTTCCTCTGTAGGGACCAGGAGTAGGAGTGGTCTTTAACAAACTCAGCATGACTGAATTTGGGGCAAAACGATGAGGCCTTTAGAAAGGACTGATGCTTCTGTAGGATTGAGGCTTCTGCGGAATAGATTCAAAAGTGTGTTGCCGGTCTATTTAGGTTCTGGGTTCTGTAGTGTGGCAGGAGGGGGTTTCTGAGAATATATGGCAGGTGTAGTATGTCGAGGGGGAAGATTTTTTTTTTTTTTTTTTTTTTTTTTTTTTTTTTTTTTTTTTTTTTTTCCCCTTCCACCTTCGGCATTACATTTTGCAAATTTTGCTGTTATAGTATGCCAATTTTTGTGTTACTTTCTGCTGATTTTGTTTTTAGTTTTTGACAGGTTATTTTTTAAGTGTCATGTGATTCTTATTTTGGGCTTATTTCTTTGTTTTTTGTTGTTATGTTGAAGCTGAAAATATACCCATTGATTACATTCTATTAACTGACATCACATTTATTTAAATTATTAAAAAAGAAAATTTATCTATTGAACCCATTAAATCCAATCAATCCACAAAACAAAACAAAAATATTTTTGAAAAAGAGATTATTGTCATAACTTCAAAAGTTCCCTTTTGGGACATTGTGATGCAGCTTCATCAACACTTCAAAATAGTGTGAAGACAACCAGGCACAGCGTAAAACTGAACACAAAAGACAAAATGTCTATGGCACCGGAGCAGATATTTGACAGTATTCGTGTACCCTAACTGGCATGTAAAGTTGCTTTTCAGCTAAATTATGAAGGCATTTGTATCCCTTCAGAATATTTTACACAGCTGAGACTTAAGGATTAAATGAGACCACTCACTGAAAAGCAGAAGCATTGAGTTGTCAATAGGCACATGGAAAAGAAGAAAACTTGGTAACTTCTGGAGTTATCCTGTGCCAAGCTAGAGTACATGCGCACGCGCGCACACACACACACACACACACACACACACACACACACACACACACACACACATTTATACAAGGTCTGTTCAAAAAATTCCGGAACTTTTCCACAAATTTTTCTGCACTTACCTTCTACTTATTGGTAATGGTCTCCTTCGAAATACTCTCCTCCAAAATTGGTACACCATTCCCAACACCGTTTCCACTTCAGTCTTGGTATGGATCTTGCTGTATTGAGTGAAGCCCTGTCTATGAATTTTCTTTTATCTCATCTATCGTTGCACATCTTTGTCCTTTCAACTGGGTTGTCAACTTTGGAAATAAAAAAAAAATGTCCGGAAGGGCCAGGTCTGGAGAGTACAGAGGATGAGGCAGCACAATTATTTTGTTTTTTGTGCAATAGTCATGCACCAACAGGGATGAATGTGCAGGTGCGTTATCATGATGCAAGAGCCATGAAATTTCTCGCCACATTTCAGGCTGTTTCCTTCTCACATTTTCTCACAGGCATAGCAACTCGTCCAGATAGTACCATCGATTAACAGTTTCCCCCTCTGGCCCGAGCTCATGTTGAACTAATCCTTCAAAGTATAGAAAACTATCAACGTGGCTGTGACATTTGGCCTGAATTGACGAGCTTTTTTTTTTTTTGCCTTGGGGGAACCTTTCTCAAACCGTTGTGAAGACTGAAGCTTGGTCTCATCATCACAACTGTAGACCCATGTCTGATCACCAGTTATGATTCTGTTAAAGAACATCTCATTCTCATTTGCACAATCTAAAAGCTCTTCATAGATTTGAGGCGGCGGTCTTTCTGGTCTTCACTCATGAGCCATGGGATGAACTGGGTGGCAACACTATGGATTCCAAGATGCTGTGTCAGGATTTCATGTCATGATCCAACCAAAATGTTACATTCTTCTGCAGTCTCTCTGACAGTCAGTCTTCGATTGGTATGCACAATTTCATTGACGTTCCTGACATGAGCATCATTGGTAGACATTGAAGGGCGTCCTGAATGTGGGTCATCTTCATCTTCCATCTGGCCATTTTTAAACTGAGTATGGCATAAGCACTCATCACTGTAGGCTTCCTGCATCATTTGGTGTGTCTCTGTAAAGGTTTTCTTGAGTTTCACGCAAAATTTTATGCAGGTGTGTTGCTCTTGTAACTCTGCCATCTCGAAATTCGCAAACTGTGTGACACAATGTTCTACTCAATAGAGCACCGAACAATAACTAACGAACATACAACAATGAAACTTCTGGCAGTTACAAATTAAACACAGGCATGTGCAGGGGTGCCAGCCGCATTTTTCTCCAACACACCATTGGCACGAAATTACGAATGTTCCAGAATTTCATGAACTGACCTCGTATACGTGCCTATGCCCCTATGTGGTACTGGTGAGATTGACCATGTCAATGCTATTCTGTCACAGGTGGGCTGCTTGTGATGGGGTACTGTCAGGTGGAGTGGGTAGAGGATAAGAGAAGTAGGGTGAGGGACTTGGGGGGGGGGGGGGGTAGAGGGAAAGAGAGGCAGGGAGAGGGATGGGGGTGGGTGAATAACAGCTCAGAGGGAGGCTTGTTTGCTGGCTAGGAACACAGGAGAGAGGCGTGGCAGGTATAGTTGTAGCAGCTGGAGGGAAGCGGCACATGCTGAAGGCTATGTGGGAATATGAATTGGGAGGGGGTGACAGGATGGAGGAAGGGGAAACTGTTGGGTGGAAGGTGGAAAGACAGTGAGTTACCTGATATTGAGGCTGGGACTGTTATGGGAGCTCTTGCTGCAAAATGCTTCTGCTTTTTGGTGAGTGGTCTCCTTTAATCCTAAAGTATTTACATCTTACTAGAACTTTCCTACAACATTTTCATAACGTAGGCTTGCCATTCTTGGTACATGTAAGAGAATCTTTTTCCAAGTCAGCTTTAATAGATTTCATTATCATACCATGGCTGAAAGAAGAACCTAGAACTGTGAACACACATTACATGTTTGTGAGGCCATAGAAGTTGTTAGCTTAACTAGATGATGCAACCCTGTGTGTTTCATTGTTTCCTTCACTTCTGTCTGAAGTGTACATCCCTTCATTTTCTCAAAAGTTTGCTGGTTTAACCACCACAATTCATTTTCCCACAATAATGAAGCAATCTTCAGTTTTAAAGAGGAATGCAGGTAATGGTTTTATATGGGGATTTCTAAATTCATGATATTTTTATGTACTAGATTGTACCAAAATCGATGTGGTTGGGCAGGTGTTTAATGCAGTGCATCAGTTAAACTGTATATTTTTGTAGTATATGAATATAGATACAAAAATAACAAATGGCACTTGAGTTCCACAAACTTGTAAATCTACATCACTTGGTCAACATATCAGCACACAGGACACGTAATGTCTTGCAAAATTTTTCTGGCAGTAAAACAGAACACTGAGAATGTTTGTTTCAATATTTATTCAATGTTATTGTTACTATTTTGTGAATGAAAGAAGGAATAGGGTTCTATATTTGCTGTTTCTAATATCTTGTGAGCAATGTAAATGTGTAGTTTAATTGATGTGCCACATTAAAGATCTCATCCAAATGCGACATTCTTTTGTGCGACAGATTGTGTAAAAGTGGTCTGAAATGTCACGTTGGTGAATAAAATTTTTACTGGTATAAATAGAGTTGGAAGTAGCATCTTTTCATTTGGTGCCACATCAACAACCATAGTTCTCTATGCAAGAAATCAACTGTCAATTTATACACAATTCTCAGTGCTGAGAAAGAAAGTCAAAATCCAGTTTCAGGGTTTAATAACTATCGTTAGGCTTAGAATGACAAAACCATGTCTAGAATGTGTGTTTTTGGTTGGCATACAAAATTCAGAGATTGCAAGGAAGAAGTTGAATACTAACAATGTGCTGGACGTATCAGCTGTGCATTCACCTGTGACTGATGATCTACAAATACAGAAGTTGTGCCAAAGGTTGTCTTGATGAATGAAAGAAACACTGTGTAACAGTTTTTTTGTGAAATGTTGGAACATTTTGGAGACCAATCCAGGTCCTCTGGGCAGAGCTGTAGCTATTGATGAACCTTAAATTTGTGAGTATGATTCATGAGTAAAGGGCAAAAGTTTCTAGTAGCACACAAGTGCCTCTACTTGATCAAAGAATTCTTGAATAAATGAGAGTGTAACAGATATTCATTGTCTTGTTTGAGATTAAAAGTGTGCTCCGAAAGAAATCTATGTCTGCTAGATGAACAGTCAATAGTAAATTGTATGCATAAGTGCATGAATGTGTAAGAATTTTGGCTGCACTCTGTTCAAAGGGAGAACACTGGTACCTGAATGTTCCATCAAAACTGCACCCTGTCACACATCTCTGAATGTTGAGCTAGCACTGGCCAAACACAAAATGAAAATAATTAACTAACCAACTTGCTGTAAAAAGAATGAAGTTCAGCTGTAAATTACTGTACTTCACATATTATTTATTGTATTTTTCAGTGAAATCTATGTAAATTAGAACATTACTTGGTTTCATGACTTCTGTTTCCACATGCTAGTTAATAAGCATGCTTCTCTAAGGATTGCTGTCTCAGAATGAAAGCTAATATTAAGGTATTGGAATTTTCTTGTAGTGTAGTCAGTCAGAGTGACAAAAACTGTTTGAAAATTCCTAAAAAAAAGTATAACATAATTTTTATCTTATTGCATTCCTCATGTTTCATGTATGTTCTGTATGTAATACGTAATCACTGTTAAAGTAGGGTAACTGGAATTCTCTTCTGTGTTTCCACATCTTTACAACTTTCTATTGGACAGTGTAGAATCTTAAATAATGGTTTGGGCACATCCACTGCATTTTGAACTAGTGTTTTGAAGGCCAGCATTAAAATGCCACATAAAAGTGAAGCAGTTTTTTTGATTCATTTGCAATCATCGATAGCAAGCAGTATTTTAAGATTGTAAAAAAGTGACTCAAAAATGCGTGGTGATTATGATACCAGCACATGCCCCATATTGTGAATTGTTAATTTCTTATATGGAACAGATGATTTCCACAAAATTTTTGTCCTTATTCCCTAGAACCAGTATAAATGGCACTTTTGTAACAATTACATAAAATTTATTTACATATTTTGACAGAATAGAGTCACACTTATCCATCATCAGCACTATCCTAATCTATACCTTATATTCAGCATCAAAATTACAAAAAACTGTTTTATTCCAGGTGTCCGTGATTATATTCACATAGAAGATCTGGCTCTCGGACATATAGCAGCTGCAAAATTGCTTTTATCTTCATTGTCAGGTCAATTCAAGGTTTATAACCTTGGAACAGGTCGTGGGAATTCTGTTCTTGAGGTATGCTGCAGTACTTAATTTTTAAAAACAATGATGTCCAAAATAAAATAATCAGAGTTAAAAGAAAAATCCTTCCTAACAAAACACTAGCAGACATGCACTTGAGCAAAGGATGTCATTTCTACTGTTGATTGTCATGTCCTGCCATCACACTCTTGACCACAATCCTCGATAATTTACCATTTTACAGTCCCAGCTGTCTCTTTTGTCATAAGAAGCAACCTCTGGCATTGAATTTAAAAACCTGATTTTTTTTGTGTCACCTGTCTCATGTTAACATCTACACATTAACCTTGTTAAGCTGCTTCTGGGCAGACTGGTTATTCTTCTTGTTTCACTGTCAGTAAATCTCTTTGAACTGTGTATCAAAACCATATAATTTGAATTACTCTATTGGTTGGACACACAAAATTTAATTTTAATCTTTTATAAGCTGTGGACTAGACTACTTGTCTGAAGCAATTTGTGCCGTTAGTGTAAAGGGTGAAATAACTTTGTTAGTACATTACTGACTTTGCAAATGTAAGCATGATGAACTGTCCATCATTGCTGCCATCTGTTGGTTTCTTTCATTGTGAAACTACACTAGGCGGACTTGTAGTGTGGTTTCATGACTGTGCTGGTGGACACTGGTACACACATAGCAGTATTTTAGAAGATATTTTTGATGATGTTTGAAATAGAATTAGCACTAGAATAAAATAAGGTTGTATTACCACTATTTTTACAGTGATACTTGGCTTGTTGTTATTTTGAACAGAACTATCTCCTTTAAATAATAACTATTAACTATTGTCCACAGATGATAACAGAAATATTAACAACTCAGAAGAAGATAATCAGCTTCAGCCATCTTACTTCCAGTATAATGAGCCTACAATTTCGTAGACATAGCTTTCCAAATAGACTACTTCTTGAAATTATCTGTTCCACTAAGTATGCAGGTATCATAAAAAGTTTTGCTCCCTTTAAATTTATGTTTTTAGACTTCAGAAATTGAGTATCTGGAGAACTGTCAGTTACAAACACATTTATGGCATCATAAATTATGGCACCTTGTCCTCAACTAGTGTATCTACTGTAACATTATGCGAGAACGGTTTGTTGTATTTGCTGATTCTGGGAACTTTATGGAACAATCAAAACACAAATTCCCATTCTGTTTGTGGTTTCATCATACAGGATGTTTGTCTTTATTCCGTCTATAACTTCACTGGTGAATTTACTATTTTCAGAAGAAATTTCTAGGAATAAAATAAACTATCATGTAACATGCGAGACAATAGTCGCAAAATAATCATCACAGTTTCTAGGCATTACTTTGGACAACAAAGATGATTTAGGTGTGACTTCAACTACTTCATTTTGTGCTGCGTATGTCGCCATAGCGACTGTACTACAGTGTAAACATGCAAAAATTTTACCATTACTGACGTGTCTTCTCTTTAGTGCAAAATTTGAAAGTAATGACTTTTAAGGACCTTTGAACTGAATTTTGTAAGTGATGATTAGAATATGAATTTCTGTGTGAGAGGACATTTGAAATTTTTTGCAAGTACAGTTACTTTTCCGTATGCCAGTAAGCTATAGATATGGCAACATACATAACAATTTTTGCATATTTACATTAAAGTCACCCCTACAATGCAGCAACTTGCACATATCACACCAGGCATCATTCTTATTACATTTTCCCAGGGTTTCCCATACCATATTTAGAAAACAAATTACTTTTATATAGTGCCTGTAAAGTGAGCCAACTATATAATCTTCTTAAGTTTTATGTTGTGAAACTTAAAATTTCCCATTACTTCATAGATATTATGCAGTGAATTACAGTGCAGTCTGTGACAATTATTGGAAAAAAATCTGGAAAGTAGGGTAGGAAACACTTAAATGTTAATGCAGTATGCTGCTATTGTATGCATCTGGTTTCTGAATTTCTCAATTTTTGTGGGAGCTTATTTAAAATTGCAAGGTGCAGTAAACCACATGTCACAGTGTCATGTGTGCCCAAAAAAGTGGAACCATTATAGACAAAAAATGCGAATTATAGGCATGTACTTTTCACTTTGATAATTCTGCTTATGAAATTTAAGAATAACTATCAATGTTAACCAGAAGACTTCAAACTGCAGTTCATCTCACAACAGGGATTGCAAGTAATATGACATTCCTGTTGTGCTTATAGATCTGTATCATACGTATTAGAGTTGGTGCACCAGACCTGAGGGCTGTTTCTCCTGTTATTTCTAACGTACATCATAATCTCAAGTCTCAAAAGCAAATAACTTATCTGTTAAATATTTCTCAGACAAATACTCTATCAAGGTAGATTTTTATTCAAGAATTTGGCAATCCATGACTGTATGACATGATTTTCCAACTTTGCTAGTGAGATGTTAGCTTTTGCAAAAACTTCAACAGTTCCTTTCCCAAAACAGTCTTTTTATTGTTTTCTTCTTTTGGCACTATTTAGGTTTTTCAACAACTGATGACTGTTTATGTGAGTAATGAGAAGCAGCAGCTTTTTTCTCGTTGGTGAACAGAGTGCTTCTCGTATATAATGTTTCTTGACAATGTCTTTCTGTTGTTGGCCAACTAGACAATGGCAAAATCTTTACTAAACTGTTTTTTAATCTGTTGCATATAAGCCATGACTAGCATATTGCTGAAGGGACGAATGACCCATACTTGACAATACGGCAGACAGAACTGACAAGGTAGTAGAAGCAGAACCGAACTGAACTGCAGAGCTATACCAGCATATTCTAGAAAGACTAGGCATGGTGGCTGACCAGAGCAGCTGAGTCGATAGAAATTGAATAATATCAACTCATATCGATTGCTTTCTGGTCACTGCCAACTTTGGCTGACAGACAACATTATGTTTAGGGTGACTAAATCTACAAAACCAAAAGTGACAAGGTGAATTAATGATAACTGTTGAGCGTAACTCATTTTTAAATCATTTATTGTCATACTAGACACATTAAACAGTGTGTCCTCATCTAGTTACAGACAGCAGCAACTAAAAATCATAGGCCCAACTGGTCAACACATTTCGGTTTCTATTGATTCTGCTACTCCCAGCAACTACCTTGCTGGAATTGGCTTGCGTGTATGTGTTTGTATTGCAAGTCTCACAGCAGAGTCCTCTGTTGCTATATGTGACAACATGTTATAAAGATCTCTCACCTACCCAACAGTTAATGAGCACAATGATACACCACCACAGTTTTGAAAGGTGTCCGCATTCTCTTTCCAAACTGAGATTTTCCAGATGCTGTACAATATGAGTAATGGTCGATTACTTCATAAATGCAGAAAATAAAGCTGGGGCTTTTCACAGAAGATCGATTGCTAGTGGTGAATGTAATAAAATAAATGAATAATACCTTTGCAGAGAGCCACATGATTTTACTGCTGTATCCATGGGTAGATTTCATGAAAAAGAAGAGTGCAGAACTTCTGCTGTCCAGTTTGCTGATAATGAACCTAAGTTCCCAGTTGGGACTGCTGTTATGGTATGGTTCTATTGTGATTCTTAACTGGATTTTTAATTGTTTGTTTCATTTTGTTTTCAGGTGATTAAAGCATTTGAAGAAGCGAGTGGTCGTAAAATTCCATATACCATCTGCCCCAGAAGACCAGGTGACATAGCAGCATCGTACGCAGATGCTTCGCTTGCTAACAAAGAGCTGGGTTGGACTGCTGCAAAAACTCTTCACGATATGTGTTAGTATATATATATATGAATATTTCAGTGAAAATAATTCATTTTTTAAATATAATAGAACTGGATAGACAAGACAATCTATTCATCAAGTGCCAGGAGGAGAAAACACACACAAAAGTTAAGGAAATATGCAAGCTTTCAGAGCTAGTGACTCCTTTTTCTGGCAGAAAAGTTTAAGGGGAAGGAGGAGAGATGACGGCAAAGGGCTGGTGAGGTGTAGGGTATGGGTAGAATTACAGAAAAGTTGCCCAGAACCCTGGGTTAGAAGAGAAGTACCATACAGGATGGGAAGGAAATATATGTATACATACACACATCAAAAAAAGTTTTGCGTCACCCCGGTTTGCAGAACTCCTGAAGATAGACGTTGACACAGACGCAGCCCCTTTGAATGTTCAGAGGTGTCACTAAACACACCCAAAGATGTAAGCAACCATGCGTGAGCAGTGCCTATTAGCCGGAGGGGGTCCGACAGCCGATCAATTCCAGTCTTTCCACCAGGAAGGAGGTACACGGCTCGTGTTGTCTGTAGTTCAACCATGCCTAGACGGTCAAACCATGGTTCGATCACGCCCACATTGTTACTTTATGCCAGGAAGGGCTCTCAACAAGGGAAGTGGCCAGGCGTCTCGGAATGAACCAAAGTGACGTTGTTCGGACAAGGAGGAACTGTCGGTGACATGCCTCGCTCAGGCCGCCCAAGGGCTACTACTGCAGTGGATGACCACTACCTGCGGAATATGGCTCAGAGGAACCCTGACTGCAACACCACCATGTTGAGTAATGCTTTTTGTGCAGCCACAGGATGTAGTGTTAAGACTCAAACTGTGTGCAATAGGCAGCATGATGCGCAACGTCCATGGCGAGTTTCCACCTTAGCAACCATGATACCATGCAGCACAGTACAAATGGGCCCAACAGCATGCCGTGCAGACCACTCAGGATTGGTATCGCGTTCTCTTCACCGATGAGTTCTGCATGTTCCTTCAATTAGACAGTCGTCGGAGACATGTTTGGAGGCAACACAGTCAGTCTGAACACCTTAGACACATTGTCCAGTGAGTGCAGCAAGGTGGAAGTTCGCTGCTGTTTTGGTGAGCATTACATGGGGCTGACGTATGCCGCTGGTGGTCATGAAAGGCTGTATGATACATGAATGCCATCCTCTGACCAATAGTGTAAGCATATTGGCGAGGCAATCATCTTCATGGACGACAGTTCATGCCCCCATCGTGCACATCTTGTGAATGAATGCCTTGCTTCAGGATAACGACATCGCTCGACTAGAGTGGCCAGCATGTTCTCCAGACATGAACCCTAACGAACATGCCCGGGATGGATTGAAAAGAGCTGTTTATGATGACCCACCAATCACTCTGAGGGACCAGTGCCAAATCGCCATTGAGGAGTGGGACAGTCTGGACCAACAATGCCTTGATGAAGTTGTGGATAGTATACCACGACAAATACAGGCATGCATCAATGCAAGAGGACGTGCTACTGGATGTTAGAGGTACCAGTGTGTACAGCAATCTGGACCAACACCTCTGAAGGTCTCGCTGTATGGTGGTACAATATGCAACGTGTGGTTTTCATGAGCTTTAAGAAGGGCAGAAATGACGTTTATGTTGATCTCTATTCCAATTTTCTGTACAGGTTTGGAACTCTTGGAACTGAGGTGATGCAAAACTTTTTTTGATGTGTGTACATTGTTGGCCTTAACATCTTATTGATAGAAGTGCATTAGCATTCAGATTTATAACAACATATTGCCTGCTGGCAGTGACACAATAGTAATTTTAATGATACATTGCTAATTGGAATTTTGCACCGGTCATCAGTTACATACAGGAATTATAATTACATCCTCAGGATGATTGATCGGTGGTGCTTACACACATAACGCCCCTTATTTGTCACATGGGTGTGCCATCCTGCTGTCATCTGCAGCTTGGTGGTTGCCTTTCCTCATTTCTACCTGTTGTTGCCATCCTAGAACTTCCATTAGCATTGTAATTATAATTTACGATTTGTAAAATATTTACATGTAGTATAAACACCAAAATTTTAGATAAATCACTGCCTTTGCAACCCGTAAGCCTCTCTAACTCTGTCAAATTGTAACATTTGCAGTGAGGTAATATACATATTTAATTAGAACATGAATGTTTAGAGCATTGGCATCGCATAAGAAATCTGATAATTTAACAGTATTTTGGAGAATATCATTTTGCCAGAACAGTGGTTTGCTTTTTTTTATTTATTTATAATTCCTGTAAGTAAGTCTACCAGACTATGGACAGAAGCTTTCTAGTATGATGTTATATAGGTTATCATGAAGCAGTTGGTAACATGCAGTCTGTTAAAATATGACTAGGTTCTCTCTCTCTCATGTTTATGAAATAATGGCATTTGTTGTGTTTTATTAAGCAAAAAGGACAGTGATATGGTTGCTTACTTAAATTTGACATAAATGAGTATGAAATCCATGTATGGTTTTTGTAACTCATTTCCAGTGAATTGCAAGATTGTTGTTGTTGCGAACAGTCACAGGATTCTAGGCTTCTCAATTGATGTTCGTCAGGTCAGATGACATGAGTTACGGTCTTAGACATGTTCACAATCAACACTCCAACCTTGCCTTTCCTTCATTGTTGTGTGCCCTTTATTCAGACCATGAACTGCTAAAGTAAACAGTTTGTGAAGGATGCAACATAGAAGTGGCCTGCATAAGCCTATGTACTCCCAAATTAAAGAAATTTTAATCTCATAATATAATACCTGGATATTAGATAATAAGAATTCAGTAGAATGCATTAAAAAAAGAAAGGTATGTGGTTCATGCATCTCAGTTTCCGCGTGACGATCATCAATCAATCAATCAGTCAGTCAGTCAGTCATTTCACAACCACTGCTGGCTAAAGGCCTCCTCCAGACTTCTGCACATAATACAGTCTTCAGCCATATGTATCCATTTAGCTCCTTGTGTGTTTTCTTTTGTCATGTATCTCCTTTCCATATGGTCATTGTCTCAGTCTATTCTTATACCTTGAAATCTAGTGAATAGCTTCATTAGACTTCTACCATTCATTCAATCACGACAGTAGTAGTAATTTATTCATTCAAACATCATTTTACGTGGGAAAAATGTATTTAAAAACAAAGATGATGTGACTTACCATACGAAAGCTCTGGCAGGTCGATAGAAACACAAACAAACACATACATACACACAAAATTCTAGCTTTCGCAACCAATGGTTGCTTCGTCAGGAAAGAGGGAAGGAGAGGGAAAGACGAAAGGATGTGGGTTTTAAGGGAGAAGGTAAGGAGTCATTCCAATCCCGGGAGTGGAAAGACTTACCTTAGGGCGAAAAAAGGACAGGTATACACTCGCGCGCGCACACACACACACACACACACACACACACACACACACACACACACACACACACACATATATTCATCCACACATACACAGACCAATTACATCTGGTCTGTGTATGTGCGGATGGATATCTCTTGCTGCTGCCAAGCTCTACTCGGCATGGTGGCTGATGGGAGTAACTATAGATTCGTTCGAATAAAGACATCATGACTAGTCACAAGCATTTCCACAGTGTGCTGACTGTGCATGCGCAGCTTCGTGAGTGTTATGATCATCGTGACACCTTTATCAAATCACATTTAGCGCATTTCATCATTTGGCCACTTGTAGCACTAGTTGACACCTTCACTTACTACAAGTTGCTCAGATGTTTTAGTTTTAATCACAGCACCAATTACCTATTTTTTAGTGCTGAGCAAAATGCATTTTGAGATTTATTCTCTTTGTCAAATGAAGTATTTACATATGTATTTTTTGTGGTGTTACACAAACAAACAATGTGAGTGAGAGTTTGCTTGTGTGTGGTTTTCTACATAATTGAGGAGGCACAGTACCTGATAACTTCAAAAATATGGCTACAATGCAAGAGATGCAAAACAACACAGATGCAAACTCCACACAAAATACTGATGTAAATATGCGCACTTGACAACCAGAAAAAAATTCTCAAAACGCATCATCCTAAGCACAAAAAATAAATAACTGGTGCAGTGTTTCATTATTTAAATAATGAATGGCAGCTGTAGGCTTTCTAAAAACATCAGTTATGATACAGGAAATAAGTTTCTGCTTCCAGTTACAATTACATCAACAGTTTTTATTAGAAATGAATCTTTAATAGGTAATAAACAAGTCCCTGACAAGTATTTTGATGCCCATTATGTACATATATTATGCATAAAGTGTGAAAATGCAAGCGGTATCCTGTACATAACTTTCACAGCTTAAAACATTATTTCCCACATTTTACACCATTTTTTAAAGTCCCCTGAAAAGTGTTAAAACGAAGTTTCACTGTACTCTCCTTAACCTTTGCATTACTTAACATAGGCCTGCCTATCTTAGTTCATTGCTTTGACAAAATTTTCATCAACCTCAGCTTTATATAGGGGTGGAAGAATAATGTCTTTTGGATCCACGAGAGGTTCAGCATTGACATTTTTCACTCTAGGGTTAAGATTTCTTGCAGGCCAGTGTGCTTGAGTATAATGTGATTTTCTATCCCTACCGTCCTGCATATGTAAAATGCAACAGTACTAAGTGTAGCCTAGTTGTATTCCTAAGAGAGCAGCGATGACTTTTAGATCACTATATATTTTCCACTTGTTTTCAGAATATTTGATTGAGTCAAGGAGAGCTTTCATGTTTGCATAAGTCTCCTTCAGTGAACTACATTACTTCAGAAGCAATACAGCTGTTGTGAAGCAATACACCTTTCAAACTTAGCTTGAAGGAATCTGTGAGTAGCCTCTAGGATCATGGTTCACATGCAAAGATTTCATCAAACCATTAATATAAAACCAAACAAGAATATTGGTTTTCTTCTGAAAATGAGAAAGCAGATTCCTCAGACATTGTCTGCAATATGAGACCTTAATTTTGAAGAGGATTCCAGTGCTGTATTCTTGATCCTAAAATTTCAGTGTTCTCCTTTGACAACCCAAGATTTTGAATGAGGACACTCAATTCCAATTGATTCAGTTGGTGTGGTTTACTATCTTTTTCCACAAAATCGGGGTCATGGGATGCGTAAAGCTCCTTAGGTTCTTCTTCCACACTGCCTTCGTCTTCTATTTCCACCCCAAAGTTCTAGGGGTAGAGTAGGAACCAGTGAAGTATCTGAATGTGAAATAGGTCGCATAGCAGATGGAGTATTCAGGTACTGAATTGTTTTTCTGTATTTTGTTGACAATCCTGCCTTTATAGGTGGAATCAAGCAGAAATAGCAGTCATCTATGCGACTTGTAGGGTTTCGATAAACCATAGGTACAGCAAAAGCCATAGATCAGTCTTTATTTTTCAGCCATTCATAACGTATAGCAGAAGAAGAGTTGCAACATATATTTGGAGCCCGTGACGTATCCCAGTCCCTTACCTTCATAACAAAATAATACCGATAGGCGTTCTTCACAAGAGGTGTCAGATTCCATTTCTGTGATGAAAATGTTATTCACCACAAATGTAAGAAATGTTATTCACTGAATTTACACATTTTCATAAAGTTTACACCTTAAGACTCAAAATATCATAATTTCCGCACTAATTAAAACAGAAACAGTATGTATGTTTATAATCTACAGACTACAGAAAAAAAATATTTTTTGCAGTTACAGGTGTCCCAATTTCAAAAGAAATTGTTTTCCAAATAGAAAATGTAGACTAAGAAAACGATATGCTACTTTACTTTATCGCCAAAACAAGAGCTGGTCGGTCATTTTTATGGTTATTCGTGTATTCAGCAGGTGAAAATACATATAAGCAGCTATTTTTGAACCCGTTACATTTTCATTGTTGGCCAGTGTAATCAATATTTATATCCCCCCCTTTAAAAAAAGTGTTTGATACCCAGTCTTTAGATTTATCATTTATATTTAATGCAACAGCTGTTTTTCTCCCTTTAAGCTGAAATTCATTCTGATTGTTTTTTATGTTCAGTATTAATTTATTGCACACTGTCCAGTTTTATATATCCTTGAGGGTTTTATCTGCCTTGCCTACTAGGAGCTACGATGTTTTATCATTGACTGATGTTGCTATCATTAGCAAAGACAAAACCAAATTTTATTTTCACTACAATCGTAATTACATCTTCCACTGTAGTCTGCTCCGTGATCCATTTGTTTATTTTTCTGTATCTACTAATAATTTGCAAGAAGCATATCCCCATTGCTTTTTAAGTAATCCTCAGTTCTGGAAGGTTTCATTACTAAAAGTTCACATCTCAGTGCCAAATGTCAAAACTTGTAATATTTACTTACCATAAATTTTCTATTTCAGGTGCATCAGAAGCTTAGTTTTGAAAACTGTTTAGTTTACCAAAAGCACTACAGCTCACATTTCCATCTGTGTTACTTTCTTTTGCTGTTCCTCCAGTCACTGTCTTCAATTTGTTCTGTGAATTCTTTCTTCATTCATACCATTTCCTTGCATACATCTGAATTACATACCATTTAGTCAGTATGGATCTGGCAGCATGCGCTACCTAACATCTTAAAAACACCACTCATAAAAATGATTTTCTTCTAGGGCTATACCTAGGGTTCTATTCGTGAGAGAAAGGTAGGGTAAAGTATTTTGGATAGGCCTTGGGCTAGGGCAGTTATGGTTGCGTGTGGGAGTGAGAGGTGAGTTGCATGTTAAAGAGAGCACAAATATGTTGCTCCGATAGGAGCAATTGTTGTGCTCAGAGAGGAGCACTTTCTCATTGGTCATGTTATATTTGATTAATATAACTTCTTTCATCTTGCTCTGCTAAGGTCAGGTAATTGTTGAAGTTTTTTGTGTAGTAGACGCAAACAGTAGCAAGAGGGCGTGCTGAAAACTAATGCCTCCAAATTATTTTTTATGTGAAAACTCTTAAAGCTTTTTGGATAAAAGAACTTTACTAACATTTCACGTCTTTTCTTCATGTCTACATATTTATTTCTCAACAAAGTTACTCTGATGACAAACACATTTCTCCCAACAAGAGACCAGTTTGTTGATCCTGTCACTGTAGAATGGTTGACGTTGTCGACAGAACCACTGCTTCACCTCTGCTTGCACTGCTGCATTACTATCAAAGTGTAGGCCCGAAAAGTGTTCTTTAAGTTTTGAAGATGAAAATCAGATGGGGCCAAGTTGGGACTGTATGGAAGATGATTGATGACAGTGATCTCGAGGCTGGATTGTTGGAGATATCACAGTGCTTGTGTATGGTCTGGCATTATGGTGCAGAAGGAGAGAGTGCTCCAAGCATGGCTAAACTCTTTGAAATTGCGCTTTCCGTTTTTTTGAGGATCTCACAGTTTATTGCAGAGTTTATCGTGATTCCTTCAGGTATGAATTTCAAATCCACCACAACTGGAATATCCCAAAACTTTGTGAGCATGACTTTACCTGCTGATAGCATGATCCTTTGTGCTGGAACTCCATAGATGCTCTCTTGTTTTCGGGGTCAAAATGGTGAACAAACCTGTATCACCTGTCACAATATTGTTAAGGATCACATCACCCTCACACTTAAAACGCAAAAGAAATTGTTGACAGGTTCTACTGTTCTCTGTTTCATGTTGGGAGTAAGCATTCGAGACACGACACTGTACTTAGTTTTCTGTACCGCAGTTCTGCAGTGATGACTTGCACACAAACTCCTGATACCCCTAAATTAAGTGAGATATAACAATGAAAACAATCAATAATTGACAAAATAATTCAATTGGATAGATAAAAAATCTACTCGCCAAGTGGCAGCAGAAATCACGCACAAAAGATGGTTGTAATTGGCGAGCGTTCAGAGTCAGTGGCTCCTTCTTCAGGCAGAAGGGTTGAAGGGGAAGGAAGAGGGGTGAAGGAAAAGGACTGGACAGGTGTAGGGAAAGAGGTAGATTTCAGGAAAGTCAACCAGAACCGCAGGTCAGGGGAGACTTACTGCACATGATGAGAAGGAAAGACTGACTGTTTGGGACTGCATTGTATGAGATTTGAAAACCTGAGATCTGTCTCCCACCTTTAAGCTCTGAAGTTTTCAAATCTCACCCTTTGCAGTCCCCAACAGTCAGTCTTTTCTTCTCATCCCGTGCGGTAAGTCTCCCCTGACCCCTTTTCCTAGACCTGTCCAGTCCTTTTCCTTCATCTCTCTTCCTTCCCCTTCAACCCTTCTGCCTGAAGAAGGAGCCACTGGCTCTGAAAGCTTGCCAGTTACAACCATCTTTTATGTGTGTATTTTGCCGCCACTTGGTGGTACATTTTTTTATCTATCCAATTAAATTATTTTGTCACTTAAGTGAGAGCTATTATTGTGTTATCCAACAATTTTCTCTGATGAGTTCATCAGCCCAATTCTGATGAGTCTTCGATTGCTGTAAGAAGTGTCCACTCTGAGCTCTGTCACATATGTTGAGGTTAGCACCACTGTTTCCTTCATTACAATTATGAACAACGCAACATCACATATTATTAATGCCGATACAATCATAACTGTACATACCCTTTCATTCTTCTATGGATATAATAAGATACAAATTTCCTGTGACTAGGAACTCAATTACAGCACACTGTTTCTCAAGCATTGACATAGTTGCAGAGTGTTGCCACATGCGTCAGCAAAGCAAGAAAATTGACAAAGTTATATGCATGACATGTAATACCTCAACCGGTATTGAGAAAAGAATAAAAAAATTCAGAGGCATGACTTCTCAGCACACTTCCATATGTATTTTTGTATTCAGTCTGTTTCATTGGCACGTATTCCTCGTTGTTTCCTCAGTTTAAGAACTTCGAAATTTGCTCTAGGACTGCTGAAAATAGTTTTGGTGCAATAGAATGTCCTTGCCTGAATCCTGTTTTATTTCTGAGTTTCCAGCTGTCCTGTCCAGGTGTAATGAAAGCTGCATCATGGGTATTTATACATGGCAATTCAAAATGAGTATAGCAGTTATAAATGGCTATGACTATTTAATGCATAGCAGTACATTGATAAGAGTGACAGAAAATGTAAGACAATAATGTTTTCTACATACATAGTAGCTGTCCTGTGTTTCCCCTCTTAGTCACAGTGACTACGTCCATGTGAGAGTGTATTTTGCACTATATATTCGTAAGCATGAGTGGAGTCATTGATACTAGCACTTCAACAATGCAAATTTTGAGTTCTGAACTTGTTTGCAACAAAGTATGCACATGCACAAGGTTTTTTTGCATAAGCCTTTGAAAAGAAACCCTAGAATGTCAGGTCTGGAGATCTATGTGAACAAGAGCAGATTACAGTGTCATCATGTCCAGTATGACTCATCCAAACATACTATTTCGGTAAATTGCAATTGCTATCTGCAAATGTTGTTGGCATTTGAAAGTGCTTGACTGTATCGCTGACAAAGCCATCTCTGCACTGTGATGACAGAATAACAGTTTTGAAATCCTTCGACACTTCACTTGCACAGCACTGCCCATATAGCTACCAGCATCCGGTTCACTGCCTTTGTACTACAATTGAAGTTTCAAACTCTCTATTATGTTCTGGGTAATTTTTATTGCTGTATCTCTAGCATTAAATAGTCGCTGTTTGTAACTACTGTATCCTTTTCAGTTGCCTGCATAATGTCGATATTTTATACAATAGTATATCAGTAGTAAATTGTTGCATTATCAGTAGTACAGTTAGTGGGAAAAGTTACAGACATTGATTCCCCACACCATCAGCGCACAAGTTGGTGGGAACTTGTTGACATTTGCTTGGCGTAAAGTGGGGAAACACAAATAGATTTGGGAGATGAAATAGTGAAATCATCAGAGAATGAAATGGACAAAAAGACATGCTCTAGCAGAAATCCTTGGATAATACAGAAGGTATTTAATTGGCAAAAGGAGAAAACATAAAAATCAAGCAGGCAAAAGAAACTAAAGGACAAATGCAAGGCTGTAAAAGCATGCATGTCTATGGGAAAAAATTGAAGATAGCTTTGGAGAAAAGCCAAGCAGCTGTATGAATATCAAGATCACATGTGGCAAGCTAGTACCAAGCAAAGAAACTTGAAAGGTGGAAGGAATATTTAAAAGAGCTATACAAGAGTAATGGTCTTCAAGATGTTATTACAGAAGGGAAACAAGAAGTAGATGAAGATGAGATAGGAGATGTGATTTGTGAGAAGAATTTGATAGAGCACTCAAAGACTTAAGTCAGAACAAGGCTCCTGGAGGAGACATCTTTCCTTTGAAATTATTGATATCCTTGGGAGACCCAGCTACAACAAAAACTATCCCACATGGTATGCAAGATACAGTATACGAGACTGGTGTAATAACATCATACTTCAGAAGAATGTAATAATTCTGTTTACGAGGGCCACTGTTTCCATTTCTTACCATCTCAAAAAATTATATACATCTTTGGAAAACTAACACAGTTGCTTGTTAACATAACACTTATCACATTTCTTTTGCATCAGACTAAATAATCACACCAGCTCAAATGAACACAAATGTAAATGATAGAAGTTTTACACAAATACTACAGACAGATGTGGCAGATTGACACTATTGGCTGGTGAGTCACATGGTACACTTCCCCTTGCTACTGCACATAACCCCACCACTTGCCATCTTACATGTACATCAATGGGGCAGCTGCTGGCTTAACTGTTGGACATCTTCAAAGCACATGGCGCTCACTCAGTAGGATTCAATTAGGAAGTAGACTGATTAGTCTGTTAGCAGGGTATCCTCGCTGAATAGCAAATTATCTGTCGTGTGGACTCAGTAGGTATTATGATCATTATCATCTGCAGACAGGAAAGAAACACGAGTGACACTAGCATGTAGCAAACAAAATATCAGAGAAGTTGTACCTTTGAGCCACCAAAGAAGTGATTCAGATAACATGAGGATTTATCTTCTGCTGTCACATGAAACACTTTCCTATCTGTTCATAGTCACAATATTTTGATGTTTTGCATTCAGATTTCAGTTGGCTATGCACCACAAAACTTGCTGCAAGTATTAATGCATTTGTTGAAAACCTTTGACATATTAACAACTCATCAAAGGAAACAAAGCTGTATCAAAATGAAATCCAACATCAGTCGTCAATAAATCCTAGGGCTCCAGAATTGGAATACATTCCCGCTTTAGTCATGCCTCTTACTGATGTCTGTAAGACGCACAGTGGATACAACATTATTCCTAGAACATAGCGCAATATCTTGACTGGAAACATGTTTTTCCCACGTTCCACAAGTGCTTGATGTTTCTCTTCAGCCTTCCTCTGGATGCTAATTGTCTTTAATCTTCTAAGAAAGAAATAATTGCTTCTGAAAAATCAATTTGATCAGTAATTTAGAATGTTGTTGTCATAGGTGTTAGTTCAGTGGTGTTCATATGAACATACATTGCTGAGGGTAAATTATTGAAAACAATTGATGTTACAGTAGCACAAAAACTGAAATCAAGTCAAGCTGAGCTCAGAAGCCTGCTTTATATAATTGTTAATCTCAGACTATTTCACCAAGAAATAATAAACTTTGAGTAGTAAAATTTTGAGAATCAAGTTTAGTTCAGTTGCATTCATCAGTTCACATCCGAGTGACACTACAAAAGAAAGGATTTTGTTTGTTGTGATGTCATCCATTCTGGCACTACGAGTGCTATGTTACTCACAGCACCAGGCCAATGCTTTTCTTTGAAACTGCATGTAGGATAAAATTAATATATTCAATTTCCAAAACTGCTCACTTGGGTTGATGAACTAGACAGTTCATATTACATTTTTAACTACTAAACACTTCTTAATTGCTATGACAACTGTATGCTCATTGATAAACAGAAATATCAGCATTTGTACGTCAATTAGCAAAGTCATGTTTATCGGCCAATAGTGAACTGAAGCAGTGTTTTTGTGGCTCAGTGGTAACATGCTGGATTGGAGATTGTAATGTTTAGGTTCAATCTCGGGTCAGTCCTGTGAGTATGTATTGTATTTACCACTTGTTTCGCCTCTGGCAACATTTGATAATGTGCAAAATGCTGAATTGCATCACGGTTTGGAGCCCACATTAAACTGTAGGTGCCCATTTATTGGGATGAATAACTTTGTTTAAAGACCTGAGGAAGGCAAGGGTATACCACCTCCAAAAGAACAAAGTACATCGCTATGGTTTTCACAACCAACTATCAGGCTGATGACAACTGTATGTAAACAGATAATGTAAGTGTATACTTCTGCTCTTCTCTGCATCAGTAGTTACTTTAGCATTGAATGACAATTGCTTTAAAATCAGCAAACTATTAGACTTTCATTCACACAGAAAGATGCCTAAATCCATTATCAACAATCTGTAATACTGTATTGTACGGACTATAAGACAAAATTTTTATTCCCCCCCAACCCTCCTTTCAAAAAATTGCCTCCAAAATTCAGGTGCATCTTATACTCAAAATTAATACAAAATGTCCAGTGTTTGTATTAAAATTCCTACCAGTCTTAAAAATGGCTATATATTCGGTGCTGGGAAACCTGTCTGTATCTGGCAACATTGGATTCAACTGGTAGCAGCAGTGCACCGGTGCGACGAACACGAGGTATTTGGATTCACAAGCTTGCCAAAGCAGTCTACCTCCCACATCACCATCACAAACCCAGAATACTGTCTAGCCTGTGATGTGTCATTGCAGTCTGCGGTGCCATTGAACTTTAATTGAAAATTATTTATGTCATCGATAACAGTACAATGTTTTTGCTAGTAGCTACTTTTTTAATGGAAAAATATAAAAGGCATTCATATGATACGGCCTGTAAATCGAAAGTAACAGCACAAGCAGAAGAACATGGAAACAGAGCAACTGAGTGGGATTTCGGCCCTCCACCAACAGAAGAAAAAAAACATTCACAACTGGTGGGCTAGTAAAGAAGAACTGAAGAAAATGAGGAAGAGTAAATGTGCAAATAGAGAACTGAATGCAAAATGACCAAAACTAGAAGACGACGTATTGAAATTGATTCAAGGACACCGTCAAAATGGCATTGGAATTAATACAAGAATGGTTCAAATACATGCTCATAAGCTAGTGCTGCAGTGGAACTTACCAGACTTTAAGGGTGGAGTAGGTTGGTGCTACATTTTTCTTCATACTTTTAGGATTTGAAGGTCATAATCCGGATACAGTTTCCTAAAATTTTTTAAAAATGACTTTGAAGACTAGAAGATAAAAAGAGTGCTGTTATGTATGAAACATTTCTAGCACATGAACATATTCACTGGTAGCTGAGTGCACAGTGTAACCATTAAAATTGTGTCCATCCAAATCGATGGTATTTTGATTGAGCAAATAGTTGTGTTTGCTACTGAAAACTTAGTTGTTAATGTGAACACTCTTGCTGTAGATCCTAACTATTGTCAGTAACAACTTGTTGTAGCAAATTTTGCTTCAAATGCCCTTAACATCTTACACAATTATCAAAGAAGCCCCTAATGTAGATAAAAAGAGCTTTGCATTTCTTAATGCACTGTTCAGCTGTCATTTTAACACTGCAGGCAAAACATTTACACAAGTGTACTGATATTTATCGAAGGTGAACAGTTACACACATATTGTAAGAATGAACGTCCAGGTACAGTAAGCATAACCGATTACCGTACCATTCAAAACACCACATCCTCTCTATGTTAATATTTGTGCAGCTTATAGGAGTGTGTAATGAGGTAAGCTCTTTAAATAGGCCTACTTGAGAATTTTCAGAGATTTGCAGTTTCTTGTCTTGGGCTGCTTGTTAAAGTCTTTTGCAGCATGTACTAAAGCTCCACTCTAGACTCTGCCTGAGCAAGGCGAACTGATATTTTTGATCATTTTATTATAGTCAATTCTATTTTCTTTTTAAACACAAGGTAATTTCTGTGACACATAAAAATTTCATGGCATATAATTTGTTCTGTGAAATTTTGCGTTAACTGCAAGATGGAAAACAACATGCAACCATGATATTGTGGTCCAAAGTCTTCTGACCATCTTCAGGTGTACACTGGTGAAAGTGCACTGATTTCCCCAGTTTAGAACTTTGCTGATGCATGCATGGTGTACACAGTTATCATTGCCCTAATCAGTCAGGATGGCAGTTTCCAATTAGGTAATGTATGGCATCCTGCTATAAAAACCTTCACGCCCTGCACGGTCGGCACCACTCTGTGAATTTGCCGTGTGAAGAAGGTCGATCTTAGATTGTTGAGCTGAGCTTTCATCATGGAGGACACTCACAGCAATGTACAGACTTGCAGCAGACCTTTATGCACTCTAGCAAATGCTTGCGCAGTAACAGCTGTATACACCACGCATGCACTGGCAGTGTATTAAACAGGGAAGATCAAATATAAAATTTCAATGTTTCGGCGACTGTTGCAAGACGCCTTCCTCAGGGTGTACTGCTGACTGCAGGGAAGATCAGTGTACTTTCGCCAGTGAAGATGGCCAGAAGATCATGGCAGCAAGTAACCAACATTCATCAGTTTGCCTAAAATTTCATGGCGCATGGTAATTACTTCTTATGGCTCTTAAAAATTATTTATTGTAGTTGCAATTTTCAGCCTCACTCTTTTCCACGCAAATATCAAAAATGGGAACACGAGAAAGGCAAATATGCTTCTGTTTCAGAGACGACTGAAAAGTGGGGTAACAGCTGCATCATTCTATCTTCCTCACCACCTACAAAAAATTTTTGCATGTGAACATACCCGCATTTTTTCTAACATTAATCTAGCCTCTTACTCCCACAAGCTGCCCTAACTGTAATTCTCACACTCACTAGGCCATCACTAGAAGTCGCTCATACTCATCCATTCCCACTTGCCCATTCTCACTCTCATTCAGCCCAACTCATTGTCATTATCTCTTTGTGTCTCCAAACTGTCACTGTCTCCTATCCCACAGTCATTGTCTCTCTCTTGCTATCTCTTATTGCTACTATTTCATTCATGCCTTCCCACTACTCCTGTTTCTTCTCACTATCACTTTCTCTCTCTTCCTTGTTGTCATTGTCACAGGCTTTTGTCTCCGATTGTCAGCGGCTCTCGCCCACTTTCACTTTCTACTTCTATTTATTCCTCTCCCACTGGCACTGTCTCGTTCACTCTTTTACGAGCACAATTGTGTCACTGTCAACTACATTCTACTGCCACTGAATCACTGGGTTTCTCTCACACTACCATTGTCTCCTTTGCTCTTTCTGTACCATAACAACTGTCTAATATCATCCAGTATTTATTAACTTCCCATCTCTTTCCCAATGCCACTGTCTCCTCCTCTCTCAACATAATAAAGTATGAATATGTTGACATGACAAAATTTTTGGGGACATTTATGAAGGTGCTGAGGAAGCTTGTACCACACTTTTCAGCAAGAGTCCTACAAAAAGGAACATATTCATATTTTTGTGCTCCAATAGGAGCTACTTTCCATTGATGCCTATCTTTCCCTGCCACAGCAGGGCATGTCACTCATATGAGAAGAATTTGATGGATCAGTAAAATTGTGATAGTTTACTTATGTGTGAAATTGAAATAATGGAAAACTAATTTTATACCTCAGACCAGATTTTACATGCACTAAAATTTTTCATGCACTTCAGTCCTGCAACATGGGATTCCCAGAAGCCTTGTGATGATAATTGAGATACTTCACTGCATATCTTTCATGTTGCATCACTTTATAAACTACACTTTCACCTCATACTGTATTTTATGTGTACAAGTAGGGTAACTTCAAACCTCTGCATCTCAGAAAAAGATAAAGAAGTCAAGATTATTTGAGATCAAGATATTAGAAAATATCGTCAAAATTAAACTCATTTGCTGTGAGTAGCCGTCTTGGTATCTGCAGTTGGAGTGTATTTTAGTGGCTGATGCCTGCTGTATTCAGGTTGTGTGGCAATGTTTTGACTGCTCGAGTAATGTCTGTTCTATACCTATTAATCCATGCAGCTACAACTAACACTACCACTTTAATGCTCCATTATTAGATTAGTTTAGGAATCAACCTTGCAACTCTTGAGATAAATCATGAGTCCAGCTATGCTGTGTCGTGCTCTTCCTCGGCATTAAACTTCTTTCTTCCATGCAGATTTCTATAAGTGAAGTGGCTATAAAACAAAACACTGCTTCTCTACTTAAATAAAGAGTAGATTGATTCCAATTAAATCTGTATACTGCCACAAACAAACATTCATAAACGATTACATGTTATATTGGAAGATACTACTCCCATAACCAACTAATATTACTGTCTCTAATGGGGCCTTGATGAGCCTCGTAAGGCCCATTGTAGACCTCATCAAATGCAAAAAGAATCCAACTGGTTTGCTCCATTTGCCTAAGCTGGAGGAAGTGTGTAATATTCAAACTTTGTTCCTGTGCTTTAGGATAGTGACATTAAGATGATCCATCTGTTGGTACACAAACTGCCCGTTACCCAATGGCTATCCAAAACTCTTGCTCCTACCTTCGTATCACCAAAAGAAGAATCCTGTTTGTATGCACGGTGTTTTGGAACATGTTAGGTAGCTGATAGTGTTGTATGCATACTGATACAGTTAGGCACACAGGTATAAATACAGCTACCATTCCAATATTCAAACAAGTACGAGTGGTATCCAGGTCACACAATAGCCATGCATCCACAAAAGGAAAATTCAATACAGAAAACTACTAACCTACAAGAGAATTGCCAGGAAGTACTTATCTTAAAGAGCTGGAATATTTAGTGTTGGCAATAGACACTCATCAGTGTAAAAGTTCACGACACTATCATAGCTTTTGGATTTGTTAGTTCCTTCCTCAGGGAGGAAAGAGGGATAGATTGAGGAAGGTTAAAAACAAAGGTCGAATCACTCAAAGATTATTAACCTTCCACAACCTCACTACAGGTGGTTTCCTCTCATCCTGGAGTCTGAGTGTCCTTTTGAACTCTCACCAACCTATCCTTCTCTCCTCACTAAGGAAGGAACTATTAGTTCCAAAAACTAGAATAGTGTTGTGTAATTTTTCTTTTATATGTGTGTAGCATCAGAACTAAGTGTTTCTGCACCTGAAGCTAAGTGATGGCTAGCAATTATGTCTTGTAATTTAAAATCTGTACCCAGAACCACAGCAGAGCTACAGTAGTAACGTATCTGTGTACTATGTAATCTGCCTACAAGCTCTATAAGGCACCAAATGGTGCATGGCAGAGGGTATATTGTGCCACTATTAATCATTTCCTTTCTTGTTCCATTTGCAAATGGAACAAGGGAAAAGTGACTGTCTGTATGCTTCCATACAATCCCTAGTTTCTTGATACTTAATATAAATGTACATCGGCAAAAACATAAACAATCCACAGTTGGCTACAAATTACAGTCTGTAAATTTTCACAATAGTGTTTTGTGAAAATATCATAATCTTCCCACCAGCAATTCCTCTTTGAGTTCTCAAAGCGTCTCCATAATACTTGTATGTTGATTGAACCTACTGGTAACAAAACTAGTGGTGCGCCTCTGAATTGCACCGATCCATTCCTTTAATCTGACCTGAAACAGTAGTCAACAGTACTCAAGAATGGGTCACACAAGTGTTGCAAGTGTGGTCTGATTTATAGTACAGATACACATTCCTAAAATTCTCCCAGTAAATGAAAGCTGACGATTCATCTTTCATACTACCATCCTGATCTGTTCATTCCGTTCCATATTGCTTTGCAGCATTAGGGCTAGATATTTGATAAACATGAAAATGTCTAGTAGAACACTGCTAATACTGCATGTGAACATTATCGGATTGCTTTTCCTACTCATCTGCATTAACTTACATTTTTCTACATTTTGAGCACGCTACCATTCACCACACTAAATGTAAATTTAGTCTGTCATCCTGTATCCTTCTACAGTCACTCAGTGCTGATACTTTCTTGTAATTTACAGTACCATCATATTAAAGTGCGTTGCATGCTCCAAACGATGTGGTTCATTTGAACATTGGCCATATTTTGACTGTGGGTTATTCATCAGAGTGTATAGTTTGTTTGCAACAATACTACAGAGGAGTTTGTTTATGGTGCAGTTTTTATGTATGATGTGGTTGCTTTTGCAGTTAGTCGTGCCTCTGCTGAGCAGAGCGATATTAGTAATGCAAATAAGGAACAGGCAGACAGGGAGAGAAAAACTAGGGATAATCACTGAATAGAAATGAAGGCACAGTTAGCCTTGGGTATGTCCAATGCCAAGTTACAGAGTGAACTCTTCAGTATGAATGAAGTTATCTATATTGCTACTATACCACGTGGGGCCTTTGTATACTCCCACTTAGCACCAATTTCCCAAGAAATAAACATGGTGTTCTGCGTGTTCAGTTCCCGTGATGTTTATATTGGTTGTAATTTATTTTTTTATTATTTATTTTCCTCCTCTTTGTGTCTCATTTTAATCCACCCACCCTCCCCTTTCTTTCCACTCTTTGCTTGCATTAATCCTTCTACTTTCTCTTATATTCATAATCCACCTATACTTCAGGCTCTGTCCCATCTATCATCTCTGAAATGGGACTGGCACAGAGCTTGACCACATACAGTCTGAAGCCGTCTCCCTCATCTGCACCTCCCTTGTTCCCTTGCTCCTCATAACAGAGAGATCCTTCGTACCCTAGGATTTGAGTGGCCTGCCCTCCCTTATTTTCCAGCTTCTCCCCCCCCCCCCCCTCCCCCCAACAAATATTTTTTTCCTCCTTGAAGAAGGAACATATTGCTCTGAGAGGTACGAGTGTTGCTTTCTATTTTTTTCTATTGGCAGTGCTGATGGATATTCTAGAAACCCTCATTATCATTGTGTGTCAGATATATTATAGATAAGATATTCTTTAGAGAGAGGCAGTTCAGCCTTGAAAGGGAGGAGAAAGTGAATGGAGATGAGATGAGATATGATACAGTAAAAATAATTTGACAGAGCACTGAAAAACCTAATTTGAACCTAGGCACTTGTAGCAGAGGCAGTCTATACATGTACCTCTTGTTGATTTAATATTTTGTGTCTCCTTCATGGTAGAGCTGCAAATGGTGTATTATACTAGCTATATGTCCATGGTTTGCAATGGAAATTAAAGAAGGACCTTTGGATACCAACACCTTTCAGGGTTCTGTACCTCAATCAGTAAAAACAGAACCTTTGCAAGATCATTTTGTCAGAAAATTCGTTTTTCCTAACCAGGAAGTCAAATGTTAATGAAACCCATCAAAAGAAGCACAGCAATTTCATTTAAGTTTTCAGTACACAAAATGAGCAAATCTGTATATCCTAGGCAACTAAATTCAGGATTAGTTTGTATTCATAAATATAAGATTGTGGTGTTAATTCTGTCAGTGACATAAACTTCCAAAAATACTTCTGTCATTGAGGTAATTAAAAAAAATTAAAAAATAAAAAAAACTTAACAATGCCAGTCAATTGTTTCTTTGGTGTACTACTCAGTCACTAACCTGAACATTGGAACTACTAAGCTGAGCAGACTCCAAAAACTTTAAATTGCAGAATCATTCATTTCTGTGGTCTAATTTTGACAAAGTGAAGCTTATACATTGCCTCAAGCTACAGCAAAGTTACCTGTGAAACCCCTTTGATAATGTGTTCATTAGTTTTAGAAATTAGCATGTTCATACAGAAAGGCATTATGGTTTTACAGTTTCATTATTAGTTTAGATATAAACCAGAGGGAAGGACTTTCAGACAGTCATTTCACTTGTACCAACACACAAATTTGTTTGCAGTAGGATAATAGTTTTTTTTTCGGAATAATACAGTTTTTCATGCTGATATATAGTAAGGGATGGAACTGAATACATTGTAACAGCTGAAAATTTGTGCCAGACCTGGACCTTTCACCAGGATTTCTGTCTATCATGAGTAGTGTCCTTATCCATTAGGCTATCCCCTGAGTATTCCTGAAGCCATTATTGTCACTTATGTTTCCACCTGTGATTTTCAAACACTACAGGTAGTAGTGTTGGGAAATCCCTTTGCATTAGACAACTGTTTTTGCACCTCGATAGATTATTATGTGATACTCCCCTCAACATTTCTTTAACTTGATGTTCCATTTTGTTATTCCACTACATTCCACAGATTCAGTTCTCCTTGTGAGGTGTTTCTGTTGCACTAGAGCTTTGAGTTACATTTGTTGCTACATCATTTAATTTATAGTTTAATTTCTAGCTGTAGCAGAGTCAAATAGACTCTTCTTACATCGTCAGTATTAAATCTCTTTTTGCAAGAATTGTTGCATTTTAGGAGCTTTCTGCTGTCTTTGAAGTGATAGGGATACTTTTGCCTGTATCAGATGCTTACCTGTTCCACATTCTTCTGCACTGTGCATGCTTACGTCCTGAAATTTTAACTATGAATTGTAACAATGGAAAGTCTAAGTTGGAATATCAACTGTATTATGAAAAGGATAGATTGCTACTCACCGTGAAGATGTTGAGTTGTGGACAGGCACAATCAGAAGACTGTTACACATTGAGCTTTGGCCAAACCTTCTTCAGAAAGGACATGCACACATACACACAAGTAAGCACACCTCATGCACCCATGGCCACTGTCTCCACCCACCCACCAGAAATAGTGGTCATGTGTGTGTGATGTGTGCATACTTGTTTGAATGAAGGTGTACATGTCAAACCTTTTCATAATACTTATTGTTAACTATGAACTCTGTTTTGCTGTAATATAATCAGTCTCAGGTGTGAAGTATTGTTCCTTTTGTGCCAGATATATGTGTATTTCTTTGTGATTAAGATATTCATTTAAGATTTTTTCGTAAGTTTGTGTCACACAAGTCTGCTACTCTCTCACTTTTGTCTTCACCTTATGGACCAAATACTTTGCTGTTAAATTTTCTTACTGTGGGGTCATTTAGATCCTTCTAATAGAGATTCTTTTCCTAATTCTGACTTGCCATTCCCTTTGTATTTATCATTATTTGATAAAATTTCTCTATCATGTCGTCTTTCTCATCACTTGGAGAATATGATACAATAATAAAAAATTTTCGTCTTTATGGCCAAGTCAGCACATATCACTTGTTTATCAATTTGTTCCCGTTTTTATCATGTTGGAGAGTTAAATATCACAATTGGAACATTAGCCTTCACCCTTCTTTTATTTTTATTCCATTGTACATACCTCCATCACTTAGAGTTTAGAGATCCTCATGTGTTTAATAGACCATAAATTGATTGATTCTACCTCAAAATATGTCATCTATATGACTCTTGTAACACATAACTAGCTTAATAGCACCTATATTTGAAATAATCTATGTACCAACCACAGGATTAAGTTGATTCATTTGTTTAGAAATGTTTCGAGCAGTTTTACTAATTTCTTTGCACGTAAGTTATGTCATTTGAAGTCTTACTGTTCATCGTTTTGCTTTTAACTGTGATGCTTGAAAGCATAAGGGAATTGAAGATGAAGAAAGGAAAATTCACTTGAGAAAAATTTTAAAGTACATAGAGACATAATGTCCGGCCAGTACTTACCTTCAAGCAAAGTTCACCATACTGCTAACAGACACATGTAATTTTTTTTTAAATAAAATGTACATAGCTTTCAGAATGTTAGTTCCTTCTTCAGGTAGGAAAGAGGTACAGATTGGAAAAGGTTTGAAAGGAGTATCAGGTCATTCAGATCAGGTGGACATAGGTGAAGGGGGACATGTCAGGAAGTAAGAGACCAAAGGAGTGTGTTAGTTTCAGCCCAGAGATGATACAGGGTGACAATTATTGAACTATATGAAAAACAAATAAATAAATAAATTAGATACAAACTATGGCGTCCACACACATCATTCAATATGTAAACGTCACTATAGATATTCGGATTTAGGTTACGACATGTTCGATGTGCCTGCCATCATTGACGATGACGTGGTGCAGACGAATACCAAAATTCCACATGACCCGCCGAAGTGCCGGAACATTGATGCTGTTGTTGGCCTCCTGAATGGCTGTTTTCAGCTCAGCAATGGTTTTGGGGTTATTGCTGTACATCTTGTACAGCACAAAAGGGAGTCGCATGTGTTCAAATTTGGAGAATCTTGCGGCCAATCGAGGTCCATGCCAGTAGCCTATGCATACCCCAGAGCCAGAATGCGGACTCCGAAGTGCTCATCCAGGAAATCTCGTGCTCTGATGGGGTCGAGCTACATCTTGCATGAATCACATCTTGTCGAAATCAGGATCACTGTGGGTAATGGGGATGAAATCATCTTCCAAAACCTTCAGGTACCTTTCAGTAGTCACAGTGCCATCAAGGAATATCACACCAATTATTCCATGACTGGGCAGTGCACAACACACAGTCACCCGTTGAGAGTGAAGAGACTTCTCGATCATGGAATGCTGATTTTTTTTGTTCCCCAAACGTGCCAATTTTGCTTATTGATTAACCCTTCCAAATGGGTGGGCTATGTTGCTAAACCAAACTGTATATGTGTATACTAATTCCCATCATGCCCCGCGGTCAACTGTGCAGTTTGAATGTACTAACACAACCGTTCAGAAATTATGATGGTTTTATTTCATATAGTTCATTAATTGTCACCCTGTAGAAGGGCCTAACAGGAAGAGAATTGAGGCCTAACAGGAAGAAAATTGAGAAGTGTAATTAATAACTAAGAAGAAAGAAAACTGGGTGAAACCAAAAATAGGGCGGGGGGGGGGGGGGGCAGGAAATTGAGATAAAAAAGCAAGCAAGCAAATAAATGACTAAATAATAAAATTCTACCAGTGGGTAGGAAGGAGGAGGATTGTTCATAGAATTTAAGTTCAGGAGTGTGGTGGAATGCAAGGATGTATCAGAGATCATAGTTTCCATCTCCATAATTAAGGATGGAAGTATCAAAATGTCATGTGGTGAAGCAGGCAATAAAGTCTCATGAATCATGCTGTACAACAGGCTCAGTAAGTGGGTACTGGGCTCAGTCTGGAAATATGTCATCTGAGAACAGTGTTACAGAGATTAGGAAGGCAATGAAAGGCATCAGTGAGTGATGTGGGAAGGGTATCTGGAGGGATGATTTCATTTAAAGGCTTGACCTGACAAAGTTGTAACCTTGGCAGAGTACTGTATCGAGGTCTGTTGGGGGAGAAAGGCACAAACTGCCCAAGATAATTGTTTGTGGACAAGGTGTGTGGGGTAGTTCAAGGAGAGAGAAACCTGGGAAAGATGTTTGTAAGATTCTTTCATCGGTTCAGTGTTGGAGGAGATACGTTCTCCATGGATGCGTAGACTGTTAGGAAGAAAGCATTTGATGTAGGAGTGACAGTTGAATTGATGAGCTGCAGCTGGTCAGTATTGCGTGTTCTTCGTAGCCATTTCAGAGTTTTTTTCACTATTCTCTATTTTAAAAAAGTAATTTGTTAGCAGTCAAGCACAGCCTGTCATTAGCACTTTGATTGTTGCAGGTGCAGACACATGGCGTTGGCAGTCACAGAATCCACATGGTTTTTCTTCGTCAGAACATTAGTTATGATAAAGGATGGTACCACCTTGAAGACTGTTCATAATTGCAACTGTGCATATTCAAAAATAATTGGAAGAAACCATTACCAGTAGTTCCAGTATTTATGTGCCCAATAATCTGTAATTTCAATGAAAGTAACATAATTTTTGTGTATGACACTGTGACATATGCAATGTTTTGCATTCATAAGCACCGTAGTCTTATTTTTATGAATTCATTATATCTGACTACTCCAAATTTGGTCCGCTTTCATACATTAGTGGTCAGTGTGGCTGCCTGCCACGCAGTGGACCCAGTTCAGTTCCTGGTATTGTCAGGGATTTTTTCTCAGTTGGAGGACTGGAACGGAGTCCACTCAGCCTCATGATGCCAATTGAAGAGCTACTTGTATGAGAAATAACAGCTCCAAGGCTTGCAGAGTTAACAATAACTGGAAAAGCAGTGTGTTGACCCCACACCCTTCATACTGCGTCCAGGTGATGCCATTGGCTGAGGTTGACACAGCAGTCGGTCCAAATTGGCCCATCTGAGGTTAGAATCACTGAGCTTTTCATTTGTTCCAAATTTGACAGGCATAAATTATTACTTCTTGTGCTTAATGATCTTGGATTTCAAATCTTTTCTTATCACATTATTTTATCGAGTTACACTCCCCCTCCCTGCCCCTCCAATGTGGGTGAATTTATGAAATGGGATGTGTGTGCATTACATTCAGTGCTGACGGATCACTTAAATACATATTTTAAAAAAGTATGTTTGCATCCCAAAAGTTTTGTTCAGATGACACTAGTAATTATTCATATTGTCCTACAGGAGTAAGACATTAAAATCTCTGTCAGTATTATTTTGATCTAAAGTGACAAAGGACACACACACACAGTGGTTAATGTTCCATAGATTAGTAACACAAGTGTAGGTTATCTACTTGCAGCTCGAACAATGAAACAAGCAGCTGCCCAATTTGTAATGTATTAGTAAACCAAACTGAAATTGTAAAGTATCAGTTTTATGCAAGGTATGTAACTTACGTAGCTGCTCAATACGATCCTCTCCATAAAGTGATCTGCATATTTAAAGAAAGACCAGTGGAACATTTGTCTTCATAGTGGATCACATAACCGAATACTTGGATAGAAGCACAATATAGTATTGTTTATAGGGCATAATTTCATGATAAACAATTGGAGGTACTCCAGAAGATGTTTGGAGGTATGTTGAAGTTTTGGAATAGGGATCAGCTGCAAAAAAATGTCCATTATTGTGATTTTGAGATTGAAGAAAATAATGTGTGCTAAACTTCAGAACTTTATTTGCATCCAGAGAATAAATTTTGTTACAGTTAAAGTATTTTATACATAATTAATCTGATTGTATTAATACAAGCTTTGTACTCGGTTGCTGATTTTCCATTCACATACATGTTTGCTATTTTGAATAGTGTGCAGAGTTGAATTCTTTTAATCAGTTACACATAATAAGTTAAGGAAAAAAAAGTGAGACCTGTCTCTGTGATCAACTTTCTGAATAGAACAAGGTGTCGAAATTGTCTATAGCACCCATACTTGGGTCAAATACTAGATTTTCCCTCTTATTTTTGTATTCTGTAAGAACAAGCTGACTTGAGATTATGTTAGCTGTCATTGTAGCAGGTCATCGAAAGAGTTGCAGACTTCAAAGTGGAATTGCGTAGATAAAAGATATACTCACCAAACGGTGACAGACGAAAACATATATAAAGATTAAGTGTGGTGCAGCCTCCAACAATTTGTCTTTCTTTCTCATCCCGTCTGGTAAGTTGCCTCTGACATGGGGTTCTGGGCAACTTTTCTGAACTCTTCCCATTTCCTAAACCTCGCCAGCCAGTCCTTTTTCTTCATCCCTCTTCCTTCCTCTTCAACCCTTCTACCAGTAACTGCTGGCTCCAAAAGCTTGCACATTTGCTTACCCTTTATATATGTTGCCTCCTGCTGCTGCTGCTTGGTAAGTAGCTTCTTTATCTATCCAATTTTAATATATTTTGAAAAATTTATTATTTTCATTGCTAGACTTCAAAGTTAACATTTTATTAGAGATTGTTCCCTTTTCTTGCATTTTTATTGTCATAGATCATCTTTTAGATTAAAACACTTGCCAACAGACGAAATGAAGATATGAAACATAAAGAGGAAAAAACATAAGTTGTCTTATATGGTAGGAGGTGGGAAATAAGGCTGTGACATAATGCATACTGCAAATATTTCATCTCCAAATAGAATATTATTGCTTTGTTCAGTTAAAGAGAGATCTTGGTGTTGAATAGAAAATTAACATTCTGCTAGAATCGTGTAAATAGTCTGTTCTCTTAATTATTGGCTATAAAATCAGTGGGAGAAACGTCCATTATTTTTACAAAAACCTGCCAAATTGTAATAAAGATTATATTTCATAACATGTTACTTTTAGATTAGTGCAGAATTAATTCACAAAAACTACACTTACTCTGTCAAAATGTTATTACTATGTTTGCTTGGAAGAATTTGGCACAATGCAGAAAGAAACCAGTCCATTCTAATGTGTTTTCCTTTGATACTCATCAAATGTGACTAATTTCAAATTAGGACATATGGATTCATGATTCACAATTGTCTGAGTTTTCACAACTGTGGATGTAACTAAACCAAACATTCATAAGTCTAATGACGTACACTGAAAGTCCTTTTCAAGCATTCACTTTCAAAAAGTGTGTCTTATTGTCTGTTCTTTATAATTATCTTTAATAGTTTTGTAATGTGAATGCCATGCAATTCTCACCTAA
Organism: Schistocerca americana; assembly: GCF_021461395.2. Taxonomy (NCBI): domain Eukaryota; kingdom Metazoa; phylum Arthropoda; class Insecta; order Orthoptera; family Acrididae; genus Schistocerca; species Schistocerca americana. The sequence goes on from NC_060124.1 coordinate 388,930,425, forward strand.
GTACAAATCACATAGAGTATGGTAAGCAATCTTTTACACTTAGTGTTCCAAACTGTGCTGCAGATTTCTGTTTATTGAAACAGAATTCGATCCTAGTCGTCCTTGCATGCAATTGTGTTATGCAAAATAAAGCTTTAAATGTTGTTGTGTGATGTATATTAATTATTTTGTTATGTCATCGGTTTGTGTGCCCTAACAGCAGCAACCAAATCGAAATATGTTCCTTATTTGAATATGTACAGTTTTGTGATTTGCAATTTTATTGATCAATGAAGTCGTTGCAGTGGACCGGTAGTACAATATTTGGTTGTTTATATTTGTGTATATTGACATCTACCGACGTCTTATGAACGTTGGAGAATATGAAACATGTATAATTCCTATTTTACGGCCAGTTGTATAAAAAAAAAACAACACTGTAACTGTTTTTAGATGGTGTGGTGCAGTAAATATTATTTTGTGGGCCTTGTGTTCTTTTATTATGATTTATTTAAACCCTCATACGACGTCTTTTACCAGTTATATTGTCTCCATTCTATCAACGTGGGGCACAATGCAGAAATAGTGGATGACGTCAGTTTGCGTGATTGTGGACGGTACCATCTGCACAGGCGCAGTGATCGCGTGGAATTTTAATGTCGAAATGTAGTACGGGTAATTCTTTGATTGTATTGCTGACGACGTGTGTGTTTAAAGCGCGAATCTGTTAATTGACATTAGAGGTAAGTTAGTTTATTGATAGCATCCATGAAAGATGGTTTTACATTTTGTGAAAGTTTGAAAATTGCACGATGCAGCGGATGAACATTTTGTGCTGCGGCAGCGAGTGGCGTCCGTGTTCGTGCCCAACCCATCGGCGAGCTAGTGATCAAAGTTGGCGGTTGTGTCAGAACTCTGTTTTTGTTGTTGTTTGATGGAGATTTCGACTATCAATTAAGGTAACTACCATTTTTATTTAATTTAACGTTAGTTTTCAGCAAACTGTTACATTGCGACGCTTTTAATATAATAATATTCAAGGTGTAAGTACGAACAGCGGTTTGTTTTGATGCGTTTGAATGGAATGTAAAAGGCTCATTTGTGTTGAATAAATTAAACTAACCACGTAGCGTGATAAACAAAAATAACGCTTCAACGGAGTGTCATTAAATAAATGAACGAAGTGTGGAATGTCATTAAGTAACAAAATATAAACATCAGGTACCGGACAGCGGCTTTCCTCCCAGACTGTTAACTGAGGTGCACCTCATTCGAAACATGTAAACATCATTCAGAATTTTATTTTATGCTGTAAGAAGCGTGTGACCTGAATAAAAATATTTGATACAGTATTTTCACTCCATGTGACGTATGTATATGTGGAACCATCAATGCAATATCAGTTTGTGTTGAGGTAATTTTCTGTTAAATGCTTATTGAAACTAAACTAAATTTTTGAAAGGAAAAGTGCTTATTACCGATGGGTAGCACAGCCCCCTTCCCTGCGTTAATTGTGTGTATCATGCAATGATCGAAAATTGACAGCGCAACGTATCTACAGATTTAATACGTACAAGAAATCAAACTGACTTGTTACTACTACTCTAGTATGCAACAAAACAACTGCATTTTTGAGTATGAGCTAAGGTGAACATAATTGATTCACAATGGACTTACAGTTAAACATGAAGCTGCACCTGTTTAGTGCAAACCGACCCAAGCGTCATACAGATTGGCGCGAAACCTATAGGGCAAATTATATAAGCACATCGACGTACACATTAATGAGTACTACATGATTATGGATTACAGTTGTGGTCTCATACAGAGATGTAGCAGATCATTTATTTGTAGATGCTGTAAACTGATTTCTCAGTGATGACATTGCCTTGCAAAAACACAGATTTTGTCCTTTTATTGAATCATGTTGCCAAATATAACAACTGTTATCCATAAAAAGGAAAAATACTGTAAATAATACAGATTTCTTTGAGAAAACTGTGATGTATATTATTTTGTTGTGTTTTTAAATTTGGGAAAGAACTCACAAATGCTTACAATATGTAGACTGTATATAGGGAAAGGATCGCCTTGAGAGGAACTAGTTACTCGATAAACATCGTCAAAAAAATGAAGTCATGATCTGTACGTAGTATTTCTACTCTTTAGTATGACAACCATTTCTTTTATATTTGTTGAGTGTCAGTGGATGTCAGACTAAAAGGCAAAAAGTCCGGGGGACCAGGGGTGAATCCTAAGTCGGCCTTGGAATATTTTCCGTCACATATCGCTTCTTGGGCCACTGGTGGTGATTTAGTAATATGAATAATTTGAAGCTCCACCGACGTTCAGTATCCATGTTAAACTGTTTTTATTTGTGTAGTTAAGTCTGTTTTAGTGGGAGGAGGAAGGCAATGGCTTACTGTCCCCACGAAAACCATGTTTAGTAAGCACTTTGCTTTTCAAAATGGCTCTGAGCACTATGGGACTCAACTGCTGAGGTCATTAGTCCCCTAGAACTTAGAACTAGTTAAACCTAACTAACCTAAAGGACATCACAAACATCCATGCCCGAGGCAGGATTCGAACCAGCGGTCTTGCGGTTCCAGACTGCAGCGCCTTTAACCGCACGGCCACTTCGGCCGGCTTTGCTTTTCAAAGCAACCTTCAGGTTAACGACAGATTTACGTGAAACCCCATGCTAGTTGTTATATTATAAATACAATTGGTCGTTTTGCACTGAACAATACACATAGGCGACTTGGTAAATTCGGCGGGTCTCAGTTTTCTTACAGTTAAATCTTGGAGGTAAAGAAAAGTTAGTAAATTCAAAGCCTTATCCCGTAACGGTATTTTCACAAAATTCAAAGGCTTATTATTCCGTACCGGCATTTCCACAAGTTGTATTTCGGCTCGGGATGTGACGTTTGAAATGACAGCTTGTGACACAACGCCGCATGTGCGGCATTTCTGCAGCATTACGCGCTGTGACCCAGCAACCGTGATCAAAGCCGTGACCTTTGGCGCAGGGGAGTGTTCGCTGTCGCCAGTGACATCATCCTGGATTGGGGTCATATCACTCGTATTCCATCAAGGGCAGTACTGCAGGTGCCTACTGATTTTAGTTGTTACAAGGTATTGGTTGGGTTCAGCGGTTGAGTAATCTAAATAAAAACTTAGACACGTAGCAATGTTTTTTTTCCGAAATACGTCGAAGCAGACTATGGGATTATACTCATAACGAATCGATCGTCAGTTTTGGTTTGTTGCGTAATTATGTGTACCGTGACTACATGACTCATTAGGAAATACGACAGAATTTTTACGTCTTTACGTTTTCAACGTTATTTAAGAAGTACATTTTTAGAGTTTGTACATTTAGAGAAATGTTGACTGGAACACACGTTATGAAATACTGTAGGTGGCAGGGATAAAATACAGGGAGCAAAAGGCCATCTACAACTTGTGTAGAAACTAGACGTGAGCGTCAAAAGGGCACGAAAGAGAAGTGGTTGAGAAGGGAGAGTGGGTTGGAGATTATTCCCTGTGTTATTCAATTTGTGGACTGAGCAGTCAGTAAAGGAAACAGAAGAAATGTTGCCATTCTGTCAGAGACTGCAGTGGACTTGGAACATCAGTTGACTGTAATGGATAGTGTCATGAAAAGAGGTTATAAGATGAACATCAACAAAAGTGAAAGAATGGTAATGGAATGGTTAAGTCATATGCAGCTGAGGGAATTTGGTTTAGAATTGAAACGCTGAAAGTAGTTTATATGTTGTGCTGAAAATGATCAATGTAGACAGGATACAAGGTCAAGTAAAGCACTTCTGGAAAACTTGTTAAAATTGAGTATAAGAATAAGTTTTAGGAGTCTTTCCTGAAGATATTTTTCTGAGTATAGTGTTGTATGGAAGTGGCACATGCTTGATAAGTGGTATAGACAGGAGGAGAATTGAAGCACTTGAAATTTCTTGCTACAGCAGAATGCTGAAGGTGAGGAGGTACTGAGTCAAATTGAGGAATAAAAAACCGTTATGGCACAACCTGAGTAAAAGTAGTGATCGGTTGATAAGGACACGTCCCGAGTCACCAAGAAATAGCCAATTTGGTAACGGACGAAGGAGGGGGGGGGGGGGGGCAAGGCTTGCTACAGTAGAACAGTGACAAGTGATATATATTGCAGTGGTTAGGTAGAGCAATTTTTTTTTTTTCCACATGTGGGAACAGTGCAGAGTCACAAGGAGCCAGGTCTGGATTGCAAGGAGGGTGCTCAAGAAGTCTTAGTCCTGTTCGCCACAAATATTCACCACATGCTTTAGCGCCGTTGTTATGATGGATGTACCAAATGCTCATTCTTGACGTCGATCGCACGTTCTTCAAAGATTGGAAGACTGGGCAGAGACAGCTCAGTGCACCACTTTTCTGTGACAGCCTTCTGTGTGCCCAAAACAGCGCTCTCCACAATTCCGTTGCATTTGAAAAAAAAAGACAGCTATCATTTTCTTCTTTACTGATCGGGATTTTCTGACAGCTACGGGTGTGTCGTCATCTTCAAAGATTCAACCTTGTCTTGAGTCAGAGGACCCCAAGTCTCGTCAACTATCACGATATTATTCACTTACTGAGATTGCCCCTTAGAAGACTTCTTTAACATCTCCCTGCATCAAGTCTCACGCCGTGTCATCTGCTCTTCCGTCAGTCTATGCAGAGACCCAGAGACAACAAAGTTTCTTTATTTGCAAATGATCATGCAGAACAGAACGAATTGCTGGTGCATTTAGTCCTAAGGTATCCTCTGTCTTGCCTAGTAAGGCGGCACGGGTCTCCTACGCTCTGTAAAGAAGTCTGGGACTCATCATCATCCTCTGTCTGCTTGCAGATCACTTGCCTGTCTTCGTGTAGCATTTTCCTCGCGGCATCAATATTTTCCTCCCTAACTGATGATCGTGGCCTTCCCATCGTCCAGAGTGAAATTTTCTCTTTAAGAGTTCACTCTACCATCTGAATATAGTTGTACGATGTGGACACACATCACAGAGTGCAAGAGTCATTTCTTCAAAGCAGTGGTTTATGTTTAAACCATGCGCAAAGTTGCACCGCAAAACTGCCCAAATCTCACTCTGTGACCACGATGCCATAGCAAGCACTTCCAACTAACCCTGCTAGTGAACGACTGCGGCCACGGCTCAGCGGCTACAATGCAAGTATGATGTATTATCAGAACACAGCAACAGTCACCCTCCTGCGACTCATTGTTGCGTCGTATTGCAAAACTTTCCTAGTAACCTTTGTATTTATATTGCTGGGTGTTAGCCGCAGTTGCGTAACCCCATGTTGTTAAAGTAATCAAAATAGTTACGTATCCTTGTCCTCAAACAAAGCTCTCTCATGGTGAGAATTTTACTGTCTCACTTCTTTTCTCTTTCTGGATTTACATCCTTTTGCCAAAAGAAGAATGATTCATCATCTTGTCTCCCGTTATTTTTTTATCTCCGTAAATAATAGAGCAGTTTGTCATGCTTGAAAAAGGATGTAATGCTGTATTTTTTGTTTTTGAAGTTGCAGGTCTCCATGACGTAACGCGAACACTTGGAAGTCTAATGCTGTAATGTTTTCCTCATCGTGCAGACGATGCAGCTGAATGCTTGGTTTCTGATTCATTTTCTTCCAGCGTGTTTGTAAGCACATACGTATATCCCGAAGCAAAATTTTGTTTGTCTAAGAAAAATAGCCTGTTTACCAAATGAATACATGTTAATTGCATTATTTGAGGCAAAGCTGCAGTCGATATTTGAGAGCACTGAGATGAGAAGGAAGGGCACGGTGAAATTCTTATGCTCTCGATCCCCTGGAGCTATGGTCGCCAAACTTATAAGTGAACTACCGTGCCGTTTATAAATCCTGTTGTGGGCTACTAAAAGAAAGTAGAACAGAAATAAGTGTTTTTTAAAAGATCTGACATTTGTTTGTTATTAAACTTACATTTCTAGTAAATATGAAATGAATTTTAATTTAACTGTAAATAGGAAAAAATTCTGATTCAATTGTACGTAAGAAAGAAATTGAAGTGCAGTTAATGATTTCAATACAGATATAAGAACAGATTTTTTTATCATAATTGTTTACTCGTTTCTGTCAGCAGCAAGTTATTTTGATGTTACGGGAGTAGGTAGTGGCTGCCATTCAAATACAGTTGTCCAAATGTCCGCCAGTCGCCGGCCGCGGTGGTCTAGCGGTTCTAGGCGCTCAGTCCGGAACCGCGCGACTGCTACGTCGCAGGTTCGAATCCTGCCTCGGGCATGGAAGTGTGTGATGTCCTTAGGTTAGTTAGGTTTAAGTAGTTCTAAGTTCTAGGGGACTGATGACCACAGATGTTAAGTCCCATAGAGCTCAGAGCCATTTGAACCATTTTGTCCGCCAGTCAGTCTGTACTGTATTTATTATAAATTTCATACTAGAAAAGGAAACCTCACACACATGTAAAGCTGAAAACTGCGTTCATTTTCAGTCGAACCTGGACCAAAATTAGGTTGGTTTTTTTTTCTTTAGGAACAAGAGGTTAAATATGTTCAGAGCTTGAAGAAAGAAATTTGAATCATTTTGAAAATCAGCCAGTACCAGCTTCACTGCAGAATTGCCTTCTTGAAAATCAAATTACTGCATGACAAAAGTAGCGAACTCTTCAGCATCAGACTCCATAAAAGTGATTATTGGAAGTTCTTCCTGCAGAAGCAAAAAGGGCGTAGGCTTAGCGTCTGGGGCGTCGCTCATCCGGTGCACGGTTCGTCGATACGGCAAAGCATGTGTGATCTGTCTCTCACAATAACCATTCTGACGAAAGATGACCTCAAGATGGGCCAAATCGACTGACAAACTAACATGGCCCGAGATGACGTGGGCTCTCCGAACCAAGATATAAGTACCGCTTCATGTTCAGCGGGATGGTGACAACTGCCTGTAGATATGCCAGTGTAAGTAGGCTTCCTGTAAACCCAACGTGCCATCAACTTCCTCCTGACCAACACATCAAAGAAGGGAAGGCGGCCATCCTTTCTTCCTCCAAATAGTTGAGTGGAGGTGCTCTAAAAAGTCGTTCACAGTGCCATGAGGCCAAACTACGAAAGTATTGTCTACATATATGTAAAAACTCGAAGGTTTCAAAACCGCCGACTCCAAGGAACTTTCCCATAAACTGATTGGCAATAATAGGTGACGACGGGCTTCCCATGGAAGTCCACCTGTCTGCTCATAGCACTGGTCATTAAATAAAGGGTAAGTGGAAATTGCCGGCCGGAGTGGCCGTGCGGTTCTAGGCGCTACAGTCTGGAGCCGGGCGACCGCTACGGTCGCAGGTTCGAATCCTGCCTCGGGCATGGATGTGTGTGATGTCCTTAGGTTAGTTAGGTTTAATTAGTTGTAAGTTCTAGGCGACTGATGACCTCGGAAGTAAAGTCGCATAGTGCTCAGAGCCATTTTTAAGTGGAAATTAACACATAGGTTCGTTAATGCAACACCAAACGTGATAAGCCGTAACGAATTAGACAGAGAAACGCGAGTAAAGAGAGAGAGAGAGAGAGAGAGGGGCCAAATCAAAACTTACTAGAATACCAGTCAAACTGTACGTCTCGGCTGTTTCTTCTGTTTAACATTCTACTTTTGGCGGTTCTACGTATCTGTTCTGCAGAAATATTAAAGCACTGTCGAGTTGTCAGTTTTCTCAGCGCACAGGTGTTAAGCTTGGTTCAAAATGGCTCTGAACACTATGGGACTCAACATGTGAGGTCATCAGTTCCCTAGAACTTAGAACTACTTAAACCTAACTAACCTAAGGACAACACGCACATCCATGCCCGAGGCAGGATTCGAACCTGCGACCCTAGCGGTCGCGCGGTTCCAGACAACCGCCTAGAACCGCTCGGCCACACCGGCCGGCGTTAAGTTTGGATGGTGCCATTATTGATCCCATGACACCAGAAGTGTTTGTTTACTGTGTGGTCAAAATTTAGTTATCAACTTAATATCATTCCATTTTAGGCTTAATTAGTGTTTTCATTTACTTTCAATGTTATTATGGCTTTGAGCTTGTGAGGAAAACATTAGAAGCACATCAAGGTAGCGGCGCAAATGATCTTGAAGATGAAAATGACCCTGTTGACATTAAACTTCTTACGAACAAAGCTGTGACTAGTGAATCAGATACTGAAGAGAGAAATGAATAAAGAGAGAAGACATCTAGTAGCAGAAGCAGGTATAAGTAGTCCCCTATTGAGCCTCTAAGGAATGTGAGAACACCAGTCCACAATTTGATCATGAAAGTTTCTACACTGAAAGTCACTACAAGAAGATTAGGAGACTGGTGCAGTCCGTTGGAAGCGTGGGAATGTTGATTTACCAGACATACGTTAGATTTGTAGAAGATATTTCCCAAATATGTTGATCAGTGAGTGTGGAGAGAAGAACTTGGATGAATGTTGAGTATTGGTGAAACATTGTGTTTCTGTTCGTATGTACCATTCCATTATATGCCGCTAATTTTTCACACCCAATTCGTTCATCTTACATCAGTCTATCACTGTTTCATGTTATTTCTTAATGCAGTACACTAGTTTGAATTTTTGTGTTCCATTTCGATTGACTGTTATGCAGGATTAGGTACACTTGTTTTCCTTTTGTGATTTATTTTGAGTTTTTTATGTTAAAATGTTTTGTTTTCTAATTTTTGTACGAGGGATTACCCAAAAAACCGTGATTAGTTTTTAAAACCTATATATTTTCAAATTGTTTACAAAACAACCTTATCCCCTTTAGAATACTCTCCATTCCATTTAATACATTTGTCCCATCGGTGCTTCCACTGCTTCGAAACATTTTTTTGTACTCGTCTTTAGAAATGGCTTACAGCTCCTCCCTCCTCCTCCTCCTCCTCCTACTTCTTCTTCTTCTTCTTCTTCTTGGCTTCTTTAGTGTTGTCAAATCGGTGTCCTTTCATGCCCCTTTTCAGCGTAGAAATAAAGTCGTATGGAACCATGTCAGGTGAGTAAGGTGCGTGGGGCGGCGGAACCATACCATTTTTAACCAAAACCTGTCCAGCAGAGATGGCTGCGTGTGCAGGTGCGTTGTCGTGGTGGAAGAAGTCTCCTGTCTGCCACAAATCCTGTCCTTTTGACGAACTCTGTTGCGCAATCTTCTTAAAACTTCCAGATAAAAGGTGAGCACAGGCTCTAATGTTTTCAATATTTTCGTCGATTCGGGCAGTTGATGGACGTGCAAAACGGGGTTTGTCATCAATCGACGTGTCGCCATTTTCAAATCGAGCAAACCACTCGTATACTTGAGTTATTCCCATAGCGTTATCTTGGTAAGCTGTTTTCAACTTTAAAACAGTTTCAGCAACATTATTACCGACTTAAAAAAAAAAAAAAAAACAAAAAAAAAAAAAAACAGAATTTCACAGCTGCACGTTGTGCACTCAAACCTGCCATCATAAAAAACGAAACAGAGCTAGCAAAAATTATCACTGTGTAAGAGCAGAAAGTCAGGTGGACAACACAGGCGGCACTGACCTGGCATTGAGGTGCGCTATACGCGCCTAGCGGCAGAAATGCGTACTACACACAAGCCCCGCTCACCGCAATGTTTTTCCGGTTTTTTGTATGAATCAATGTCTGTGGTGGAAGTAAAATAGACCACTTTCCACGGAAAAAAGTTGTATCCTTTCGGACCCCACACCGCCATTTATGCTCCAAAGGAGTCATAACTCCCTAGGGGATTAACAGTCGCTCTCTAACTGAACTCAACAATGAACAAAACGCTACGGTAGCGATACTGCAGCTGGATTGTGGTTTGTCTTCGTATTTTCTATGTATGAGACATGTTCAGAAACTCAAGTGTACTAGACTTTCATTTTTTAAAGAAAAAGTCTATTGAAAAAAATTACAGGATATTGCAGATACAACTGTTGACTATTTCCACATAATTGCCATCCCTTTCAGTGCATTTGGTGATCCGTGGCATAAGCTTCTGTATGCCTCGAGCTCTCCCTCCAGCTCCTTCCCCCACTTCAGAACGTTTTTCTGCACCTCCTCGTCGGTTGAAAATTTAATTCCACTCGCGCGTGTCTTCATGAAGGTGGAAATATAACCTGAAGGCAGGGGATGGTTCAAAACATTCCAGCCGAATGAGTCCAAGAGCGCCTTGGTGCCTAAGAGTGTGAGGACGAGCGTTGTCGTGCAACAAGCACACACGCGTCTACAGAATTCCCCTCCTTTTGTTTTCAGTGCCCCTTTTGAGTTTTTTTAGGGTCTCTCAATATCGTTGTGCATTCATGATGTCACCCTGACGCAGAAATTTGATCAGAATGAAGCTTTTTTGATTCCAAAACATTGAGCCTATGATTATTTTTGCTCAAAATTATGGTTGAGTATTTGGCGGATGGGGAATTGGTGTGACGCTACTGTACGACTGTCTTTTTGTCTAAGTCGTGTAATGAGCCACCCACGTTTCATCTCCAGTTACAGTACAGTTCAGAAAATCCTCGCCTTCCAATACTCGAGGCGCTCAAGAAAATCGCGGGCGCTATTCACTCGACTTTTCTTTTTCTGCTGCTGCGCTGTCAGCTGTTTGGGACCCATCTTGCGCACATTTTCCGGTATCCCAACGTTTCAGTGAGTGACTCATATTAGAGTGTTCCGGAGAGTTGTGAAAACATAGCAAAAATTTCATCCACTGTCAATAAGTGGTGTTCACGAACAGTTTCCACGGTTTTTTGCACCAACTCACCACCCGAAATGAAAGGTCATCCTCCCCTCTGTTCGTCATGAATACTTGTTCCGTCTCCACGAAGCTCCCTACGCCACTTGAACAACACACTTGTTCTGTTCATAACAGCTTCGCCGTAAACCGTTTTGATTCGCGAAAAAAAATTCGGAAAATGTTAATCCCGCGAATAGGAAGCAGATCCCAGCACGCGGCTCGCACTGGGCGAGATTTCTTACCGACATCTTTCACGCAGCTGGACGCTACAACATGAGGTTACGTACTACCGTGTCCCTGCAATGCTCAGCTCACTCTGGTCAGGGAATCTGCCTCTACCACTCAGTGTTGCCAATCGTCAAAAAACCGTAGCCCGTTAATGGTCACAGTACACTTACTTTCTGAACGTGCCTCGTATGTCATCAGCTTGAACAGTTTCCAGCCCCAGGCTGGGTCTGTTTGGAATATAAGCCTCGTCATCTGGTCCTGTTTTCCTACCATCTGTCATGTGTTCACTGTGGTCATGTCGTCGCCCTTGTTTAAACACACTCCTCTTGGTTTTTCCTTCTCATCTCCATTTTATGTATCTTCTTGGGAGTCCTCTTGTTTTCCATTCTCATTAAGGGACCATACCATTTTAGAATAGATGTTTGTAACCTGCTCTGCAAGGGTTACTCATTCACTATTTCCTTTACCCTTTCGTTCCTCTTCCAGTCTGTCCTTGGCACTTCTATCCCACTTTTGAGAAACTTTCACATGCTGGTAATCTGCTTACATCTCTTTTCTTCTTTGCCCATGTTTCAGATGCATAGGTCGGTATTGGGTTGTAGAAACGTCTGTATATTACTTCTTTGCTTTTTTTGTGGGACATCTTTGTTCCAGGCTAGGCTGCCTGTCTGTCACATTCACTGACCTCTCATTTCTTCCATTTTACTCTATCAGACTTCCCAAGTACTTGACACTTTGCACCTTTCTCAAACTGCTCACCTTCCATCCTTATTCCACTAGTTGTCGTTGTAACCAGGATCTCAGGTTCCATACTGTCTCAAGAGTTTCTTCCCAAGCATCCAGCTGTTCCTGAACCTCCGCTCCCTGTTTTCCCACATCAAGACCATTGCTTTCATCTTATCTGCTCCAGTTTTTATGCAAACTTAGTCATTATCTCGTATAAGACCACAGTGAAGAGGAGAGGTGACCATGCCCCACATGTTTGCTGGAGCCATTCCGTCCTTTCATTTCCCACTTATACACAGCTCAAACTTCCACAGTATATGTCCTCCACTGTGCTTGTAGTCTTTTTTTTTCCACTGCCTTCTTTTCTAGTGCTTCCCAGACCTTTCTTCTACAGAGGCTATCAAATGCCTTTTCCGTATCGCGAAAGGCCATCGTAGTGGTGTTCCTGGAGCTACCTTGATGCAAATATGAGGTTGACCTCCCAGCTCTGAAGCTATGTATTACTCTCTCGTATATACATTTTTTTTAAATTAAGTCTACCGAAAATATAAGTGCCGATAGAGGTCTCTCGACGCCCAGGGACCTGGACTATCTGGCCAATGCACAAATCCAGTTCTTGCGATACCGACTTACGTACTAGCAAGAACTAATCATCTTAATGATGTACTCGTCCTAAAAATAAAAATAAGAAAAGAATGTGGAATTGTTTCATTTCGTAGCCGTATCTCTTGTGAATGTATCAGATGAAGGGACTGTTTCTCTTTGGGAAATGAAGGACGACAATTTAAAGCGAGTGTACGGGCTGTATAGCGCCGTCCCTCGGTCCCGCTTTTCGAATCAACTGCGCCGGAGCGTCGCTTTTGAAAAGAGACACGCCACAGCTGGTCGCCAGGGACGGCAGCCTCCGCCTCGCCGCTTATTGTATGGGGCCCCGTCCCCCTCACTGTACCTTCGCCAAGCTTAAAGTTATTCCGCCGCACCAGGGTTCAAGGTGCGACAGCACCGCCCATCTCAATGAATGAAACAGGCGTGGGAACGTCTGTCGCTGCTAGAACTATCAAACGGCCTGTGTTACACTGCATAGCGTTAACTTGCAATGTTAGTTGATCTCCTGTCACTACCGATATCCGCAAACTACTGATTTCTTATTTTAGAAGAACAGGTAGAATCACTATTTAATTGGATAAAGAAACACTCTTTTACAGTTGAAGAGTGAAAATGGTAAACATTGTAACTGCCAAATCGCACGTTTGGCAACAGAGTGAAGAAAAACAGTGTATATCTGTTTCTGCTTGACTGACTTGTATCCAAAAAATTCAGAAGCTATTCCGAAACCATAGGCTGTTCACCGTATCACTGCAAACAATAATGAGACATATTAAAAAATAAATATATATTCCTGACATTACCAGAAGGAGAGCGTTCTGTAATATAATGAACTCCGTAAAAACTCCAAGCAGCCAGGTACACTAATAATGCGTTTATCTGGATGACCGGTTTCGATAAGATTATCTTACCATCGTCGGATTTGCAAGGACAGAACCAGATTGACAGGGTAATGATGTTACAAAAGGTGTAACCGAAAACAGTTGGCGTGTCCATATACAGGGTGTTACAAAAAGGTACGGCCAAACTTTCAGGAAATATTCCTCACACACAAATAAAGAAAAGATGTCATGTGCACATGTGTCCGGAAACGCTTAATTTCCATGTTAGAGCTCATTTTAGTTTCGTCAGTATGTACTGTACTTCCTCGATTCACCGCCAGTTGGCCCAATTGAAGGAAGGTAATGTTGACTTCGGTGCTTGTGTTGACATGTGACTCATTGCTCTACAGTACTAGCATCAAGCACATCAGTACGTAGCCTCAACAGGTTAGTGTTCATCACGAACGTGGTTTTGCAGTCAGTGCAATGTTTACAAATGCGGAGTTGGCAGATGCCCATTTGATGTATGGATGAGCACGGGGCAATAGCCGTGGCGCGGTACGTTTGTATCGAGACAGATTTCCAGAAAGAAGGTGTCCCGACAGGAAGACGTTCGAAGCAATTGATCGGCGTCTTAGGGAGCACGGAACATTCCAGCCTATGACTCGCGACTGGGGAAGACCTAGAACGACGAGGACACCTGCAATGGACGAGGCAATTCTGCGTGCAGTTGACGATAACCCTAATGTCAGCGTCAGAGAAGTTGCTGCTGTACAAGGTAACGTTGACCACGTCACTGTATGGAGAGTGCTACGGGAGAACCAGTTGTTTCCGTACCATGTACAGCGTGTGCAGGCACTATCAGCAGCTGATTGGCCTCCACGGGTACAGTTCTGCAAATGGTTCATCCAACAATGTGTCAATCCTCATTTCAGTGCAAATGTTCTCTTTACGGATGAGGTTTCATTCCAACGTGATCAAATTGTTAATTTTCACAATCAACATGTTTGGGCTGACGAGAATCCGCACGCAATTGTGCAATCACGTCATCAACACAGATTTTCTGTGAACGCTTGGGCAGGTGATGTCTTGATTGGGCCCCATGTTCTTCCACTTACGCTCAATGGAGCACGTTATCATGATTTCATAAGTGATACTCTACCTGTGATGCTAGAACATGTGCCTTTACAAGTGCGACACAACATGTGGTTCATGCACGATGGAGCTCCTGCTCATTTCAGTCGAAGTTTTCGTACGCTTCACAACAACAGATTCGGTGACCGATGGATTGGTAGAGGTGGATCAATTCCATGGCCTCCACGCTCTCCTGACCTCAACCCTCTGGACTTTCACTTATGGGGGCGTTTGAAAGCTCTTGTCTACGCAACCCCGGTACCGAATGTAGAGACTCTTCGTGCTCGTATTGTGGACGGCTGTGATACAATACGCCATTCTCCAGAGCTGCATCAGCGCATCAGGGATTCCATGCGACGGAGGGTGGATGCATGTATCCTCGCTAACTGAGTACATTTTGAACATTTCCTGTAACAAAGTGTTCGAAGTCACGCTGGTACGTTCTGTTGCTATGTGTTTCCATTCCATGATTAATGTGATTTGAAGAGAAGTAATAAAATGAGCTCTAACATGAAAAGTAAGCGTTTCCGGACACATGTCTTCATGACATATTTTCTTTCTTTGTGTGTGAGGAATGTTTCCTGAAAGTTTGGCCGTACCTTTTTGTAACACCCTGTATAGGGAAAAGTTGCATACCTTCAACTTTACAATCCACTCAATGTCCGCCACCTGCACTTTGTATCGTGTTATATCACATCGTGGGCTACAAGCAGTGGCGCCTCAACGCCCGCTCAGCGAACGTACGAGCCCCCGCAGCAGCCGCCGCCCCGTTCATGCTCTCATGCTGACCGCTGTTCATCGGCGACAAAGGCCGGAATTTTCACGCCAGTATCGCAAATGGACGTCCACTCAGTGGCGACAGATGGCTTTTTTCAGATGAATCACGTTTTATGCCCCATCGGACATATGGCCGTTAGCGTGTACCGCGTGAAATGTCCGAAAGAAAAAGGAGTCCACGGCGGAGGAGGGAGTGTTATGGTCTGGGGAATGCACTCGTGGCATTCTCTGGATGACCTCGTCGTTCTGGAATGCAAATTGGATGAACGCAAAGTATGCATCTACCCTTAGGGGCCATATGCACCCCTACATGCAAGTTTTTTTCCTCGGCACGGTAGCATCTACCAGGAGGACAATGAACGTGTCACACTGCTCGCAGTGTACGTGCGTGGCTTGAAGAGCACCAAGATGAGTTTGCCGTACTCCCGTGGCCAACAGACTCCCCGGATTTGAAACCAGTCTTCAATATGTGGGACCAACTCGCTCGAGCTGTCGCCATTGATCCTCAGCCGAGAAACTTTGCGCAGCTGGCCACGGCCCTGGAGTCGTCATGGCCCCATATCCCTGCCGATACCATGCAGAACTTCATTGACTGTCTTCCTGCACTGCAAGAGGTGGTTATTCAGGCTTTTTAACAGGCGGCCAAAGTAATGTGAAAGGACAGTGTAAATGACAGTAAAATGTTCCAGTATAATCGTAATAATATGATTACATCAGCGGTTATTACAGTGCTTTTGCTTTTATTGACGTACACCCCTTACCGCCCCTCTCGGATGTGCGCTTGGTAGAGCTGCACGTGTCCTCACGTGATAGCGATTGCTTTTCGGCGATGGGACCGGTTGGTAGGACATGTTCTGAGGCATCAGGGGATCACCAGTTTAGCATTGGAGGGCAGCGTGGAGGGTAAAAATCGTAGAGGGAGACCAAGAGATGAATACACTAAGCAGATTCAGAAGGATGTAGGTTGCAGTAAGTACTGGGAGATGAAGAAGCTTGCACAGGATAGAGTAGCATGGAGAGCTGCATCCAACCAGTCTCAGGACTGAAGACCAAAGCAACATACACACACACACACACACACACACACACACACACACACACACATATATATATATATATATATATATATATATATGCGCATCGCGTAGAGGTTTCCTGTTGGAACTCGGAGAGCTTAAGTTCCAAGAAGAGTCGGCCAACATATCATTTGCTCTCCCACAGACCTGGCGCACGACGAGAAAATCAAGGAAATTAAGAGGTCCTGCGATCCGCGTCGTTCTTTGCACGCGCTGTTCGTGAATGGAACAGGAAATGGGGGAAAAGATATCGGTAGTAGAGATACCTCCACCACATATCGTAAGGTGGATTGTGGAGTGTAGATGTAGATGACCAGCCAAGTTGTTTTCGCATATCATTGGCTGGCTTAAAGCCTTTAGGTATTTATCCTTCTGTTCAGTTTAGTAAGTCACGGTTGAATTATCTATGGAAGAATGAAGCGATTGGTTGATGCTGAACAGGGCGAAGATAAACTTTAATCACGGGAAATGCAGGAACGTGAGCAACAATATTCACCGTGCAACTTACCTTCGAAAGAAGGTAGGTTGAAGAAAGACAAACCAATATTTGTAACTTTTGTGTATTCAGGAAAAAACTTTTGGAAACGTGTATGGAATACACTGTTTCAAATTCTCAAAGATTAGAGATAATATACTGGGAGCGAAAGGTTATCCTCAAATTGTACAACGAACAGTCTGCAGTCCGTCAGGGACCTGAAAGGGCCGCAGAAATTGGAACAGGTGTGTGGTCTGTCTGCTGTAATACTCAGTTTGTACAGAGAACAAGCAGTAAAAGAAACCATAGAGATATTAGGTTTGCGGAAGATACTGTGATTCTGCCAGAGACAGTAAAGGACTTGGAAGCTCAATTTAACGCAGTGGATAGTGAACTGAAAAAATGTTACAAGATGAAGATCGTTAAAAATAAAGGAAAGTTAATGAACTGCAATCGAATTAAATCAGGTGATACCAAGGGAATTGGATTAGGCAATGAGGCGCAAAAGTAGTTAGCAAATTTTTCTATTTGATTTGTGAGGAACATATGTCGGTAAAAGTATAGAAGATCTAAAGCAAGAAAAGTTCGTGCAAAAAAGAGAAATGTATTGACACTGAATATAAAAATTAAGTGGTAGGAAATCTTTTCTGGCAGTATTTGTCAGGTATGTTGCGGATGTGAGACGAGGACGATAGATAGTACAGACAAAAACGAAATAAAAGAATTTAAAATTCTGTGTTACAGTAAAATGCTGGATATTAGATAGGTGATCGGATAATCAATAAGGAGGTACTGAATCGAATCAGGAAAATTTATAGGTTGACTAAAAGAAGTGGTCGCGTGATAGGAGACATCAGAGGCATCGAGGAATAGTTAGTTTAGTAATGTGGGAATTGAAGGAGATAAAAACTGTACAGGGAGGTTAAGGCTTGACTATAGTAAGCAAGTTCAGTTAAATCTATGTCGCAGTAGCCACGGAGAGATTAAAGTGGTTTGTACGGGGAAGACTAATGTGGAGAGCTGCATTAAACCAGTTTCGTTCTGAAGATTGCAGCAGCCACATTCTGTTCATATAAAAGCCAGTGCTGCAGTATGATGTACTTACTTAAGTGCTTCACGCACGCGCAATTCTGATCGTAGACTGTCAACTTTCAAACATTCTCGGAAAAGTCGAATAAATCGCAGGTATCCGTGAACTGCCTCTGTACCACGATTATCTCCTGCACAGACCAATTGCTTTAGTGATCCTAGGGATAGTGGTTATCGCTGAAGCAACCGGTTTTGTGTTACACCGGTTCTTATCGTCTTCGTTTTAACCTGCCTGTTAAAACCGTTCGAAACAACCGGTTTCTGAAATTACTGATTTTCAATTTTTTATTACTATAAACATAAACTTCAAACAAAGATGGAAATGGATAGGTTTAAGTTAGATATAGTGAGAATTAGTGAAGTTCGGTAGGAAGTGGGAACAAGACTTCTGGTCATGTGAATACAGGGTTAAAAATACAAAATCAAATAAGGGCAATGCAGGAGTAGATTTAATAATGAATAAAAAAAATAGGAGCGCGGGTAAAATACTACTAACAGCATAGTGAACGCATTATTGTAGCCAAGATACACACGAAGCTCATACCCACGACAGTACAACAAGTTTATATGCCTAATCTATCCGCATATGATGATGAGAGTGAAGCAACATATGATGAGATAAAAGAAATTATTCAGATAGTGAAGGGAGACGAAAATTTAATAGTCATGGGGACTGGAATTCGATAGTAGGAAAAGGAAGAGAAGGAAAAATACTAGGTGAACACGGACAGGGGAAGAGGAAGCCACCTGGTAGAACTTTGCACAGAACACGATTTAATCATAGCTAATACTTGGTTTAAGAATCATGAAAGAAGACTGTATACGTGGAAGAGACACTGGAAGGTTTGAGATTGATTATATAATGGTATAACTAAGATTTCTTGACCTGAATTTAAATTGTAAGACATTTCCAGGGGCAGATGTGGACTCTGACCACAATTTATTGGTTATGAACTGTGGATTAAACTGAAGGAACCAGAGGTTGTAGAGAGTTTGGATGGGAGTATTAGGGAACGATTGACAATAACAGGGGAAAGCAATACAGCAGAAGAAGAATGGGTAGCTTTGATAGATAGTGAAGGCAGCAGAGGATCAAGTAGGTAAAAAGACGAAGGCTGGTAGGAATCCTTGGATAACAGAAGAGATATTGAATTTAACTGATACAAGGAGAAAATATAAAAATGCAGTAAATGAAGCAGGCGAAAGGGAATAAAGAAGTCTAAAAAATGATATTGACAGGAAGTGCAAAATGGCTAAGCAAGAATGGCTAGAGGACAAATATAAGGCTTTAGAAGCATATATCACTAGGGGACAGATAGTTGCCACCTACAGGAAAATTAAAGAGATCTTTGGAGAAAAGAGAACCATCTGTATGAATATCAAGCGTTCAGATGGAAAACCAGTACTAAGCAAAGAATGGATAGCAGAAAGGCGGAAGGTGTATATAGAGAATTGAAAAGCCTTAAGTCGAAAAAGGCCCCGGGAGTTGATGACGTTCCGTTTGAACTACTGATAGCCTAGGGAGAGCTAGTCGACAGAATTCTTCCATCTGTCGAGCACGATGTATGAGACAGGCGAAATATCCTCAGACTTAAAGAAGAATATAATAATTCCAATTCCAAGGAAAGCAGGTGCTGACAGGTGTGAAAATTACTCAACTATCAGTTTAATAAGTCATAGTTGCAAAATACTAACATGAATTCCTTACAGAAGAATGGAAAAACTGTTAGAAGCTGACCTCGGGGAAGATAAGTTTGGATTCTGGAGAAATGTAGGAACACGCTAGACAGTACTGACCTTACGACTTCTCATAGAAGGCAGGTTAAGGAAAGGCAGACCTACGTTTATTGCCTTTGTAGAACTAGAAAAAGCTTTTGACAGTGTGCACTGGAATACTCTTTCAAATTCTAAAGGTGTCAGGGATAAATTACAGCCAGCCGGTGTGGCCGAGCGGTTCTAGGCGCTTCAGTCCGGAACCGCGCGACCGCTACGGTCGCAGGTTCAAATCCTGCCTCGGGCATGGATGTGTGTGACGTCCTTAGGTTAGTTAGGTTTAAGTAGTTCTAAGTTCTAGGGGACTGATGACCTCAGATGTTAAGTCCCATAGTCCTCAGAGCCATTTTTGATAAATTAAAGGGAGCGAAAGACTACCTAGAACTTACATGCAAACCAAACGGTAGTTATAACAGTCGAGGAACATGAAAGGGGGGGGGGGGGGGGGCAACGATTGGAAAGGGAGTTAGACAGGGTTGTAGCCTATCCCAGTGTTATTCAATCTGTACTTGAGCAAACAATAAAGGAAACAAAAGAAACATTTTGAGTAGGAATTAAAGTTGGGGGAGAAGAAATAAAAACTTTGAGGTTTGCCGAAGACATTGTAATTCAGCCAGAGGCAGCAAAGACTTTGAAGAGCAGCTGAACGGAATGGACAGTGTCATGAAAGGAGGATATAAGATGAGCATCAACAAACGCATAACAAAGATAATCGAAAGTAATCAAATTAAATCAGATGGTGCTACCGGAATTAGATTAGGAAATCAGACACTTAAAATAGGAAATGAGTTTTGCTATTTGGGCAGCAAAATAACTGATGATGGCCGAAGTAGAGAGGATAGAAAATGTAGACTGGCAGTGGCAAGAAAAGCGCATCTCAAAAAGAGAAATTTGTAAAAAAAATGATGAAATGATAGTGTGGCATTGATGACCGGGAGACGGCATCCGGGGAAGTTCGCATGCCGAGTTGCAAGTCTTATTTCAGGCGACGACACCACAATGGGCGATTTGCGTGTTGGTGGTGATGAAAGAATGACGATGAGGACAACACAACACCCATTCCACGAGAAGATAAAATCTCCAACCGGGCCGGGAATCGTACCCGGCCTGCTGTTTGGTAGGCAAACACGTTACCACTCAGCTAAGCAGGCGGACAAACAGATTTGTTAACGTCGAGTATAGATTTAAGTGTCAGTAAGTCTTTTCTGAAAGTATTTGTATGGAGTGTAGCTATGCTCGGAAGTGAAACATGGACGATAAACAGTTTAGACAAGGAGCTTTTGAAATGTGGTGCTACTGAAGAATGCTGAAGATTACACAGGTAGATACATAACTGATGAGGAGGTAATGAATAGAATTGGGAGGAAAAGAAATTGTGGCACAACTTGACTAGAAGAAGGGATCGGTTGGGAGGACATATTCTGAGTCATCAAGGGATCACCAATTTAGTTCTGGAGGGAAGCGAAGGAGGTAAAAATCGTAGAGGGAGACCAAGATACAAATACAGGAAGCGGATCCAGAAGGATGTAGGTTGCAGTAATTATTCGGAGATGAAGAGGCTTGATCAGGGCAGAGTAGCATGGAGAGCTGCATCAGACCAGTGGCGGATACAAATGGGGGGCAACCCCCCCCCCCCCCCGCCCCTTGCGGGGCCGCCCGCATTGTCGCCCCCGTCAGTCAGCCCGCACGCTATTCGTTCGTTTCTTTCGTCGGTCGACTCGGCTAAATCGAGTTATCGAGTAGCTGTACATTCCTATGTAGTACGCGCGTCCGCGTCATCGTATTTTATACGTTTCTGTCTGGCCCATAGATAGCTAACGCATACTTACGAGAAAAGTCGCTGCCATTCTAGTGATCTCGATACGTTATTCTGTCTGGCATTTGTTCTAGACAAGTCACGAATATTCTATTGTTTTCTTGCACAGTGAACGTAGCGTTATAAATATGGACTACTTGCAGAATAGGAAGCTTGTTTACATTCAGAAGCAGAACTATTAAGACTGAATAATGAATAAATAAAAGGTTGTCTGTTTGTCCTAGATCTGACTATCCTACTTTGCAAACGCCGTACAAAATATTTGCTTTTCTACCTGCACCTATTACTACAGTAGAAAGGAAGTAGAAGCGTACAGAGACATGTCTCACGTCGTGGATGAGGATCGAGTTAGTGGCTTAGCTCTGTTGAACATTCATCCTGACATTAATTGTCCTATTGACGATGTAATTAACCAATTTTCCAGGAAGTATAGGCGCATAGAATTCATCATTTAACGAAGAGAACCATAAGTGTAACTTTTTTATGTCATACGATGGCACTGTCTTGTATATGTGTATAATCAGTTTAAATGAAACTTTCTTTAACTTTGCATGTGACTTTTATTACGGTGAAAGTAAGGGTAGCTCAATATAACTTTAGCGCCCCCTACTTGAGGTTTTTCTGAATCGGCCTCTGCATCAAACCAGTCTTCGGACTGAAGACCACAACAACAACAACAACAACAACAACAACAACAACATTGCAGCTGGGGTAAATATATCTGCGAATTCAGCTTTTCTGTTTCTGTCAACTCTAGACCGCCACAAGGCAACAGACACGTTATTATTTCCGCGACGCTGTACCGATTCGTATGTCTTGTGTTTGTTGCTGGCTCCTAATGCGTTCCTTAGGCGTTGTTATTAAAAGATTGTGTTCCGGTTTTCCAAATTTCTATAAAATCCAATATTTTAAAGCAATGGAAGTTTTACGAATAAACATCACTCGTTTTTTTTTAAAAAAAAAAGGTTTATTTAAAAACCAAAAATTTTACTACTGCTGCTGTGGCAAGTCGATGTGGCGATTTTTTGGTTATTAGTAAAAAACGAAAAAAAACCAATGGAAGCGAGACCAAACAAATACCGAAAAATACCGGTTGCGTTGTGCCAAAAGCTTCATCATGCATAAATCATATGATTCCGCTTATTTTCGGAAGCATCGTCTGTAAGAAGTCTGGAAGTAAATTCTAAATAAAACCCTTTTAGGCAGATCCTCTAAGACGTGCTGGTAGAATATATTAAACTTCAAGCCAATCACGTCCAGTCCGTACACAAATAATTAAACTTCTGCCAGCATGAATAGTAAAATGAGGATTTTCACCCTTCCACAAATCTTAGAAAAAATTGTTAATCTATCTCTTCCATAAGTTGCTTCATCTGCAGATAAAACTGAAGATACAAAGAACTAATTGATAGTTTCTGCAACAAGCCATTGGCACAAATTCGTTGATCGATAAGCGGAAGACCCGGCAGACGTTGAAAATGATACGTAAGTATGAAATACGCCCTTTGCGGTACTGTGAGATGTATTGCATGTTAAGGCAGCGTGCCGCGTGCTGAGACCTGGATGTTCTTAGAGCCAGCTGAATGGTTCTTTGTGGTCAGACTTACAAGCTGATCTTGTTCTAGTCTGTAAACCATTACATAACTAGGTGGCGCAGCGGCTAATGCAGAGGACTCGTATTCGGAAGGACGCCGCTCCAAATCTCCTTTCGGGTATCCAGATTTAGTTTTTCTGTTGTTTCCATAAATTGCTTAAGGCAAATATCCAAGATTGTGCACCGTGTGGAATGACCTCATCGTCGACGGGGCGTTAATGCCCTTTCCTTCTTCGTTATACCATTTGTGGAGCTACATATTCCTTCTCAGCAGCCGCATGTGAACAGCAGCATATGTTGGACGCCTCGACCGTTTTCCATCAGCAGTTGCAGCCGTGCAGTCTCATATTCGTTGCACTTTGCTTGGTCGTATTCTGCCTGATCGCAGAAGTAAAATCCAGCCTTATTTAAATTGATCACTTTGTAAGTAACTCATTAGTATTCCACACGTGAAATGTTAAAGACTGATTATTTCAAGTGTATACAAACGTCAAATATAAAGTCTCCATAACCCGTAGCCTTTGAGCGTACAATGAGTGCCTCTGCATATTGAGTTGCATCGATTATGGTACTCGATTATCTAATAAAATCAATTTTGACAGTTGATGCACGCTGTAGAACGGATTGCTCAGAAGTATCAGGAGAGCCAGTCCATTCAGCGAGAAAAATCCTAATAGGTATACGGAATCCCAGTTGCCTTTATCAACAAGCAGTACCGTGAGTTGATGGGGTTCAAACAACGCTACGCCTCATGTTGCCATAAACGGCCTAGTTTGTCTTTACTCGATGTAACCATAGTACTGTGACGAGGCTGTAGTTTCGCAAATTGTTGAAAATCGTGTACGTGTTCTCCAACGGCTCCGCCATAACTTACCTCACGACTTTTATCCTGCCAGTTCATTTGTCTCACCTATTAGTCGCTTTCTGGAGAACACAAAAAAAATGGATGTAATGGCAGATTTTAAGAGGAGGACAAACAGAGCGGCCGACAGTAGCTGCACTCGCTCTCCAGCAACAAGGAACTACTTGACTATAAGGAAGAAGCTTTCAGATAAGCTTATACGGAGAAAGATAAGGAAAATTTGAGTGGAACGGAATGCTACAGGTGGAAGAGAAACGCGCCTGAGAAAGAGGAACATAAGATTTTATCAAACTTACCAAAATGGGACATAATTCTTCCAGATGCATTCAAAGAAGAGTGAAGTAAGTAAGGAAATCTAGAAGGTTTTCAATTGACTACAAAGCATACTTCATAGTTGCGCTGAGTACATTCACACAAACTCAGAACTGCTCTCACTCGGACACCAGCGATAATTGAGTAACGACGGTGCAGCTTAGTCGTCGCTGCCCTCTAATTAGACGTTTTTGAAAATTTTAACTCCGATAATAATTTAAAATATTGATGTAAATGCACGTAAAACTCTTAATGCCACTACAACCTCGTTACTGTCACAGAACCGATATACAGTATAACGCAAGCCTTACGAATTGCATAAAAAGTATATATATCGCGTCATATTTGTTCTTTTTTACATTAACCATCAGAACGTGTATGCTCGGTGAGCGTACAGTGCATGTTCAATATGCCCTCCTTGTTGGTAAAGAGTGTTCTTAAAAGCATCATTGACTGGTTTCCTGCAATTTGTCTCGCCCTCAATTTTAAAAAGACACGACATACTCACTTCTGCACATCTAGGGGTGCTAAACCAATCATAAGTGTAACACATCGTAAGAAAACAATAAACAGGATGGAAACTTCAACTTCTTAGGTTCCATGTTGATGAGAATTTAAACTATAAGAAGCACGTTTTGGAATTCCTAAAGCAGCTTAGTCCAGCCACATTTACACTTGGAATAATTGCAAATCTTAGGGTGCGACAAATTAGTAAGCTGACATATTTCACATATTTTCATTCGATAATGCCATTTGGAATAGTGTCCCGGGATAACCTCATCTTTAAGAAAGAAAGTATTGATTTCTAAAAAAGTACTGTAATAATAAAATGTGGTGTTCACCCACGGTCATCTTGCAGACGCCTTTTTAAGGAGCTGGGCATTCTGGCTATATTTTCACATTATATTTACTCCCTCTTGAAGTTTGTTGTAAACAATCCACTACAGTTGAAAAGGAACAATTATGTACATAATTATAATATCAGAAGGAAAAATTATATTCGTTACTCCACATTAAGGTTGTCTTTAGCACAAAAAGGTGTTCACAGTGCTGCAACAAAAATTTTTGATCATTTAGCCATTGATATAAAATGTCTGACAGGCAGCAAAGTAAAATTTGAAAGCAAACTGAAAAAAGTTTCTATTGAGAATTACTTCTGTTCCAGAGAAGAATTTGTAGTATAATAATGTGCAAAGGGTGATGACGATGATGAAGTCCCATACTCCTTGTCGGAGCGTAGGGGAGCGATGCGGAAGACCGCACCGCCGTACTAGGCAAGGTCCTACTGGAGGTGGTTTGCCATTGCCTTCCTCCGACCGTAATGGGGATGAGTGATGATGATGAACAACACCCAGTCATCTCGAGGCAGGTGAAAATCCGTGACCTCGCCGGGAATCGAGAACGCTACCGTGAGACCACGAGCTGTAATGATAGGAATGACTAACTCACTCCATGGCTGGACATGGCACCCCATGCACTCAATTTTTTTACGTAGTTTCAGTCTCACGTGCAACATTAGGAACTTCTCATGCTTAAAATCTGAGATACTGCCAATTGACGCTACTGTTCAGATGAAAGTAAAGGAAAAAAAAGTGTTCATTATGTAACTATGTTTACAAATTACTTTTGGATGTGAATGCAAAATCACTCGTTCTGCGTCATTACTATTTAGCATTCAAAATGATCCATGGGACATGAAGCTAACTAACGTACCACCTCCTCGAGACGGAACTATGATGTTTCCGACCACCCTATGACGCAAACCTTCAGTGGTTCCGTAGTAAAAACTTTTGATAGCCGTTTGCAGTTGCATTCGATTCATGGTTTGTTGCGATAAACTGTCTCCTTCAAATATCCCGATAAGGAATAATCATAGGGGTTAATATGCGGGCTGTGTGGCGGCCATATCGAACCGCTCTGAAAACATTCTGCATATCTATGGGACATCAAATGCGCCCGAAAGGTTCGTGCAGGAAATCCAGAATAAAGTTAGCTGTGTGAGGACGGGCTCCGATCTTCCATGAGCCATTGCATCTCCATTGTTAACCCTGTTGCTTAAAGTTGCAGAAAATAATTGTTTTGTGACTTGTGCGTGTAGTGCGCGCTGTTAACTGTGTCGTTAAAAAAGATTGGCCCAGTGACTCCAAGCCTGGACACGGCACCCCATGCACTCAGTTTTTCTCCGTAATTTTCAGTCTCACGTGCGTCATGGTGAGCTTCTCTTGCTTAAAATCTGAGATTCTGCCAATTGGCGCCAGGGCGTTCAGATGAAAGTACACCTTATCAGAGAACCATGTGTTACGAATTATGGCATCATCATTTGCAAGAGCCGAAGTTACAAACAGTAATCGCCATACTTCGTTGTTTTCACTCAGTTTGTGCAACGTTGCCATAAACTGAAGCGGTGGTGACACGCATGCGTGCCATTGACAAGTGCTGTCTTCTCGTGAATCTTATTCGAACTGCGGCTACTCGTCACAACATTCCAACGTTGCCAACCTGTAAATAAAATGGTATACAGTGTCAGTATGTGAAATTTCGTGCGCCATAGTTCTGAGGCATCAAGGGATCACCAATTTGGTACTGGAGGGCAGCGTGGAGGGTAAAAATCGTAGAGGGAGACCAAGAGATGAATACACTAAGCAGATTCAGAAGGATGTAGGCTGCAGTAGCTACTGGGAGATGAAGAAGCTTGCACAGGATAGAGTAGCATGGAGAGCTGCATCAAACCAGTCTCAGGACTGAAGACCACAACAACAACATCCTGTAGCTGCTGACTGTTGAAGCACGTCGATCGACGGTTGGCGAGTGATTTTTACCTGTAGATAATATATGATCAGAGGAATGCTTGGCGGAAAGAATTGCTAGAAAAAACACCGATTTCCTTTAATAGGAGGATGCCTTGGATGTTCTGGTCAGCGTGTGACTGTGGTGTGCAGTTGGGACGCAGTACCAAGTACGCGCTGTCGGGAAGGAGATTTTTTCGGTCTCTAGAAATTCCGTAAATTAGCGTTATTTGCACTTTATAGGAACCAAGGTAATTAAAATCGCTTCGTTCATTCCCCTTTGCTTCATGCCTGCCGCTTATCCTCTGACGCTCTGAAGCGAATAATGTATTTTGATCTTGAACAGTTGACAACTGTGGCTAGACTGGGCGCATAAACTGAAGATCTGGTCCGCGGGTTGGTAAGAGGCATTGTTTTCGAATGAACGCTACTTTAAACCTGGCTGTTTGATACATACTAGACTTTAGTGTAATAAACGTCGTACAGAAATAGGGTGTTCCATCGCGGTAGCATACAGAGGATTATTTGTTCGCCCTTGGACGAGACCAAGACATGTTGGAGACTGGACGAGGTCATCTGAGTCTCTCTGTCCGCTAGACATCAGCCTGATTGTATTAACTGGGAAAAGATGAATCGCTTAACTAGCGACGTTATAAATCAAAGTATTCGTAGAACGTCAAGCAATAGTACCGAGCGAGTGGTGCAGTTGTTAACACCCTGGACTCCCAATACCGAGGATGAGGTTCAAATCCGCATCCGACCAACCAGATTTAGGTTTTCCTTGCTTTCCCTAGATCGCTTAAAATAAGTGCCGGGGTGTTTCCCTTGAAAGGGCACTGCCGATTTCATTCCCTAATCCGAGCTTGTGCTCGGTCTCTAGTGATCTCGTTATTGACAGGATATTAAACTCTAATATCCCTTCCTTACCTTTTTCAACAAACAAGGTTATACATAGGGCCAGTGGACTACTGAGACTGAGGGAAAGCTCTGTCTACCACACATAACGAGTATAGCAGTTGAACTGGGTGTGCTGAGTTGTACGGGATGCAATCAAAGATGACTTGACATGAAATGATATCTGAGAAAACTGGTGCTGAACCTTCACTGTAATTAGTAAACTGTGTCTGATTTTACCAGAATTCGAGTCAAACCGTGACATCTGGATTTTTCGCAACCAACCAAGTCTCTCTGTTACGTTAACCGAGCATACCTCCATGCCTAGCTCTGAATTTAACTGTCACCAATGTTTCTGCCTATGCTTTTCGTACTCAGCTACGCGAGATGTGGTCCTACAGGATATGTGGGAATAGCACGCTTAAGGGGACGTAGTCAGTAGAGCACTGTAGCTTACCCTACCATAAGGGGCATACGTCAGAACTGAATTGAATTCGCTGAACTGAAATGAATGTTGTGCCCTAAGTCAGTAAAGTTACAATGACGTGCTCCTACAACCGATCCGTTCCCCCAGTGGCGTTACTGCAGTAGAGGTGAAAGCATCAGCGACAATGAAAGTTTCACTTAGGCCTGGCGTGCTCAGATCCACAACGGTCAAGGTGACTGACCACGAAAAGCAATAAATTCTGTTTCGAGTTCCACTCTGACATCAATTTTCATTAGTTACGACATATTCATTTATTACATTTACACTGTTGGACATGAAAGAAAGAAACACGCAGAATGGAAGGAAGAAACAAGATGGAACTTCGCGAGTTCGGAGAGTACGTGATAACTTGACAATATGAGTGGATGCAAGCACTGATTTGGTTGGAAGCAGTAACCATAAAGTCGTCGTATCCTTTCCTGAGACAAGTTGGCACATAACTGCTGTAACTGGTCCTTGACTTCCTGGGTACTGGCAGTGGGAAAGAATTGACTTTTGAGCTGGTCCAACAGATGTTCTATCAGGAACTGATCTATGGGCCTTGCTGGCCACAGAAGTACCTCAACATCACCTACACAGTTTATAGAGATACGTGCCATGTGTGGACAAGCCTTGCCCGGTTGTAAAACGGCACTACGATAGTGTAGCATGAGAGATAATACATGAGGACGCAGCATATCTGTGACGTACCGTTGTGCCGTCAGAGTTCCCTCAGTTACTACCAGCCGTGACCTGAAGTCATACCCTGTGGCTCCCCACTCAATGACGGCAGGAGTAACATAACAGTACCTCTCCGAAACTTTGGAAGAATGGGACCTGTACCCAGGTCATTGCCACACTCCCCGGTGACTGTCATCTGATGCAGTGGAGAACTGCAATCCATCGCTGAACTCTATGCGACGCCATTTATCAACAGTCCATGTTTCCTGGTCACTGCATCACTCCAAATGCAGCCCGTTGTGTTGTTGTGTTAACGGCAGCTTACGGAAGGGACGATAATTTCGAAGTCAGGCTGCTGCTAGTCTCGGTCCGAGGGTACTTGGTGACACTATATGTTGCAGAGAGTCCATTACTTGTTGTCACTGGACAGGCCCAGATGTGAAGAAGGTTAGGATGTGCTTGGCGTACAATTCAGCAATCCCCCCTTGTGGTGGTCAGACATGGCCGACTGGAACCTTTAACACCGATTGTGTCTGCCCTCACGTTCCCATGAAGTCCAACGTCAGGTTCCTGTCACATTTGAATGCCCCACAAATCTGAATATTGCACGATCCGACCAGACAATCACATCGAGACACACAATGACGCCCCTTTCAAACTCGGTCAGATGCTGATAACACTGTCTTACGCAGCATCTCCGTGTCCTACACAATGTCCACTCAACATCTGCCGCTGTGCACGCCCCTTGTATACCCTATCAGTAAATCACTAAACAAGAGCAACACTAATGTACTCTGGTGGTCGTCCCACCTGCCACAAAGAATTGCAACTCTAATCATTTACGTATTTGGCGATAGTGTGTACGTCTAAGGGGCAACATTGACATCCGATATAATTGTGCTGCCTTATGTTTTAAAATCGCTTCGCGTTTATTTTCATTGGCCAAACGAAAAGGGATTTTAAAACAAGATTCAGGGAGCACAATTATGCAAGTAATAGCAGTGCCCTAGGCTGTTATTTGAGAAACAACGGCCACCATTTACGTCCTATTGAGGATAGTTTAAATACTGCGCATTTTGAACCCAACGGCAGGGATCTGGACAGAAGACCTTGACATTTATGTTCATCGTAGTACTAACCCACATAGTATAATCAATGAACAAGTAATAAGTGATAGACAATGGTTTTGATGAGCTACTAGTTTCTTTTCTCTTTTGCACTTCTAACTAATACAAATGTTCTTTCTTACGTTTTGTTTGTGACGGACACACAAAGTAAAATAAAACGAATTACTTTATAACTAAGATTTTATGCTTGGATTTAATCCTTTTATTTTACCTTTTATGTCTTTTACTACTTATCCTTAATGTTGACATGAAATAATACACCACTTTAAATTTGTATTAATTATTGTTATTACCGTAAAATAAATCTTGTTAAAATGTAACGGCTTACTATCCCGTATTGGCGAGATGCGTCGCCACCAACCATATGCCATCTAATGTAAGCGAGCGTATTTATGCGGCGTTGAGGGCCGCTATACTCATTCGTCTGCTAAAACGAAAGTAAACTCCGTCCGAACAGGCCTTGGAAGGCGCAGCTGTCCCGACCGGCCGCCGTGTCATCCTGAACGCACAGGCGTCATTGGATGCGGATATGGACGGGCAGTTGGTCAGCACACCGCTCTCCCGGCCGTATATCAGTGTACGAGACCGGAGTCGCTACTTCTCAATCAAATAGCTCCTCACGTTGCCTCACAAGGGCTGAGTGCACCCCGCTTGCCAACAGCGCTCAGCAGAACGGATGGTCACCCATCCAAGTGCTAGCCCAGCCCGACAGCGCTTAACAGCGCTTAACTTCGGTGGTCTGACGGGAGCCGGTGTTATCACTGCGGCAAGGCCGTTGGCCATTCGTCTGCTAGCTGTCTTTATGTGAATAAAGTAACTAAGTGGCCTTATATGTCGAAAGACTTCTTTGTCACAGCATTGTAATCGTATTTCATTGTGATACGTATTTATGCAAAGGAAAATTTTGTGAATATTGATTCATACCTGTGTATATGTATAAATAAGTTACTGCATGTGTTCACATTTATAATGTACAACTGTATTATTAATTTAGCAGGTCATCTGATGATGGGGTACACCTAATATGTGTTATGGAAATAAAGGAGTGCCATTAAAATCTAGGGACTATTTTTTGCGTCCTATCAGTTTTTATAATTATATTAAAAATGACTGTTATCATGATGACAAGTGTCGTGGAAGATATTGAAAACTAACACATAAGAGATTTTCACTGTTTCCACTATTGCCTGGATTGCTGTACGCCCTTCTTCCAGCATCAAGGCCTCTACGACTCTTGCAAACTCACTTCTTCACAGAGAGAGACGGGCAGCCACTTCGTTCTTCGTCATCCCGACTTGTTCACTGGGGGCGTCTGCGCCGTCTAACCCCTGTTGTATGGTAGTGTATTGTTTCCGTACATTTGTACGCTTTCAGCGTGAATTATTGTACAATAGTTCCCCCTTCAAAAGTAGAAAAACATTACTTCGCAATACTTAGCTTTGTTAGTGCGCTGGGCCATTTTGTTTTGATTCCTCCATTGGCGTACTGTGGCCCGAGGATTTCAGCGTGTTCTAGAGCGGCAGATGTGTGCCTGCACCCAAACCAAACATTAATTACGTAACTTTAATTTTTGAGGTGACAATTAAAGCTTAACGGCTAGCAATCGTATTTTTCGGCTTGTGAAGCGATACATGAAAACTCTGAGGTCAGATTTTTTCTCGTGTCTTGCCTTTTGCAGTCGAAAGTGCGGAACACGCTTCCGAACAGTGTGTTTCGGAACGCGAGAGCGTCGACTGTTGCTTTCGCCGGGTGGTGTGAGCTGTGCTGTAGGACAGACTCTCGAGGCCTCCGCGCGACGTGGGGCAGATGTGCTGTAACGTAACGGTATGGGCGGACACGGCAGACCGGTCGGACTAGCGCCGTGGCCTCATTCGGACGGGGCAGCCACTGCGGCCAGAGCAGCCCAGCTCAAGAGTGCGCCTGCACTGGCCCCGTTCCCGTCTGGCCGCCGTCATTGCATTTTCTGACAGCGCTACCGAGCGAGGTGGCGCAGTGGTTAGCACACTGGACCCGCTTTCGGGAGGACGACGGTTCAATCCCGCGTCCGGCCATCCTGATTTAAGTTTTCCGTGCTTTCCCTAAATCGCTCCAGGCAAATGCCGGGATGGTTCCTCTGAAAGGGCACGGCCGACTGCCTACCCCGTCCTTCCCTAATACGATGACCTCGATGTTTGGTCTCTTCCTCCAAAACAACCCAACTCTCTCTGACAGCGCCGTCACGCGCCTCTACAGCGGTCGGCATTCATTTCACGACTTTACGTTCCGTGAAGTGCACAACTTCGTAAGTAGCTACACTGAGAGCGCCAGCAACACTACAGTGGAGCCTCGTTTTACCAGAACTGACGCGAGACCGAAGATAATTATCGAAAATCCAGATAATCCGGCAATTAAGAAAAAAATCACAGTTCTGCTGAGATGGTTTCCGCGCCTGGCGTTCCAAATAAACCATTGTTTTGTACGTCTGCGTTGTTAACTCCCTAGGTACCATAATAATGTCATGTATGTAACCCAGTGGTCAGGTGTAAATTTTTTAATTGGACGCCACTTCGGCAGCTTTTCGTCACTAATCTACCCAAGTTATCCATCCGGGGAAAGGACACCTACAGATCAGCGTGGAATCCGAAATACATGTTGTTCTTGGGAACTCCACACCTCGATGAGAGGTAAAGGCTAGATTAAAGGCAGGATGGAAACTTCAGTGCTCCGACCGGGATTCGATCCCGCAGCATCTCGGTTTCCGCGCACACGCTTTACATTACCCCCAGACCCGAAAGGGTCAATTGTCTTCACATTGAGCGCCAACATCGTCAGCTGAATAATGATCACTATCGCCGTTATCCGCAGACGAAAATAACGATAATTTCTTCATCAAATCATCAGTTTGTAGCGAAGGCCTTCAGTATATTTCTGATTAATTTTCGACTCTGTCACCGTTGTATTTCAAACACCAAATTCAGTAGCAACGTTATCCAGCAATTCTTTATTCATCCTGTACACAACCGGTAACTTTTTGTCCGTGAACGCTACCATCTTTTTACTCTTTGAAGTTGTTTCACACTCGCAACGAACGGGGGCAATTCAGTAGTAGGCAGCCCAATGTTATCAACTGACACTGCGCCAGACTCAGTGTATGGCGGTTAACCATATTTAATGCAGTTACGGCAATAACTGTAATGGAAAAAAGTAAGTCGATCCGAATGAACCAGAGATCCCCATTAAGGAGAGCTGGATAAATTAGCTTCTAATGCACAACAATTTTTATCGGATAGAGTTCTCTCCGAGGTAAGTAACAGAATCAGCTGCGAAAGAGGTGAAATTGCAACTAATACTATTTCTAGTATAACATCAACAGTAATGAGCCTGTTAAGGTTCCCTGCGGCACACCACATATTACTACAAAATGTCTGTGTATGTGTTTTCTGTATCAGGAAATTTTCGATTCTGTCGCGAAATCCCACATTAATCTACACTCCTGGAAATTGAAATAAGAACACCGTGAATTCATTGTCCCAGGAAGGGGAAACTTTATTGACACATTTCTGGGGTCAGATACATCACATGATCACACTGACAGAACCACAGGCACATAGACACAGGCAACAGAGCATGCACAATGTCGGCACTAGTACAGTGTATATCCACCTTTCGCAGCAATGCAGGCTGACATTCTCCCATGGAGACGATCGTAGAGATGCTGGATGTAGTCCTGTGGAACGGCTTGCCATGCCATTTCCACCTGGCGCCTCAGTTGGACCAGCGTTCGTGCTGGACGTGCAGACCGCGTGAGACGACGCTTCATCCAGTCCCAAACATGCTCAATGGGGGACAGATCCGGAGATCTTGCTGGCCAGGGTAGTTGACTTACACCTTCTAGAGCACGTTGGGTGGCACGGGATACATGCGGACGTGCATTGTCCTGTTGGAACAGCAAGTTCCCTTGCCGGTCTAGGAATGGTAGAATGATGGGTTCGATGACGGTTTGGATGTACCGTGCACTATTCAGTGTCCCCTCGACGATCACCAGTGGTGTACGGCCAGTGTAGGAGATCGCTCCCCACACCATGATGCCGGGTGTTGGTCCTGTGTGCCTCGGTCGTATGCAGTCCTGATTGTGGCGCTCACCTGCACGGCGCCAAACACGCATACGACCATCATTGGCACCAAGGCAGAAGCGACTCTCATCGCTGAGGACGTCACGTCTCCATTCGTCCCTCCATTCACGCCTGTCGCGACACCTCTGGAGGCGGGCTACACGATGTTGGGGCGTGAGCGGAAGACGGCCTAACGGTGTGCGGGACCGTAGCCCAGCTTCATGGAGACGGTTGCGAATGGTCCTCGCCGATACCCCAGGAGCAACAGTGTCCCTAATTTGCTGGGAAGTGGCGGTGCGGTCCCCTACGGCACTGCGTAGGATCCTACGGTCTTGGCGTGCATCCGTGCGTCGCTGCGGTCCGGTCCCAGGTCGACGGGCACGTGCACCTTCCGCCGACCACTGGTGACAACATCGATGTACTGTGGAGACCTCACGCCCCACGTGTTGAGCAATTCGGCGGTACGTCCACCCGGCCTCCCGCATGCCCACTATACGCCCTCGCTCAAAGTCCGTCAGCTGCACATACGGTTCACGTCCACGCTGTCGCGGCATGCTACCAGTGTTAAAGACTGCGATGGAGCTCCGTATGCCACGGCAAACTGGCTGACACTGACGGCGGCGGTGCACAAATGCTGCGCAGCTAGCGCCATTCGACGGCCAACACCGCGGTTCCTGGTGTGTCCGCTGTGCCGTGCGTGTGATCATTGCTTGTACAGCCCTCTCGCAGTGTCCGGAGCAAGTATGGTGGGTCTGACACACCGGTGTCAATGTGTTCTTTTTTCCATTTCCAGGAGTGTATTTTCTATGGAAGTCATCGATGTGATACTGAATCAGAAGTTTTTCGAAAGTTTGTAAACACCGAATCAACCTAATTCAACCGATGAGGTCATGTGTGAACACGACAAGTTGAGTTTCGTATGATCCGTGTTTTTGGAACACGTATTTTCCGAAATGACACAGATGTTTCGCGCTGGCTGCGCTGCGTTGAAATTGGCGATTTTTTGCAGAGTTAGAGTCGGGAAGGCAAAGCAAGGTTAGCACCCGACTAGATACACGAGTGAAATAGCCGTAACGGCGTATCGAAGCTGATGGTCTCCAAGACAGTGTAATCGAAGTACGCCTGCGCAATGTTGGAGCCTGAAGACGGCCACAAACGTAACAGCAAGCTTGACAAGCATTCATGATCAGCTACTGTGTGCAAGCGTGGGTGACCTTCTGTAGGTTTCCTATGCTCTGGCATTCACTGTTAAGGCTGCTTGAGGCTCGGTTGATTTTCTGTGGCGTTGCTGGCCATTAAAATTGCAGCGCAATGAAGACTGCATGCAGGAAACGTTAAATTGACAATGCAATGTACTACACACTTCGATATTAAAGGGATTAGCATTTCAACACCACCGCAAAAAATAGGTATGAGTAACGCCATCTCCATTCTGTATACAGTATGACGATTCAGCTGCCCCTACCACTGGGTTTTATGCAACCCACAACAATTTCAAATATGCAAGTGCAAGATTTTCATATTCTCTCACTTGCTACGGACAAACTATTAGCCCTACAGAATAAATGAACAGGACGTTTTTGTGGGAAACCTAATGAAGTTAAATTTACTAATGGGATACGTTTTCACCAGAGACCGTAGTTTTCAAATTATTCAAGAAACGCATTAAATTTTCTACAAATAGGGCCTGTTCATTTTTTCTGTGGGACTAATAGATAGGGCGTAGTGAGCGAAAGAATAAGAAAATCTCGTACATGGTTTTTGAAGGTATTTCGTATTGTGTAAAACCCGGCAGTAGAGGCAGCTGAATCACCGTGTATAAGGAAAGATTACGGAGCGGAAATCTAATTCAAATCTTGGTTGGTTGTCAGATCTTGTTATGTCGCGTCTAAGAAGGAAAATATCTAGCAACACGTGTCGAAATTCTACAGTGGTAAGATTGTAGCCTGTCGAGACTGGATTATCGTTCTCGAATCTTGCTGCTCTTGTTGGTCAGGGTTCCACGACTGTCATGAGAATACTGTGTTGTTGGGTTCAGGAGGGCCGTATACATTTACTCAACACCGTGCAGTATTTCAGCACTCCCAAGCAACTAGCACCCGAGAGGACAGGCCGTGCAGGATCCTACTGTCATGTCAGTAAATGGGCTTGTTCACACAGACTGTGCAGTGACATCTGGATCACCACGAGCTGTCAGCACGGCGATCGTTTTTGCGACTACCATTTTTTGACACGGCAATAGAAAGATGCACGCTGACAGTGGTGTTCCCAAAGACACCACTGGAGACAGGAGTGGCACCCCATTGTTTTTTCAGGTAAGTCCCATTCTGCGTAGAGCATCACGATGAATATTTCAATGAGGAGGCTGCATGGAGAACGAACATTGCCAGATTGCATACGTCATCGCCATATGAGCCCAGACCTAGGGTGATCGTATGAGGTGCCATTTCGTACACAACACGACCACATATCTGTCTGGCAGGCCTTACAGCACTGCAACACATCAGAATTGTATTTTCTGACGTCTCTATGACGTTATGTTTCAACAAGAATAACGCAAGACCGCATATTGCCAATTCTGTCCTGATCTACCTCGATTAAAGGATGTTTAACTACTGCCCGCGCCTAGCATGTTTTCCAGAACGCTTACTCAATAAAAACATCAGGTCGTCGATTACCGAGAGACTAGCGCGCCACCACTCAGCAACCACTACGATTTAGGAATTCTTACACAGAGTTTAAGCAGACTGGAATGACACACCCACATCTGTTATCCAAGCTCAGTGCTACTCGACGTTCAGCGTGTTAGAGCCGTTGTTGCTTTAACAGTGTATACTGTGTGTACACCCTACAAATTTAATCCTGTATCCTTCCTGCTCTAGAGGATGTAACGGGTAAAAGTGGAGACATTTTTATATGTGGTACCACCTTATTATGTAAATACTCCATCGTGTTGGTTGTTTTTTCTCTTCGTCGAACAGTCTTGCCACAGACACGTCACAAACTTTATGACCTGATGTTTTCTGCATGGCCATAACTAAACCACTAAATGGACTACGTCTGTCAGTGTACACTAACCGTGTTGCGTCGACGTGTCCACACTTCAGTACTTGACCTGCTGCCCAGAGGAAAATAAGCGTTAGTGGCTTCCTCTTATCCCATGTCCTTAGAGGTACTAACCAACCAGAAAACATGCCACTACTAATAGCTATAACTAGAGACCGGATTATATGCATTTGCATGTTGCATATGCATTTGCGGTTATTGCCTTTTTTTAAACTAAAAACGAGCAACGATGCATATTTTCGCTCTATGTTTACAATATTTTAAAAATATAGCTCGATCTAGTTTTGATGTCTCACAGATTGACCACGACCTAGAACTTCGTGCAGTTGCTAACATAGAGGCCACTGCCTATCGCAATCATGACAGAAGAGGAACAGGAACAGGCAGAAAGAGTCAATGCTCCTGCGCCCGCGCCCCCGTTAATCCCCCCCGCTGTCATACCGTAAGCGTCGACAACAATTAAAACTACACAAGCTTTTAGTCGTACGTCCATTGTTTTAGTTTAGCTGTCTGTTTACGTGTGCACAGTTGAACGTTTCTACGACGTGTAGTGTGTAACGTGTTGTGCGCCATGCCGCCCGAAAAAAGAAACGACGTTTCGTGGATAGCTGACCACTCTGGAACATTTACATATAACGGAATTGGTTCGTGCAAAAAAAGTTTCAAATAGACCAGCATATCAAGGCGGGGGAGGAATGCAGAAGAAACCACTACAACTTCTGACAACAGCAAGTTGCAGTAGCAGGGATTTGTCCAAAGGTAACAAAGAAAAGTCTGTTTAACATGGATCTATGTGAAGCATTCATTGTAAGCAATATTCCTCTTCAGAAACTTACAAACCCTATCCTCAAAGGCTTCCTGCACAAATATTGCTTAAATAAAAATATACGGGATGAATCAACATAGCGTAAAAATTACATACCAACAAATTACGCAAATGTTCCGCAAGAAATATGCAGTCAACTCAAGGACAGCATTAACTGTATTTCAGTTGACGAAACTAGATACTTGTGGCCGTTACATTGCAAATTTAATTGTTGGTGCTTTAAAAGAAGAGCTTTCTCCTTCCTATTTAGCGGCCTGCAAAGAACTTGGAAAAGTAAATCATTCTACGTTCGCCAGGTTTGTAAATGAGAGTATTAGAAAAATATTTCCAGAATCTTCTGTAGATGAAAGGGTGTTTGCGTTTTTCAGATGCTGCTCCCTATATGATTAAAGCGGGAAAATCCGTCCGAGTATTTTATCCCAGTTTGATTCATGTGACGTGCTTTGCTCATGGAGTACATCGTCTTGCTGAAGAACAACGTTCCACGTTTGTGAATGTAAATAAACTAATTTCATCCACAAATAAAATGTTTCTAAAGGCTCCTGCTCGCATCAAGACTTACAAAGAAAAACTACCAAATGTGCCTTTACTTCCCAAACAAGTGATAACTCATTGGGGTACGTGGGTAGAAGCAGTGTCGTTTTACAACGAACATTTCGAGGCCATTAGAGGGGTAGTAGACGACTTCGATAGCTTTGGCAGTTTGCCAGTGCAAGGAATCTTTAATGATTCCTTATTAAAAAAGACATTGCTGTGATTGGCACTCATTTTTCCCATATACTTGCAAGTATTGGTTCAAATGGCTCTAAGCACTATGGGACTTAACATCTGAGGCCATCAGTCCCCTAGAACTTAGAACTACTTAAACCTAACCAACCTAAGGACATCACAGACATCCATGCCCGAGGAAGGATTCGAACCTGCGACTGCAGCAGCGGACTGAAGCGCCTAGAACCGCTCTGACTCAACGGCCGACCTGCAAGTATTAAAAAGCTCGAAACTTTAGATTTGGCGTTGAATGAGTCTATTCAGTTAATGAATAAAATTATTCTAGTGAATTCCTCATTGGCGGAGGTATTCCCAAGAAAACACAAGAAAAGTTTGAAAACGTTTTAAACGATAACCCAGGCTTTGCACCCTTGTGCCAAATTGATAGTTTTATTAATGGGTGGTGGTGGTGGTTAGTGTTTAACGTCCCGTCGACAACGAGGTCATTAGAGACGGAGCACAAGCTCGGGTTAGGGAAGGATTGGGAAGGAAATCGGCCGTGCCCTTTCAAAGGAACCATCTCGGCATTCGCCTGAAATGATTTAGGGAAATCACGGAAAACCTAAATCAGGATGACCGGAGACGGGATTGAACCGTCG
This sequence comes from Schistocerca americana, assembly GCF_021461395.2. Lineage (NCBI taxonomy): Eukaryota > Metazoa > Arthropoda > Insecta > Orthoptera > Acrididae > Schistocerca > Schistocerca americana. The sequence continues at coordinate 388,969,752 of NC_060124.1, forward strand.
TCCTCCCGAATGCGAGTCCAGTGTGCTAACCACTGCGCCACCTCGCTCGGTTTTTATTAATGGAACGGGTGAACTTTTTACCAGAAACAATAAGTGCTAACATAGCACCCAAATTCAAATACTGCCCAGTAATGTCAGTTGAGGTAGAACGGTCGTTTTCTGCTTATAAAAATGTTTTGAGTGATCGAAGACACAATCTTACTACCGAACATTTGGAACAGTACTTGGTCGTTTATGTTTACAATAGTGGGAAAATGTAAGATAAATTGTAGATGATACTTTGGGCCAATAGTGTTAATTAAAAGTTAATGCTGTTAAAAAAAATCCTGATTGTATGTTGTTATTTTATATAAAACCTTACAATCAACCACGCGGAGCTGTCGTAGTAAAGTGGTTGGCCTCTAGATGGCCTCAGCGTTGCAGATGGGGACCGTAATAAGCAACACACATCGTATTACTGATTGTAAGGTTACATCTCTATGCAGCTGAATAAATACAATTGAAATTTTGCTGTTCATGCTTTTTCTGAATTTGTTGTAGAGCTTTCCAGTACTGTAACGCCTTGTCAGCACAGCTTGCATACGTAATGTCAGTGTCATTCACATAATATCGTCGCAACTGTGAATCAACTGGTCAGTGAAATAAAGGTGTGCTAACAAAATTTCAAACTACAGGAACTGCCGAATTTTAAAATTCAGTTTGCTCTCGCGCCCGTGAAAGTTGGAAATTATCAAGAGTGTATCATTTGAATTTTCAATAATAGCAACATTTTGACATGCGAATATATTTACTTCATAGTGTAAGAACACTGTGTTGGCGGGCCGAATACCCCAACCAAGATGATTGAAAAATGAAGTTACTGGTCCGTTATTGAAATAGCTCTTCTGTTGGCAATGGAGGTGGGTAAAAAAGAACCGCATTCTGTTTCTGGCCTCATTACTTAGTCAGGTTACGGGAGTCGAACTAGTTCCCAACAATGTTGTGGTAAGTGCTGTGCCACTGTGTTTTCAAGGCTCTTTCGACTTTCAAGATTATCATGCAAACCTGACAAGCTGTCTAACCCGCCGTAGTTAGTGCTTGCGGCTTTCGTATGCAACAATCAGTCACGGTGTGTATCAGAATGGGGACATTTCGCAACAGTGAAATAGCAGTCGCGCGTGAGCTGAGAGCAGCAGGGGGTGCAGCAGCAGGGGGTGCTCATCTCTTCGGTGTAAATAGTAGATTTTGTTTTTGATGTCTGTGTCTTCTACATATAATAATGAGATACGGGACCAGGTCCCATTAAATGGCGCTGTAAGTTGTATACAAGATAAGAACGCCGCCCCACGATAAAGAAAACTGGTCAAGATTTGTCCAGTGAAGTAGTGTAACAAGTTCATCCTGTTTTTTCATTCGGTTAGGAAAGGTGCTGGACAAAGCTTTATAAATAATAATACAACTTAAATTCATTAGAATTTTTACTGATTGTGCTCTTGTCTTTCTAGCAAAGAGACACTACACGGCAATCAGATTTTTGTATTTTTTTTTAAATATAATTTTGGTACGTGAAGTTCAGAACTCAAATATACATCTCCCAAAGCAATTAGAGAAAGTTTTCAAAAATACTCCAGAGAATCATGACTTTTTAATATGCTACACTAAGGTGGTGGTGTTTTGACAAGGAGCGTGCAAATGTCGTATGTTGCTTCCCTGACGCTTGAGGGGGGGGGGGGGGGGGTCTGGTTTCGAAACCCAGCGAAATCAAATTTTTAAACAAAGGTGCATATTCTACGGGCATTTACATTCAGCTTAAAATAGAAAAAGATAGAAAAAATTAATTTATAATTTTTTAAGTATACAATCTTGATTAACAATCTTTTACAAGAGACCGGCAAATACGAATTTTTGTTTGCAGTGAAAACTGGATTTCTGTGTGCGGTATATAATTGGAAATACGAAGACGTTTATTTCTCATTGAGATGACAGATGTGTTACTTGGCTTATATTTGATGAATTCTCTTTGTGCGTAAATTTTGTTCGACTGTTAGCATAGTATAGGCTACAGCCGAATGTAATTTTTTAGTCTCTATTTTTGTTGGAGTTTGATTGTAAGTCATTAAGTGATCAGCGAATGTGGAATGTGCGCTGTTGTTTTTCAGGGATATGAGGCGCTCGGAATACCTCGTTTTGTTTTCTGTTACATCGTACAGTCTGTGTACATACACTGTTTCTTTTGTTGTTGTGAAGTCTTTGTACTTCTATTGTATTGTCGTATGGTATTGTAACTGAAATCCCTGTTCAACCTGTTCCCTGTTGTGTTCACTCGTACGTGTACTGCGTGTCGATGAAAAATTGACAGAAATGGTAATACAGGTGATTACTCTATGTACAGGTTGCCCATACCTTACATTAATATTACGGCGTCGATTCCAATTAAATTTGCCAAATAAGCACAAGTCGAAAGTGGACTATTGCAAAGGTACGGCCATAAAATGATAAACAGCATTGAGCTCGTGGACGTCTGTGAATCCATCCCTACTTCATACAACTAATAGTTCATTTGCTAACGCGCTCATATACTGATGGCTAATTCAAGTCGACTAATTAAGCGAAAGTCTAAAATGGGAAACATTCAGACACGTTGAACCACCCAGCTGGTGCAGCGTACAATATTCAAATGATTTGTAGTTGTAATCCGAAGTAGGGAAGTCGGCGTAATTTGGTGAGGCGTTCTTGAAGACGGGTGTCAGTGATAAGGAAAACTGTGGAACGACCGAGCGTCTGTGCCCCCATGATACATTTAGGCGTGCCGGCGTTGAGTTTGGCAGCGATCCGAGGACAACCCGATGGAAGCCGAAGCTGGTTGCAGCAGCAGCGCGGCGCCACGACGCGCGAACTAATGACCTCGGGACGTGTGGCATGGCGGGCTTTCTCGCAGGTGATTGTCCGGGATGGCGCGGCCACGTGTTACGGCACGGACAGGACTGCCAAATCTGTATGCGCGTGTCGCCACACTCGACTCACAGTGGGTACGGCGTTTTCTCAGCAAGCATACAAGCAGCGCTGGGCTCTGGCTTGTCGGTGTAAGCCATAGGAATCATTTCTAAGGCTCTGGCTCTGAGCACTATGGGACTTAACATCTATGGTCATCAGTCCCCTAGAACTTAGAACTACTTAAACCTAACTAACCTAAGGACATTACACAACACCCAGCCATCACGAGGCAGAGAAAATCCCTGACCCCGCCGGGAATCGAACCCGGGAACCCGGGCGTGGGAAGCGAGAACGCTACCGCACGACCACGAGATGCGGGCGAATCATTTCTAAGCTGCAAGTTAAATTCAAATAGTATGTCTCTAAATTATGCTATCCCAGGGATGTGGAAGGATCGCCGAATAGACGTAGGTATATACTCCGCAATGTCGGAGGATAAATAATACTGATATTGTCGATTTTCAATTTGCCTACTAGTCGAGGGAAAAGTTGTTAAAATTATTATTCTTGCTATTATGCTGTGGTCTTCTGTTTCGTACCCGTCTAGAGGGGGGGGGGGAGGGTTATTGCGGATTCGATGTGGGCTCGTCATTGACCCAGTGAATCACGGTGATTTATGCTCAGGTTACAAAAGTAATAGGATACATCTTCATATCGTGTTGAACCTCTTTATGCCCGGCATAGTGCAGCAAGTCGACGCTCTCTCCTGAGTTCGCGTCTGCTCGTATGTGGGGGCCCTTTAGTACTCCACACACGCTGCAATCAATTGATCATTGAAGACGCCGAGCCATTCGCGTTGTGACTGGCGGCAGATCAAAACGTTGAATACTGACGCGCACCCACTACGACTCGTCTTTTAGCCGAGAAAATGGATGACGTAACAGAGGCTATGGGTTTTATACCGGACTGTGCTACATCATATATCGATAAGTCGAGTTCAGTTAAGCGATATACTTAATTGATATTTGTCAAGAAAATATATCGGTAACATAGATATTTTGTGGCAGTATAATCAGATAACATTGTTATTATAATCATTTAACTCGTATTAGAGAAAACTCAACTCTACTTTCTTATTAATATTCAAATATTTACAACATAAGAATGGTACCTACAATGGTTCAAATGGCTCTGAGCACTATGGGACTCAACTGCTGAGGTCATTAGTCCCCTAGAACTTAGAACTAGTTAAACCTAACTAACCTAAGGACATCACAAACATCCATGCCCGAGGCAGGATTCGAACCTGCGACCGTAGCGGTCTTGCGGTTCCAGACTGCAGCGCCTTTAACCACACGGCCACTTCGGCCGGCGTACCTACAATGTTTTACCTTGAAATACGTAGAGAATTTTTGACTCTTGTCAATTGTGTACTTTCGTAACCTTCTGTCACTCGAAAGTAAGTTGGGACATGCATTAGAAATGTGACACTAAATAAAAGAGATCAGTCTTGGACGTTGAACACACTTCTCCGGAATTATCGGTATACCGTACCCTGGACGGTTAGGAGGTAACTTATTCACAATCTGAAGCGAAATATCTCGACCCAGTTCCTTTCTGAATCTGATAGCTAGAAATTATTTGTCTGTTGTAGGGACTTCAGTTCCAGCTGAAAGATTATTTTCAAAATCAGGTGATGTGGTTCCGGCCCAAACAAGTGGATTAAAAGCGGAACATACTAACAAATAAATTTTGTAAGTTGTCTAGAAACTGAAGTTTTGGAATTGATATTTTTTCATTTGTATTGTGTGTAAAAAAAATGTTCAAATGTGTGTGAAATCTTTTGGGACTTAACTGCTAAGGTCATCAATTCCTAAGTTTACACACTACTTAACCTAAATTATCCTAAGGACAGACACACACACCCATGCCCGAGGGAGGACTCGAACCTCCGCCGGGACCAGCCGCACAGTCCATGACTGCAGCGCCTTAGACCGCACGGTATAGTACGTACTTGAGTGATTTTTTCTGTTTATTTTTTTTTTTTTGTATGTGTAGTATAATATTTTTCATTTTTCCAAAGATTTCTCTATGTGTAAAATAATGTATAATTAAATTTGGTTTTTCCTATGGCTCTGAGCACTCTTGGACTTAACAGCTGAGGTCATCAGTCCCCTAGAACTTAGAACTACTTAAACCTAACTAACCTAAGGACATCACACACATTCATGCCCGAGGCAGGATTCGAACCTGCGACCGTAGCGGTCGCGCGGTTCCAGACTGAAGCTCCTAGAACCGCTCGGCCACTCTGGCCGGCTGGTTTTTCCTAAATTTTTCATTAATTCATGAAACTCACCCCTCACAGTTTTAAATAACTCGTGCAATTATAATTGAACTGAATGTAAAAACTAAATTTTTGGCACCGATAGATCGAAATGTCGATTCTTGAATGAGTTAAGTGTCGATTTGGATGCTTAATACAGAGATATTCGCTAATATCGATATTCATCTTTCGATGTCCCATAAAGGCTTAACTGGAGTTGTAAAACTCCCGAAGACAACCGTAGTTTTCTTTGTAGCCTTGGTCGGTTAAGGTTCTGCCTGCGTTAGCTGTACCTTAGGTGTGTTGCATATTTGTTGTGCGTTGCCTCATAACGTTCGTTTTCTTTACGTATGCGATCAGTTTCTTACTGGATTCCCCTAAAAACCGGGAGCCGTGAATCGTGTAGAAAATGAGTGATGATGTATAAAGAACTATGTAATCTAAGGAAAATTTTTGTTGTACGGAGTTATTCTTCTGTGTGTTACGTAAAAATAAACGATATTTATAGCAACACTGAAACTGCCAGTAGTTAATTCAGGTTTTATTCGAAAATTGTTCCATTGTTACGTGGAACAGAGGGATGTTGTAATAAAAATAAAGAAAACTAGACACGTTTATCATATAGCGCTAGAAAACGCAATTTACTAAAAAAAGTAAAGTTAAAAAAAAGCACAACGAAAACAAACTAGACGTCTCTTCAGTACTTCGTACATGTTTCTGTCATTCATAAACAACTTTCGCAGTTATCACTAATACAGGAAATTCTTGCCTTTGATCATGATGATCAACGGTCTGTTGACCACAAAATAACAACAATAGTTAAACAGATTTGTTTATGTATCTGGATGTAAACTGTACTTGCATCAAATGTAATTACTTTGGTTACATAAAAGCGCAGAAGTTGCGCCTCCATTACTTATAAAATGTAGTTTATATTTTGTAAAGCTGTAAGATATTCAGTGGACTAACACTGAAGGACGCACGGTTATAAGTATATGTAAAGCAAACAAAAAACCGATGAGAAGCTGTCGGCTCCCTGTTTCTCTTTTACACATTCATTTATTTATCTTTCCCTACCAATGCTGTCAGTACTATCGGTAATCCTACCATTAACTACGTGACTTGCGTAGTGTATCAAAACTGCTGAACTCTAGTGCTGGTGGAGTGCTACTCTAGCGTTAACAATGCAAAGACTCGCCGTATGCAGGGGCCCTGGTACGAACACACGAGACCGCCAGTTGGCCGCCGGCCTGCGAGTCTTGCAAGCGTGGCCCCGACTGCTGACCGTGGCGCTGGCCAGATGCCCCACTACACAGCGCCCACGCAGCTCCAGCCGGCAATCTGTGCATGACTGATGACATCACCGGCGCTTATTCCCTGCAGCTAACAGGGGCACGTAGGGTGGGAGTGGGGCCGCAGGGGAAAAAGGAAAAGGAAAGGAGCGTGCGGCCGGCGCGGCGCCTTGGCACACTCACAAGTCGGACGTGACTCGTCTGGTGAAAACATCACCGATCGCGTTTCGCAGGTCACCCAGACGCGCGTCACTCAGCCCTGTTTTCCTGCAGCCCAGCTACAGAAAGCACGTTCCGCAGTTGGTCAGCGCCTTAGGTTCGCTACGTTCGTGGAAAACTCTGGTCGAGACCGCGCCTTTAGTTGTTCCCTTCCCGACAGAATAATAGACCGAAATTACAGTGACGACACCCAATGGTGAAAACAACAGAGCGACGAAACACTGTGTCATGCTCAAATATGGTCGTACAGAGAGAGACAGACAGACAGAGAGAAAGCGCACAAACGTTGCCAAGTTCCCTGTGTGAAGAGTAATTCATGTTTCAACATGTTCCAAGCTAATCTGCCTGAATAGTTCACAGACGGGTGTGTTTAATGCTAGAAAAGATTACTTTCTAGTTTCATGATCGCTTACAATATTCAAACCTGCACAGATGTGCGGGCGTAGCCCGACCAAACTCCACCAAAAACATGTCAGAGGATGTTCGGGGACATTTCATGAGCATTTTAGTGTAAAGGACTAGGGGGTGACCATCGGTCCTGGGCCAGTGGGCCGGCCGAAGTGGCCGTGCGGTTCTAGGCGCTACAGTCTGGAGCCGAGGTACCGCTACGGTCGCAGGTTCGAATCCTGCCTCGGGCATGGATGTGTGTGATGTCCTTAGGCTCAAAAATTCCACCGCTGTTTGGGAACATGGTCTCCAGGTACTCGAACACAACCGTTTCCTAGTCAATGATCTGTTCAGTTGGACCAGAGGACTTAATTTATTCCATGTTAACACGGTTCACACCAGTGTGGAATCAGCACCTGCTCGTTGACAACTCGGGCCCATGGACTCGTGATGTCAGTGACACGCTCGTACCCTACCATCAGCTTTTACCATCTGAAATTGGGTACTCATCTGACCAGGCCACCGTTTTTCAGCCATCTGGGTTCAAACCGATATCGTCACGAGCCTTGGAGAGGCGCTTCAGGCGATGTCGTGCTGTTAGCAAAGGCACTTGCGTCGGCCGTCTGCTGCCATAGCCCATTAACGCCAAATCCCGCTGCATCGTCCTAATGGATACGTTCGTCGTACGTTCCACATCGATTTCTGCGGTTATTTCTCACAATGTTGCTTGTCTGTCAGCACTGACAAATCTCTGCAAACGCCGCTGCTCTGGGTCGTTAAGTGAAAGCCGTCGACCACTGCGTTGTCTGTGGTGAAACGTGATACCTGAAATTTGGTATTCTCGGCACACTCTTAACTCTGTGGATCTGAGAATATTGAATTCCCTAACGATTTCCGAAATTGAATGTCCCATGTGTCTAGCTCCAACTACCATTCCGTATTTAATTCCCGTCCTGTGGCCGTAATCACGTGGGAAATCTTGTCACATGACTCACCTGAGTAAACATGACAGCCTCGCCAATACACTGCCCTTCTCTACCTTGTGTACGCGAGACTACAGCCATCTGTATTTGTGCATGTCGCTTTCCCATGACTTTTGTCATCTCAGTGTACTGTGCAGAACAGTTATTACTCAAAGATAACGCCAATACGAACACTGCTGAGTTTACACAGGATCCTAACGAAGATCAAGAGTAGTTTTAAATCTCTAAAGCCACTAATAACTTTCCATTCCTCCCCAATATTTACACTCAGCGGCGAAAATAATTATCATTATACTGAAATAAAAAGTAACTTTACAATACTGGCTGTCGCACGATATCAACCTCAGCAAGTTCACATTCTCACACGGTTTAAAAACATTTAGCAGTTTACGAAGTATTTATTTACTTAGCTGAAGACTAAGACTATTATTTTGGAATAACCCTAACTTTTCACGTGCATAAACAAACGTGTCAAGATCTGCGCTGGCGAACGAACCAGAGTAGATTGAGAGTAAGTCCACCTTGCAACAGTGGCCGGCGCTCATGGGCGATAGTGGGGGAAGCGACATCTTGTAAGAAAGTTTAACATCTTTTAACTTTCTTTCGTGACTTACGCGCAAGTTGGCATGACTGTGTGCAACTTGGGTGCTTTTACATGTAAGGTGACTTACGCGAGTGATGGGGGATGCACGTGGATGTACTTGATGCCTGTGAAAACCCGGTTTTACTCTCTATTTTGTGTTGTACGTTTGGTGGTTGTCAATTGCAGGCTTTTCACTGTTCATTAGGGTAGCCGGGAAAATAAACCGAATAAGTCATAATTGCATTATTTCGCTGTGCCGAGTTGCCGGAGAAAAAAATGGCTCTGAGCACTATGGGACTTAACTGCTGAGGTCATCAGTCCCCTAGAACTTAGAACTACTTAAACCTAACTAACCAAAGGACATCACACACATCCATGCCCGAGGCAGGATTCGAACCTGCGACCGTAGTAGCAGCGCGGTTCCCCATTGAAGCGCCTAGAACCGCTCGGTCACATCGGCCGTCTCTTTCTTAATGACAACTACAAAAATATGATACTAAACTTCATATGTACTCATCACATTCTCCTGCACCTGTCACCTATCCTTGAGACACAGCTCTCACACTTCGCTTTAGGAAAGATGTCACTGTTCTCGAAGAAAGAAAATCTTTCCGAATAGGCTGAACGTAACTCTGGATGTCTCCTGGGAGACAAACTTTTTGTTTTTTCTTAATATTTGTAGAATGTACATAATCACAACTATTGGCTTGATTTAGAGGTTTCAGTCATCATAGCAACAGTTTTCAGATCACATTACAACTAAGGCAGTATATTAACGAATTATTATTTTTTCCCCAAATACATATGATGTCAAGATAGACGTTAGGATCTGAAAGAGGGCACGAGCTTCTTTGCGTAGATTACCTATTCTCCTGCTGCGTCCGACTAGTCTGTGAAGCAGAAATCTTTATGATGCGATTACGGAGGAGCAGCAAAGAACAGATAAAACGTATTTTATGAGTCTGCCGGCAACGAGTCTTATTTGAACTTCTCTCTTGGTTTCTCGACAACCTTTCCGGTCAACTTAGTCGACACTGCGTTCATTGTTCTTATCTCTCGCTGCAGACTTTTATGTCTAGTCGGCCTTTCCACTTCGTCTCTTTCTGCCTAACCACTTTCGTTACTGTTCCCTCTTCGCTTACTCTCCATCTCTGGAGTTCTGAAACTGACTGTTTGCCGTACAACAGTACTCGTATCAGTGATCTTATAGCTTTCCCTTCCAACCTAAATTAATCTATCAACAACGTGCACCTTCTCACAAAATCCGATTTGGAGGTATCCTGAATAAAGCTCGGTACGTGTCTTACCAGTACTTATAATTATACGTAGCTTCAGCACCTTACGTCATCACGTGAGATACATGTACTGTAACCCTCAAACAGTGTGATAAAGAGTCTTCCCTTTGGAGACTGACAAGTGTATTTCGCCCCGTTTTCGACAGTTTGTCATGCTTTCAGCAATGGATTGCGGTATGGGGTTCCGAACCCGCTCCCTATCTACGTCTACATCTATACTGTACAAACCACTGTGAAATGCATGGCAGAGGGTACTGTCCATTGTACCAGTTATTGTAGATCCTTCCCATTCTATTTGCGTATGGAGCGCGGAAACAATGATAGCGTAAATGCCTCTGTACGCGTTGTAATTGATGTAATCTTGTCTTTGCGATCCCTACGGGAGCGTTACGCAGACGGTTGTACTATATTCGTAGATTCCCCTCTTAATGTTAGTTCTTGAACCTTTTCAAGTAGCCTGATGTGGAATAATTGATATCTATTTTGAAGCGCCCGACAATTAAGGTTTTTCAGTATTTCCGTGGGCTCAACAGATCTGTGGCCATTCATGCTGCTGTTCTTTACATGCGTTCCGTATCTCACATTAGCCCTATTTTGTAAGTATTCCACACATCTGAGCAACATCTAAAGACGGGTTGCACGAGTAGTTTGCAAGCAGTTTCCTTTGTAGGCCAACTGCATTTATCCAAAACCAATGAACCGAAGTCTGCCACGTGGTTTACCTACTGCTGAAGATGTGTAATTCCATTTCATATCCTTACAAATTGTTACAACGACATATTTATTGAGCTACTAATTCCAGTTCTGACTTATTGACGCTGTGGTGTGGAATTCTAATGTATGTGAAAGACCTTTTTTCGATTATGAAACTAAACAAATCACGATTACAAGGCAATGTGAGTGCGAAAATCTATGAATTTGTCTGCATGTGTCCGTATCCCGACAGTTTATACCAAACAAAATAATATTATGTCTTCAGTGCGTCAAAAATAAATAATATTGAAAATCTGTTTTGTTTTTGATCTACAGTATGTTGTTGAGCAAGGTGAAATACAAAACCAGGTAGTTTGCAGTGCAATGCGTAGCCATTTAAATGCTGCGCGTTTGTGATTTCCCCTTCTTCCCCACCTCGCTCTCAGACAGTGTGACAGCCGGTCGGTGTGGCCGATCGGTTCTAGGCGCTTCAGTCTGGAACCGCGCGACCGCCACGGTCGCAGGTTCGAATCCTGCCTCGAGCATGGATGTGTGTGATGTCCTTAGGTTAGTTAGGTTTAAGTAGTTCTAAGTTCTAGGGGACTGATGACCTCAGAAGTTAAGTCCCATAGTGCTCAGAGCCATTTGAACCATTAGACAGGGTGACAAGACAGTGGGGGAAGTATGCCAGCCAGGCTGTGCGCTGTGGTAAAATTGCCAGGCCACAGCTCTCGAGCCGAAGTCGTGGCAACCCTTGCTCTAAGGTGACAATATGGGCACCAACTAAGCTTGAAAGGGCTCTTCGAGGCATATTGACTGCCTGAACTGCATACAGTAGCCGCATTGCCTCGTTCATGATTAGAGGCATAACAGCTGTACCAAAGCAAACTGAGAATCTGGTGTGTGTGTGGGGGGGGGGAAGGTCAGTATTTTAAACGTGATAGTATATGTAATTCTGAACAAAAAATCTTGTATGGACATAGGTCCGCAAATGCTTCGTTAGAGAGGTATGGGCATTGAAAGGAACTTTAATTCTGCAAAATTGATGTGCACAACGTGAACGTATACGCAATACAAGTGGACCGTAACGTGATTTTCTTGTAAACGACGCACGGATACTTGCCATATTTACGCTATGCGACCTACGACGTAATATGGTCATGTGGCGTACGTAGTACACTCACCAGTTGTTTTCGCAGTTGTGCCGTGTAAGCCGCATTGTGTAGTGTCCCGGCGACGGATCGGTTAGCTGTATAGTGTTAACTGTGTTCGTTCAAACGCTGCTAACAATACCACATGTCTACAGTGAGGAATAGGCAGATGCGATGTATGTTTATGGCTTCTGCAACTGTAGTGCTACCGCTGCAAGAGAAGAATACCGCAGGCGCTTTCCGACTCGACGATTACCTGATCACAGGCTGTTTACCAATGTGTGTATTGGTTTGCGTGCAACAGGCTCTCTTCCAAGTAGTTCTTTCGTCCGAGCGTACACCTCAACAAACTTTGCAAGAACAGGAAGAAATTATCGCAAGTGTTGAGCGAAATCCCGGTACGAGCATACTTAGAATGTCCCTGCGTATGAATGTCCCACAGTCACGTGTATGGGAAACACTACAAGCGGAAAACCTGTATCCATTTCACATACAACGTTTCCAAAATCTCCACGTTGGCGACAGTGCCCAACGTCTTCAATTCTGCCACTGGGTAACTGACAATAGTCATTTGCTTCCATACATTCTATTCACTGACGAAGCCCAGTTTCACGACATGGAATAAACAACACACGCAATAATCATCGATGGTCACGGGAAAATACACACGCTTCAGTGGATAGCAATTTCCAAGTTCGATTTGCCATAAATGTTTGGTGCGGCGTGATCGATAACCTTTTGATAGGTCCATTTATTATCAGTCAGCGATTGGCGGGAGAGAGGTACTTGCAGTTTTTTGGAAAATTCATTTGTGGAACTATTGGAAGGCGTTCCTGTGGCCAAGCGGACTGGAACGTACTTTCAACATGACGGTGCCCCTCCACAAGTCACCTTACGTGTGAGGGACCATCTCAACCGCACCTACCCTAATCACTGGACTGGCCGTGGCGGTGCTATTAACTGGCCTCCAAGATCACCTGACCTTACACCTTTATATTTCTGTTTATGGGGTTAGATGAAATCAGAGGTACTCAAAGTAAAGGTAAATACACGAGATGAACTGCTTCGTCGCATCATGGACGCTGCTGAATTGATTAGGAACCAACCGCGGGCAACACATATTATCGCTAGAGCGCAAAAGTGCATTGACGGTCATGGTGGGGTATTCGAACCTGTTCTGTGAACTGTACAACATCTGTACGATAGGTGTTAAAGCCGTTTGTAAAAGACGTGGTACATCTTTTTCAACTGAATACTTGTAACATGCATGTTGTAACGCATTATGTACTAAATGCAAAGTGAATAAACATTATGTAAAAAGGTGTAACATAACTGTACTTCTCTGTAACATTGTTTTCAAGAAAATCACGTTACGGTCCAGTTGTATTGCGTATTCGTTCACGTTGTGCACATCAATTTTGCAAAATTAAAGTTCCTTTCAGTACCAGTACCTCCATAACGAAACATTTGCGGACCTATGTTCACATAACTTTTTTGTTCAGTATTACTTATACTATCACTGTGTAAAATATTGACCTTTCCTCGCCGGCCGCGGTGGTCTAACGGTTCTAGGCGCGCAGTCCGGAACCGCGCGACTGCTACGGTCGCAGGTTCGAATCCTGCCTCGGGCATGGATGTGTGTGATGTCCTTAGGTTAGTTAGGTTAAAGTAGTTCTAAGTTCTAGGGGACTGATGACCACAGTAGTTAAGTCCCATAGTGCTCAGAGCCATTTTTGACCTTTCCTCCCCAAACACCCTGTATATTGAGTTTTCTTGTGATCAGAAGAATTTTGAGAGAGGTTATCAGTAGAAATAAATAAACGTGGACTCTGAAACTTCCTGTCAGATTAAAACTGTGTGCCGGACCGAGACTCGAACTCGGGACCTTTGCCATTCGCGGGCAAGTGCTCTACCAACTGAGCTACCCAAGCACGACTCACGCCCCGTTCTCGCAGCTTTACTTCTGCCAGTCTCCTACCGTGCTTGGGTAGCTCAGTTGGTAGAGAAATTGCCCGCGAAAGGCAAAGGTCCCGAGTTCGTGTCTCGGTCCGGCACACATTTTTAATCTCCCAGGAAGCTTCATATCAGCGCACACTCCGCTGCAGAGTGAAAATATCATTCTGGAAACATCCCCAAGGCTGTGGCTAAGCCATGTCTCCGCAATATCCTTTCTTTCAGGAGTGCTAGTTCTGCAAGGTTCGCAGGAGAGCTTCTGTAAAGTTTGGAAGGTAGGAGACTAGGTACTGGCAGAAGTAAAGCTGCGAGGACAGGGCGTGAGTCGTGCTTGGGTAGCTCAGTTGGTAGAGCACTTGCCCGCGAAAGGCAAAGGTCCCGAGTTCGAGTCTCGGTCCGGCACACAGTTTTAATCAGCCAGGAAGTTTCATATCAGCGCACACTCCGCTGCAGAGTGAAAATCTCATTCTGGAAACGTGGGCTCTGCAGATCATGTGGATAGTGTAAAACATTTGTGAGCAGCAGCGTCGTCAGCTTGGTCGCGTACAGATCAGAGAGGCTAGTAAGTTGCGCAGACGCTGCGGGACCGCCCAAGACATCTCTCCTCTGGTGGTCCCCGTGACCAACTGCCCCTCGTGGGGTCCTGTGGCAACAGAAGACATTAAGGCTGCGGGGACAGGGCAGCGTCCCAGCTGTGCAAATGCCGGCGGGCGTTGCTCGACTCCTAATGACATTCTGATTGCAAAACTGATCCATTTACCCTTTCTCTCTCGTCTGCTTGCACAAGCTAAATTTCAGTTCCTAATGTGGGTCACAGGAGGCCGGCTCTCTCGTTAACAGATTAAAATCTTCTCCATTTTAATGCTTCTCTGCTTTTGTTTTTTTGCTTCTGTTGTGAACACAGCAAGTGTGGAATAAAAATCAAACTGTGATGCAAATATATTTAACTAAATGTATGCTATTTATAATGGGAATTCAGGCTTCCCTATGAAGCAAACAACTGTTGTTTATAAACGCTCATGTTTCAACACTATATGCTATCCATCAGTGGGTACTTTTATTTAGAAAATAAGAACTATTAAAAGTACCCACGATGACACAGAAGTGATGAAACATCTTCGGACATTTATAAACAACAGTTGTTTACATAACAGGTGGACCTGAATTCCCATAATTTGGTCTGCAAATAAGGCTGCAACTAAAACTTCAAAACCAAGATGTTTATGCCATTTATATTTTTCCATACGCTTGTTGCCTAAGTTTATTAAGAATTATCTTCCGTGGCCAGAAATATATACAGGTATATACTCTAACATTGTAGTTTTTAGGTTATAAACAGGTCTAGCATTTGCGCTTTCTAGCGTCGTGTTTTATTAACCATGCATGTTGATGAAGCGTTACACGTGGAATTACATTTTCCGTGCAGGTAAAGCTTGTAACCTGTATTTCAAGTACTGAATATTCTTTCTTCAAAAACGTTCTTCTCGTGAAACGTGTGCTTTAGACATAGTGTTCAACTTCTCAGCAAAACTAACTATTGGTAGGGCCTGTGTTGCGCATGTGAACAGCATCCGGAAATAAAACAAATCTTACTGAAATTCTGAATTTGAAATAATGAAAGTGAATGTAATTAAATGCCAAAAGAAACTAATTATGTCCCCAGTCAAAATTATTTAACTGACAGTCGATATGGTTGTAGGTTATGGAAGTTAGCTAACATGAAATGCAATGTCAGATTTAAAATATCCACAAAATAAAATACAGCTCAACGCAACAGAAAGTAACTGTTTAAGATTAGCTATGCTGTTCGCTATAAATTAATCTGCCTACTTAGCACAATACCTGTAAATTCTGACTATGTACTATTTACTCACAAGAATGCAAAGTGAGATCTGCCGTGAAATAAAAGTAACTTACCTAATGCTCAGCATACTGCTTTATGTCTCATGTGCTGATGTTCTCGAAAGCGAATAAAAATCAGCGGATGTAGCAGGCAAAATAATCTCTACATTTTTCTTTGCTTGTCAGAAACAGTCTGCCTCTGCATATAGCATGAGTTGCAATACACGCACGACAAAATATGGAGGAGGGTATTACTTAGAAGAAAATCGTCCTTGAAAAATTATAGTCTGATTATTGTCAAAAAAGTCTGTACAGCATAAGAAGACTCTGACAATTACAAAATTATCTCATTATAAAAATTAGGCATTTCAATCAACAGCGTAATTTGTGATATAATGAAAAGAGAGATCATATTAACACAAATCATTAATATTATTAGTTATCTAATGGTCAAAGATTTCCTTCAGTTGATAGTTTTGACAAACAAACATTTCATTCTTGCGCATGCATGGATTACCTTGAACTATTCCCCCAAAAATCTTCTCCATCCTATACAGTAAATAAACTAGCTTTATAAACAAGTTTTCATCTCCATAATAAAGTACTCCAGATAATTTCCTCCAGATTCACAAATACCAGATCTCCACCTCTGAAAACTCAACTGCTCGCTACGATGCGTCTTATAATAATATCCAGCGCTGCACAATTGACTGGCGACCAAGCGTGCCACAGACTACATTAAATACAGAGTCGAGGCTAAACGTTTAACGTAACAAAACTGCTTCTCACGTTACTTATGACACTATGAGGAATGTTTTGTATAAGAAATTCAGTAATGGCCTCTCGATTTTGGCGTAAGTACCAGAGATTTTCAATAGGCTTGGTCCTCTCAGTGGGTGTTGAACTCTAGATCTTGACTTCGCCACTGCGAGCTGCAGTTTAACGTTTAGTCAATCGCCTAGCGACTTCGCAATCATTTCCTTCCCCAGTTTCGTCGTACAGTGATAGTGTCTCGTCAGTGGTACTTAAATGTTTCGTCTCATTTTTCCTTCTTCCCCATTATGGCAACTTTACCTCACCTGTCCATATGTCCATCTACCGCCGAATCCAGTAAATAATACTGGACGTTGACTGTCAAGACGTAACTACGCCACTAGCACATGAGTCCCATAAGCTAGTGTTTTTACTACCTACTGCGGTTTTTATGACGTGTCACTGCCGTAATCTTAAAGGCTATCAGAATTTTAAAGCCTCCACATGGCGATGTGATTGCCCGCTCAGGGAAGTGCAGTGAATGAAGATAGATCGCTTAAGAATGTAGCAAGTGTAGACCCGTTTTAGGCCGGTATTACACAATTATATTTCTTTGACAAAGACATATGATCAAAAATTGGTCAAATTTCTTTTACAAAGTCCTTTGACGTGACGCTATAAAAGCTTATTACACTGTCGACGTATTTTCCATCAAATACCAAACTGGCAGACAACAACTTATTATTATGCGCTGCAGTTGCTAGTACCACAGTTCCGCTGTGTGTGTGTATTTGGAACAAAATCGGCGGAGAAAAAGGAAACGTACATGGATAAAGCCATAGGTATTACGTCGAAATAGTAAAAGCACTGAGCAAAATTTGTTACGAGAGCTGCTAAAGGAGGACGCCAAGTCTGTATATAAATTACTCACGAATGGATGAGAGTGTATTTCAGTATTACTCAGTAAAGTGGCTTCTCATATTACAAAACGGAATACTCTTTTTAGAAATGCTATATATGCAGAAGACAGTCAAATTATGACACTGGGGTTTCTTGGCACAGGAGAGATCTACTCAAGTTTACAACACAGCACTGGAATATCAGATTACACATTAACCAAAATAATTCCAGAAAAGTGTGAAGCGATTTATAAAGCACTGAAGTGGCAATATGTGAAGGTAAATAAATGATTAGTACACTATATGGGCAATAAGAACTATTTTTATTTTTGAATAATTTAATTAATGGAATTAGTGTTCCAACAATTACACCGAGCGAGGTGGCGCAGTGGCTAGCACACTGGACTCTTATTCGGGAAGACGACGGTTCAATCCCGCGTCCGGTCATTCAGATTTAGGTTTTCCGTGATTTCCCTGAATTATTCCAGGCAAATGCCGGGATGGTTCCTTTGAAAGGGCACGGCCGACTTCCTTCCCCGTCCTTCCCTAATCCGATGACATCGCTGTCTGGTCTCCTCCCACAAACAACCCCTCCACCAATTACAAAATTGTTCCACAAAATTTCGGGCGAACTGCCGGATGTTTGTAACTTCCTGCCACAATATTGCGGCGCAGAGTCTTCTGGCCATCTTCAGGTGATACTGGCGAAAATCCACTGAGCTGTGGTATCTAAGGCCCCACCGGCACATGCGTGGTAGATTCACTTGACGTTGCGCGTGCGCTACTTGAGCGCGTTCGATTCTGCTACGCCGCTCACCCTCCGTGGTGAAAACTCGCCGCATCGATGTCAATTCGATTGTCTTCCTGTGATTCCATCACAGAACTACGCCGGCTACGGAGGTCACGAAGTTTTTCAACGATTGGAATCTTTTCAACGTTGAAAAATAGTTGGAAAATCTCTGTCCCCATGGATGTGCTATGAGAGTGCTGAAAAAGGAAATCGTATGGTGCAAGATCTTCCTTCCTTCTCGATCAGTGTCCCTCACGTCTATGTGGCCTTGGTAAAATTGTTCGCACCATTCACTATGGGTGGACACGACACTGCATTTGGTCCTTATACCGCCAGAATTTCACAATAAATCTGTGTACAATTCTGACCTTTTGCCCATAAGAATCGTTCTGCCCCGCGTACTTCAACTTTGGAGTTCGTTCCCAGCTGCTGCGCCATTTCACCCAGACACTGTGATGCACCTTCTATGTGTACCGCAGCAGAACTGTCTCTCATTGAAACCCAAAACGTGTACTCTCTTCTGAGAATGCGCCGCTCTTGTTACGCAATGGTCTTAGTTGTGTGAATTGCTTTCTGAAGTCATTGCCTATTTTGAGACATTACTACATGGTGGATACTTGATTGCGTCCGCAGCTATGTAATCCATTTGCGGGGGGGGGGGGGGGGGGGCGGGGGGAAGTACCATTTAAAAACTCCAATTTTTCTATGAACTTTGTTAGCAGATTGTTTCGAAAACGTAATATCTTTTATCAATGCTGTACAATGAAAGAAAATGTTATGTTTTCTCTTTTTCTGTTAAATTTTTTGTCTCGTAAAATAAGCGTATGGCTGTCGAATTATTTCTTCAATAATGCACAGGTCACCAACAGTGCGAAATGAATGACACGTCCATATTGTTAGTTAAGTCACCTGTAGAGCAAGACTTACGGAATAAGCCAGTATTTTGGTTTTATCTGTATCATGTTTTCTTTTGTGAAGGAAGTTATAAATAGCGTCCGAACTCTCATAGGGTACTGTGACTGCCGAGGATAAAAAATCGCACACTAAGATTCAAACTGTAGGTGACAATAATCCGAACGAAATCCACACAGCTTTAAGTGAAATTTGTGGTGAGTTAATGCTGTACCATAATATAGTTTCTCTCTTTTCTAATCGTTTTCGTGGAGGTCGTCTGAACATGAACAACGACAAAATAGCACAGAGGCTGGAGAATTTAACAGATGATCAAATCAGAAACTTGTGGCAGATCCACTTGAAAAAAGCCTGTCATGCAACAGTTGAGGAAAATTGTGAAGCTACAGTGATACTGTCAACATAAAGCGTTCCGTATTTTGACAAGTGAGTTGGATGAGAGAAACTTTTCTGGGCATTGCTGTAACTAGTATTTCACTCTGAAGTTGAAGCTTTCTTGCATCGTATCGTTGTTATTGATGAACCGTTTGTTAGAGACTTTGTGGCAGAGTTGAAAGTACAGTCAAAAGAACGGAGAGGTCAATGTTTCCCACGAACAAAAATGTCGGCCTCAATTAAAGATTAAACAAATGACGATTACCATAGAATCAACAGTAGAGAAAGCGTTCCATGTTGACATGGTGTCAAATAAATGTGTTATACTGAATTCGTGTAACACCTGACCAAAAAAATCCACAAAACCGGACTTAGTTTGCTCGAGTCTCGGCAGGTCCGTCTCCACGATAACGATCGCCGTCACACCGCCAATGTCGTACCAGAAATTCTGCGCGAATGTGGTGCCTCATGAATCATCCAGTCCTAATGCGAGTACACTAGTCAGTGACTTATACCCAAAGTTGTAACAGCCGTTGCGAGGACGCAGGCATTCATCTCTGGAAGAGCGTTCTGCCACCCTTACCTGAACTATGATTAGCAAAGATACTGTGTTAGATGGGACTATGAAACTCCCGCACCATTGGAATGGATCACTTGAGAAAGGAGACAATATTGAAGGTCTGTAGAGAAAGTATCAAAAAAATAATCGTGGCAACAAATAAAAAATTATATGTTTTATTTATTAAATGACCCTCGTAAGTATTACTTGTCCTACATTAAGCTACATTTTAAATTTTGAATTCATCATAGTTCAAATATTCACAAAGTTAAAAAGGGCATCCACAATACATAAAAATCGCCATAGAGATACAAGCGTAAAAAAACATACTTTGCACATTAAAGGTAAAGGCTGAGTATGTAATAGGACTGTTGATACTTTTAAAAATATCGGGAATCCGATATATCGATACTTAAAAAGTATCATTATTGACATGTATATATATAAAAAATTATCGATATGTGGACGGGAAAAATATCGACGTACCGGCCAAAACAAGTATCGGCTGCACGTTGTAAATATGCTGCTAGTTTCAGAGCTGTATATTTAAGTATTGCTTTATTGTTAGATATTCTATACGTCAACAAGCTAGCAGCCTGCTTATGCACCTTAGAGCAAAAATTGAAAGCAAGAAGATGCACGTTCACGTTTGACGATAGCCACTTTGCTAACAATGGTAACTGCAGATAAGTTGCACAATAGCAGGTATCTGATGGGTCCGTCGTTCGGTTTCGTCAAATATCGGATTTGTATGGAAAAACTTCATGTCGACTTCTCTCTCTCTCTCTCTCTCTCTCTCTCTCTCTCTCTCTCTCTCTCTCTCTCTTTTTCCTTCTTCAAACGCCAGCGAACTAGCAGGTCCAGTGTCAAAATTGCATGGTGAAGTTAAACGTTGCAGTTTGTGTGTGCAGCGCCGAACGCCGATTACGTCAGCAATTCCCTCAGCCGTCTCCGCCCACCATAAAGACCATTCCTGACATTTAGATTTTTGTTCACCAGTTTCAACATCTGTTTTTGAAGAATACCGATGTGAAGAAATAACACACTAGCTGCATAAAAAAAAATTTTTAACGCAAATGGTGTGCTATTTCTTCACATCAGATATCTTGTTATTCCTGTCACACCGCCAGCCCCCAGTGCAGTTTGACTACTTCTTTGTGCTATCTATACGGATGGACGTGTACGGGTATGGAGACAACCGCATGAATCCATGGACCCTGCATGTCAGCAAGAGACTGTGGAGACTCTGTAGTGGTTTGGGGCGTGTGCAGTTGGAGTGATTTGGGACTCCTGATACGTCTAAATACAACTCTGACAGGTGACACGTATGTAAGCATTCTGATCACCTTCATCCATTCATGTCCATTGTGCATTCTGACGGACTTCGGCAATTCCAGCAGGACGTTGCGACATCCCACACGTCCAGAATTGCTACAGAGTGGCTCCAGGGACACTCTTCTGAGTTTAAACACTTCCACTGGTCACCAGACTCTCCAGACATGGACATTATTGAACATGTCAGAGATGCCTCGCAGCGTGCTGTTCAGAAGAGATCCTCTCCCCCTCGTACTCTTACGGATTTATGGTCAGCCATGCGAGATTCGTGGTGTCTATTCCTTCCAGCGCTACCTCAGAGATTAGTCGAGTCCATGCCACGTCGTATTGCGTCACTTCTGTGTGCTCGCGGGGGCGCTATATGATATTAGGCAGATGTTCCAGTTTCTTTGGCTCTTCAGTGTATGTCTGCTCCACATTTTCTCCTAAACCACTGGACCGATTACAACCAAACATGTTTAAAACATTACTTACTGTCTGGAAAGAATTGTGGGGGTAAGAACCACCTATCTAGGAAAGGGGTGGGTTTGGGTATAGAAAAAGATCCGCTAATACCCGACTTTACTCTTTCAATATTTGAGAATGAGAGCACTTGGCAACTTGCAACAACCTTTACACATAATTTAAAACCTTTACGAAACTTGATCTCGCTGACAATTCCTGCAAAATAATGAAAAGAGAAAGTTTAGCTCTTACTACATTTTCTCTGTTTATCCAGTAAAACTGTCGCATCAGACATGACGTTTTGATTTATTACTTATTTGAAACTAAATGTATTCGCGGCATATTTTGCAGACAGTGTTTAGGTACATCACTGAATGTACCTGCAAAACTATATCATTGTACGACTCATAGTTCAGGAGATATGTCGTCATAAACACAAAGCTGCTCGAAAAACAGCCGCATCATACTTCATCATTTAAATTTATTGCTACTTTTCTCTACTAACTCCGTTCGCAATATATTTCGCGGACAGCATCCATGCAAACCTCTGAATGTACCTACAAAATTTTACCATTGTACGACATATTGTTCAAGAGATTTGACGTCATAAACATTTAACTGCGTGAAACCGAAACTACATGGCGGAATTCGTTGATTTACAAGAGAACATGTGCACAGATATGTGTGACATATTTGTAACGTGCGTATGCGGGAAAGGCCATGGGTAAAAAGCTCTTCGTAATATTCCTGAATTGATTTCAACCAATTTTTGTGCAGATACTACTTACTACCTGGAAAGAAATGCTTTGTGGTGTAACAACCAGCAACTTCGTATTGGGGTGGGAGTGAGGACGGGGAGGGGGGTGGGAGAGAGAGGAGGGGGGAGGGAGGGAGAAGGAGGCAGAGGTTGACAGAGAAAGAAACGACGAAGAGATGGACAGAAAAAAGAGGAGGTGCAGATGGACTGAGAGGAGGAGAAGGCGAAATGGATAGAAGGGGAAGGTGAGGAGATGGACAGAGGAAGAGGGGAAGATGGAAGAGAAAGGAAAGAGGTGAGGAATATATATAGAGACGGAGAGGAGTACTTGGAGAGAGAGAGAGAGGGGGGAGGAGGAGATGGTCTAATAGAAGATTGCAACGCCGGGTACTCAGCTATAAAAACGTTCCTTTTTTTCCTTCGACTCTTATAACTGTAGTCTCGCTTTTGTGCAAATTGTAGATAACCTAAAGCCTCCTGTATTTTATTCCTACTAGTTCCAGAATTTCGAAGAACGTAGAACGTAATCCAGTCAAAATAACT